>NC_090443.1:122227029-122535640 GCF_031143425.1 Pleurodeles waltl | reverse complement strand
TGGGCAGTCATCTTTCCATGGCCTCACAGGCAAAAAAGGTTGCAGCTGATTGCTTTGTTCTCCTCAGAGCCTGGAAAAAAACTCTTAAATGGCTCCCAATGGACGTGCGCAGAACAGTGGTTCAAGGCCTTATACTATCTCACCTTTATTATGGCAATTCTCTTTATCTAGGCAGCCCACTTTCTGTTACTAACAAACTACAGACCATTAAAAATGCAGCTTCCCAAATGTTACTGGGTATTTCCGTGACCCAATCAGCCCACCCAGAGCTCACCATACTGCACTGGCTGCCAATAAACAAAAGGATTCAATTCAAGGCACTCTGCATCATTCATCGTGTCAAGCAGAAAGTTCGCCCATGTATCCTTCACCACCTTATCAACCCCTACCAGGCCAATAGAGAACTTAGGGCCAGATTGACAAGGCCCTATCGCCACTGAAGCATCACTTTTAGTGACGCTCTGTTGGCGCTATGAACTGTGCCATATTTACAAGGTGGCATTAAGTCACTTTTTGTGGCTTAACGCCAACTTGTAAATACGGCCCCTTCACACACAGCACTTTGCGTGGAAGGGATGTGCCATGGGTGTTGCTACAGACGTGCCAAAGCAACACCCATTGCATTTTGATGCTGCCCCAGATTTATGAGTTTTTGTAAACCTGAGACAGCGGCAAAATCTAATGCCACCCCACAGGTGGCGTTAGCATGGCGCAACGAGGAGAAATGCTTCCATTTCTCCTGATTTTTTTGCTCTTTCTATATGTGCTGCATTCTGCAGCACACATTGTAAGAGCAAAAGGCAATTGAAGATTGTTTTTGTGCAGGAAAGGGTCCCTTACTGCACAAAAACAATCTCCCCCGCAGCTCTGCCATGCTTGCACCATGGGGGAAGGGTGGGTGTGTTGGTGCTCGGCAGCAAATTGAGCGCCAGTGCAGGGGACAACACAGGGGTGTGCTGAATTCTAGTAAATAGGGAGCATCCCTCCATTTTGAAAATGATGGAGCGCGGCGCTGCCCAATTTGGTGCAGCATCGCGCTCCATTATTTCTTGCAAATCTGGGCCCTAGTTCAAACAAATTAGGTCTTCTCACCATCTCAAGAATTAGGCGCACCATAGGTGGTGGCCTTTCCTCCTTCTACCTCACCCCAAAATTGTGGAACTTCCTACCCACCAGCCTCTGACTTAATGACAGTCTGACAGCTTCAGAAAGCAACTGAAAACGTATCTGTACTCTAAATAGTTTTACTTCAGCAAGGGTTTTTAGCGCTGGGAAGCCCGTCTCGGGTAGCTGTAAACTCAATAAATACCTGTGAATTTAATTTAATTGAACTTTGTACCACACTGAAGTGAAGTTCAGAGAAACTGACTGAAATGACTGGTCAAGCGTACATAACTTTTCAAGGGCCATTAAATGAGCAGCTGTGTAGCCTTGGAAATTAGTGCATCTAATTTTGGAAGAAGAACTCTAATCAAAGACTTTTTATTTCTAAATTAGACTTTAGCCACCATATGTTTACTGATTACAGTAAAGAAACACACATTGGTCTTGTTTTTGTCTGCTTGCCATCTTCATCTACCATCAAAAATGTGGTGGAAGTTCTCTCCACCATATTACAAGTGCATTTCAGTGAGTGCACTTCCAACAATGGTCAGCAGGACATGTGTCAGGTTTTGGCTGAGTACCCTGTCCACCAAACCCTAAGGTCCTTAGTCTTTTCAGGTGGCATCTTTAAGGAATTTAGGGTTTGATTTAGATTTTGGGGATGGGGTAGACCATCACAAACATGACGGATATCCTGTTTGGTGAACTAAGCATCATAGGATTTAGGGCCAGATGTAGCAATATTTTGCGAGTCGCAAATGCCCAGAATCGCAATTTGCGACCCCGCAAAATTGGAAATGGGATGCAAAAACACAATTTCCAAATCACAAATTGCGCCGCGTGCCATTACCGACTTGCAAAAATTGCGACCCCATTGTTCGACCCGCAAATAGGAAGTCGCAATTTGCGAGTCGTAAACCATATGAAATAGCCACTCGCAAATTGCGACTAGTCGCAAAAAGCCCATTTTGCACTTCCAATTTACCACTAACTCAGAGCAGGTGGTAACCAGAACCAAAGTATAAAAGGAGACCCAAAAGGCACCTGGGTTACTCAAGATGGCAGAGATATATGTGATAGCAAGGAGGAGGAGAGCCCACGCCGCACAGCAGAGGAGGAGCCAGAGACAGGAGAAGATATACAGAACCAGACAGACACTATTCCAACAAACAGAGGAGGAGATCTATGATAAATACAGACTCAGCAGTGCAGCAATATTAGAATTAATAGATCTACTCAATCCGCAGCTTCAACGCCAGACTGTGCGCGGCAGCGCCATCCCCACACATGTGCAAGTGCTATGCTCACTGCACCTCTTGGCCTCGGGTAGCTATCAGGGGGTCATTGCTGTGGCAGGTGGGGTATCCCAAAGTGCACTCTCATGGTTTTTCAGATCATTCCTAGATGCCATACTCACACACATGTCCAGATACATATACCTACCCAGGAATGAGGCAGAAATCAACAGCACCAAGTTGGAATTCTACAGAATTGCCAACTTCCCTCATGTAATAGGGTGTGTAGACGGGACACATATACAAATATGCCCTCCTGCAAATCTGGAATATCTGCTCCGCAACCGGAAGTGTACCCACTCACTGAACATCCAGGTGGTATGTGACGCCCATTATGTTATAACTGACATGGTAGCCACATTTCCAGGGAGTACACATGACTTACATTTTCAGGCACAGTGGGATACACCAACGCCTAGAACATGGGGAGTTTGGAGACGGATATCTCTTAGGTATTGCTGAATACACCTTGCAGACATACACACAGGTCAATGTGGAACCCATCCATGCCCAGCTAACATTGTTCATTTTTGTCCAACAGGTGACAGTGCATATGCACTACGACCCTGGATACTTACCCCGTACTTAACACCCAGCAATGAGACAGAGAGGCGATACAACAGTGCACATAGGAGGACCCAAAATATTATAGAGAGGATCTTTGGACTGTTGAAGGCAAGATTCAGATGCCTCCACAGAAGTGGAGGTGCCCTCCAGTATGCCCCAATAACAGCATTCAAGATCGTTGGCGCATGCGCTATACTGCACAACATTGCCACCAGACGTGGGCTACATCTCACCCCTGAAGACCCAGATTCGGAGGATGACGAGCAAGAGCTACCACATCGCCATCATGGGGATAGAAGCATTGCAAATCAAGGCAGACAGAGACGGGACCACATTGCAAACCAATACTTTGGAAGGTACGTGCTAACTGTCACCACACACACTAATGTCACACACAAAGAGCCCAGGTGTGAAGTGGAACAAACAAGAACTTTAATGAAGTGAACCAAAAAACTATAGAAATGAACTATTGGTCAGGGGCTTTAAAAGTCCACCTGCTATGAGGACACATTAACCTCATGTGCCTCCATTGTTTGTACGTGCGTAGCTCACATCCTACGCCTGGGACGCCAAGCATGGCTGGTGCCTGGAGCGTCTGCAGATCCCTGCCATGCACTTCCACTACGCAAGACCCTGGTGTCTGTGGCAGAAGCACTACTGATAGTAGAGCCCTCTTCACTGTCTTGCGGCGTGTCTTCCGCGCCCCTAGCCACCTGTTGTGCCTCCATCATGTCCACAGCGTGGCTTATCCGTCCCAGGCCGCGAGCCACATTGCTGGCAAAGTGGCCCATGTCGACCTGTAGACTGACTGTGCGGCGGGACAGCCCTGTGGTATTCACAGCCCGGCGGACGATGGAGGCAGCCATGCGGTCTAGTCGGTGGATTAGTTGGCGGTCACAGCGCCTTGCACTCTCTCTGTAACTAGTTCAGTCACTAGTTGTCTGATGGAGAGCGCAAGGTCACCTACATTACTGTTAAGGTTTTGTAGCTCTGTGTGGACCTGTGCCAGCCCTGTTGTCTGATTCCTCTCCATTCGCCGCATGGCCCCTGATATCTGTCTCATTTCCCTTGTCTGCAGGCGCTGACCTTGGATGAGTGCTGCCTCGGCGGCAGAAATGGAGGAGTCCCCTACATCTCCCTGGGACATGGACACGTCGCCTGCGACGCAGTGGAGCATCTGTGTCCTGTTGGCTGGCACTGTGGCTGGGACCAGGTGCTGGGTCTATCTCCACTATGGCCACTGGTTCATCTGGAGGGGACTGTGGTCGGGTGGTGCAGGTCCCTGTGGTGGCTGCTCCTGGGTCCTGTGCTGCCTGGTGGCTGACATCTGCACCCTGGACGGTGTGGCTGGTGGTGGTGTCTTGGGGGAGACCTGTGGGACATAGGGAACACACTGTCAGTATCTACCATCTGTTGTATGCTTCCTAATAAACTGTTGCCTATCAGCTGCCTACTGGACTACATTGCCCATAATGCACCATTCTGGTGGATGCTACTCTGAAATGGAGCTATTTTGGTTGTGCATGCTGCTGTGTACTAGGTGGGTGGGAGTATGGCAGATATGGGTGTACATGCATGTTTCATGGGACTCACTGGTTGATGGTCCTGGCGCTGACGTGTCCAGCTCTCCTATTCCAGACACTGCCTCTGGCTCCAGGGTCTCTTGCACTCTTTCCTCCATGGGTGTGGGTGGTGGGACGGTAGATGGGCCTCTTCCAGTGCCCCTCATCTCCCGGAGGCGCTCTGCCACCCTCTCCTTCGTCCTAGAGCGCAGGTCATACCATCTTTTCTTAAGTTCATCAATGCTCCTGTGGCTCACCCCCATCGAATTCACCTTCTCCTGGATTTCCATCCAAATCCTCCTTTTCTCCAACTCAGGCACACTGAGGGCTGCTCTTCCAAAAAGTTGATCATGGTGCTGGCAGCATTCATCCGTCAGCAACTCCAGTTCCTTTTCAGAAAATGTGATCTTCCTCTTTCTGGCTGATTCCTCCATTGTTGTTGCTGTTCCTCCTATTGGCTGTTCAGCAGTTGGAAATGGGTGTGGTCCTCCCTCCTCCCAGGTGTATTTGTAAACTTCCTGGCTGTGATGTCATCAGCAAGAGTTAGGAAGTGTTTTCCAGAGTGTTCTGCTGCACCTGCATGCAATTTGCGGCGCAGTCGCAATTTGCGACACCCACTCGCAATTTGCGTGTTTGTTTCGTGACAGCGGACTCGCAATCTGCAGTGCAACTTCATTTGCGAGTCGCAAAATGAAGTCGCTTCTTCTTGCTGGATACCTGTTTGCGAGTCGGAAATTGCGAGTCGCAAAGACTCCCAATTTCCGACTCGCAATTGTTTTCCTACCTACATCTGGCCCTTAGTGCACTTGTAATCCAGCGTAAGGGATATTGGCCACGTTTCCCTAGTTAGGGCTCAAAATCTATTGTTAGCCACATTGCAAAAAAGGGTCAGTTTTCCGTGGAAAAGTGTGATGTGTCCACATTGCATTTTGGCACCTTTCCTGTTGCTGCCACTAGCCCTACCCTCACCAGTGAGGTACCATTTTCATCAGGACACTTGGGGGAATGGTAAGTGTTAGGAAATTAGACCCACGCAAGTCACCTCCCATGGATTCTCCTAGGTATCTAGTTTTCAATTATGTACAGGTTTACTAGGTTTCCCTAAGCGCTGACTGAGCTAGGGTCCAAAATCTACAGCTACCCACATTGGGGAAAAAAGGGTCAGTTTTGAATGGCAAAATGTGATGTGTCCAGGTTGTGTTTTGGGCCGTTTTTTGTTGCAGGCACTATCCTACCACACAACTGAGGTTCTGTTTTTTCAGAAGGCTAAGCGGAATGCCGGGTGGAAGGATGTTTGTGGCACCCCGAAGATTCCAGAACATTCCATCACAGAAATGTGATGAAATTTGTTTTTTAGTCAAAGTTTGAGATTTGGGTTAAGAAACCTGGCGAGAGCCTTGTAAGTCTCCCCACTCTGGATAGCCCTATGTGTCTATTTTTAAAAAATGAACAGGTCTTCTATGTCTCCCTAGGTCCCGGCTGGGCTAGGATCAAAAAAATCTACAGGTACCCACATTGGAAAAAAGGGTCAGTCTCCAGTGGGAAAATGTGATGCATCCATGTTGTATTTTAGCCTGTTTCCTGTTGCGGGCACTGGGCCTACCCAGAAAAGTGAGGTACCATTTTAACTGTGAGACTTGGATGAATGCTTGGTGGATGGATGTTTGTGGCTTCCCACAGATTCCAGAACTTTCTATCATACAAATGCGAGGGAAATGTGTTTTTTAGTCAATGTTTGATGTTTGCAAGGAATTCTGGGTATAAAACCTAGAGAAAGCCTTGCAAGTTATCCAACCCTGGATACCCTATGGTGTCTAGTTTGAAAAAATGTACAGGTTTGCCACGCTTCCTTAGATACTGGCTGAGCTAGGGTCCAAAATCTACTGCTACCCACATTGGGAAAAAGGGTCAGTTTTGCGTGGAAAAATGTGATGCACCGTTGGGCCGTTGGGCCGTTTCCAGTTTAGGGCAGTAGGCCTTTCTACACAAGTGAGTTACAATTTCTATTGTGAGACTTGAGAGAATGCTGAGTGGATGGAAGTTTGTGGCTCCCCACATAGTCCAGAGCTTCCATCGCAGAAATGTGAGGAAAATGTGTTTTTAGTTAAATTTTGAGATTTGCAATGGATTCTGGGTAAACAAAACCTGGTGAGAGCCAAGCAAGTCACGCCACCCTGGATTCCCCCAGGTGTCTGGTTTAAAAAATGTACAGGTTTGCTAGGTTTCCCCAGGTTCTGGCTGAGCTGGGTCCAAAATCTACAGCTACCCACATTGAAAAAAACAGGTAGGTTTTCAGTGGAAACAGTGATGCGTCTATGTGGCGCTTTGGACCATTTCCCATCGCGGGCCCTATGCCTACACACACAGGTTTTGCAAGGAATTCAAGGTAAAAAACCTGGTGAGAGCCACACAAGTCACCCCACCCTTGATACTCCTACATATCTAATTTTTGAAAAGGTACAGGTTTGCAAAGTTTCCCTAGGTGACTGCTGAGCTAAGGTCCTAAATCACAGCTACCCACTTTTTTTTAAAAAAAAAGATAGTTTTGAGTGGAAAAATGTGATGCACCCATGTTGAGTTTTGGGCCATTTCCTGTTGCAGGCACTAGGCCTACCCACACAAGTGAGGAACCATATTTATTGGAAGACTTGTGGGAACATAGAATAGTATAAGATTTGTTATTACCTATTGGATTTTGCTGTATTTATGCCTTTCAAAGGTGATCCAGTGTATAAGAAGATAATTTGAAAAATACCCTCTAAATCATGCTAGTACGGGTACCCACAAATTCAAAGGTGATCTAGTAGATGTAATTGTATATTGCTTTTGTAAATTAGCTATTGTGACAAAACGTTACTGAATTAAACATTGTCACAAAGGACTGTTTTTTCCTACTTATTTTCAATATTTCTTTATTTCAACAGTTACTGGGGAAAACCTTGAGGGATCTACACGGTTGACCCTTGCTGAATTTGGAATTTCATCTACTTTTCAGAAATCTATAGCTTTCCTAGAGTAACGCTGGGTTTCACACTGGTTTCAACCACAAACTGGAAGTAGGTTAAGAGCACAAAAAATAGGAAAAATGGCTACCTCTTTGAAAAACTGCAACTTTAGCACAGCAAACCTTTTGCTGGTGCCACTTTTAAGAAGAAAACAGACACTTTTACCTGGGGCACTTTTTTACTATTTTTCTAAAGAAAACCTAAAAACTTTGCTATATTTTGCTTATTTTCTCAGTCCCCTCCTGGGGAATCCACAAACATTGGTACCTTTAGAATCCTCAAGACGTTGGGAAAAAAGGATGCAGATTTGGCGAGGATACCTTATGTGGGAAAACATCATGGGGCCCTTAACATGAACTACCCCAAATAGCCAAAAAAGGGATCAAAACTGGAGGGGGGAAAGGCCCAGCAGTTAAGGTGTTAAAACTATATTAAGGCATGACCTATTTGTTTATACTCACCCTATACAAGGTTACAAACAGGCTAAAGAAGTGGGGCATAAGGAAAAAGATATGATAATGAAACCCATATGTAATTGGAAATGATCCATGTATGTTGGCTTTCAGAAAAGAGACAATGCATACAAAACATGTTTAAATGCTGCAATTTTGTCACATCCTACCAACCAGCAAAAGTTATAAAAAAACACTGTCACACATAAAGTCACAACACTGCAAAACATGGCTCTCTGTGTTATCTGAGTCTCAATTTGACTAGCATCAGGGGCTGGAAGGACTCAAGGTCTTTTTCATATTAGGTTAGCCACCATAGCTTGTCTTTTATTTATTCTTCATTTGTCTATTTGTGTAAATCACTCCAGTGTTACCGCTTCAATCGATGCGAGTAGATGAGCATACTCATGAAAAAGAAGTTCATGATAGAACAACTATCATAGATTGGAAATAAGTGATCTATTAACAAGCGAAGCCCTGATGAAGTCTAGTGGGAGATTTCCCTGACGAAACACGTGTTGGCTGATTTAATGTGGACGTCATAAAAGCTTATAGAGGACTCTGGTTTGTTTGGATATCGAAAGGACTTTTGTTGGACTTTGAGAAGCTACAAGGCTCGTTGTGGATGCCGCATAAGCTTATATGTGGACTTTGAGAAATTATATTAAGAACTATACTACAAGATTTGAGTTGATGATGACTCCATCAACACTAAGCATTTATAATATGTACTAATAAAGAGGATTCATTAAGAATGAATGAATATTAAGTAATAAATACTGGTTACATATTGTAAAACATAAAAATTGTGAAGTAATATTAGCTGGATGTGTGTCTGAGTATAACTAATTGTAACTTATCAGTAACTTGGTTGCTGATTACAGGGTTTTTGTGGGGGTGTTCACCCAGTTCAGTGCACCGTCTGGGCCAGAAATTAAGAGAATTGAGGCAGGAAGCTGCAGTATACTCTGTGAAAAATTCCCAAGTAATATTAATACAGTTCTTCTTGAAGGGTTCTCTCACATTTTCTTGCACTTGCACTAAGGGCCTCCTTTACAAAGAATTGGCTAAGGGCAGTGCTGCAAGTGTTTTTGCTGTGCTGCCAGCGCTAAATCAAAAGGGCAGGAATGCACTATATCTACGAGATACGGTGCATTACTGTCCTTTCAGCCAGTGGCAGTTGCACAATTTGGTGCCTGGCGCCAAAGCAGGCACCCTTGCACCATTGTGCAAGGGTGTCTGCGTTCTTGGCAGGATTGATTTTGTGCAAAACGGAACACCTTACCTTACTTCAATCTGTGAGGCCATAGAGAGCCACGCAGGGTGGGTTTGCGTCACTTCATAGACATGATTGAGAGGCCTGCACCACCAGAGTGTCTAAAAATGTGATGCTCCAGTGGCACATGCATCTTGTAAATGGTCCCCTAAGTTTACTGTCTAACTTTGTGTCACTCAGTCTCATTTAGTCGCACTAATTAATGCATTCTCACTCATTGTACTCCGACCCAGTCTGTCTTACTCAGTCCCACTCATTCTAATTCACTCTGAATTACTCAGTCTTACTGTGTCTCACACACAGTAACACTCAATTACACTCAGTCTCCCTCCCTCGCCCACTCACATTCATTCTCAAACATACTCATCTTACTGCCACTCATTCTCACTCACTCTCACGCACTCCTTCATTGACTCTCTCTCTCTCACTTTAACTCCCACAGATAGTCACACAGAGGCCACGGTGCTCGAATGGCGCAGTCACCTTCATGCACCTGTGCCAGCAATCAAACATGTCACTAGCTGCCTCAGTTTGTTGCTGGACCTGAAGCAGGCCAGCATTTTATTTTTACTATACCAAGAGTGAATATTTTCATCCATCCATTCATCCATCCTTTCAATCGTCCATCCATCCATCCTCTTGCTCATCCATCCATCTTTTTGCTCCATCTATCCATCCTTTCACTCCATCCATCCATCATCCTCCCTTAGGCTCATCCATCTATCCACCCTTTCACTCAGCCACCCATCCTTACACCCATCCATCCACCCTTCATCCCTTCCATCCACCCATCAATCCATCCATCTATCCATCCATATATCCATCCACTCATACATCCTTCCATTTACCTTTTCACTGACCCACCCATCCTTTCACTCAACTATCTATCTATCTATCTATCTATCTATCTATCTATCTATCTATCTATCTATCTATCTATCTATCTATCTATCTATCTATCTATCTATCTATCTATCTATCTATCTATCTATCTATCTATCTATCTATCTATCTATCTATTCATCTATCCATCAATTCACCCTTTCACTCATGTATCCATCCATCCACCCTTTCATCTAGACATCCATCTACCCTGCCTTTCACTCATCCATCCATTGTTTTACTCATCCAAGTTTACATACATACATTCACTCATCCATTCTTTGGTTTATCTATCTATATGTTCACTCCATACATACATTCACTCATCCATCCTTTTACACTTCCACTCATCCATCCATTCTTTCATCCATACAATCTGTCATCAACCATCGATCCATCCTTTCACTCCTCTATCCATTCACCCTTTCACTTATCAGTCCAACTATCCACCCATTCATCTTCCATCCATCCATCTATCCATCCTCCCTCTCACTCATACACCCTCTTTCCTTTTCACTCGTCCATTCTTATGTCCATCGTTTCACTTATTCACCCATGCATCTTTCTACCCACCATTCTATCCATCCACCCATCCATCCATCCATCCAACCATCCATCTTTCCTTTCATTCACTCACCCTTCCAAGTTAACTATGAGCCTTTGTCTGACGATCTGCAGACAGAAGAAGCCCATCAAGAACCCCACCCTGCCCATAGCTGCTAAAGCAGGGAGTTGAGTGGAGTCGGGTGGGCTGTTGATGCCCCTGATGCAGAAGCTTAACTGCATTCTTACCCTAGCTGGTTCCTTCCTTCCCTTGGGCCTATATGGAGTCAAGAGAAGAAGCACTCTGTCATGCTCAGCTCCATAATATTTTTTTCAAAGTGAAACCAAATGCAGTACTAAACACGTGTTACTGCCAAGACACCAACCCCCTGCACTCCTCCAACAGCCTGCCCCTCTGTGATGATCAACACATTTTTTGCCACCCACTCCCTCCTTGTCCTCATTGGCCTGCCCCACCCCCAGCCAATGAAGTGAATGGGGCTTTGGCCACCTCCTCCCAGGGCCACTGTACAAGTGCCCCAAAAGCAACTAGATCACTTCTTTCTAATTCAGCACTCCCTCTCTGATGATGTCACTGCTGTAGCTTGTGCCTGCAGGTCGAAGAAAACATCTCCCAGCACTTGCATAGTATAACATCTGCAAAGTTCACAAGAGTTCACCCATGCGATTCAGCACACTGTCTCAGATCAGTAATTTCTTTTCAGCTGTATGTGTGTTTTTTTTCCTGTTCTTGCCTCTTCTCAGAGGTGGTGGGGCATGCCCCCTTGTGCCCACGAACACCAGTGGTCTATTAGTGTCTGACACCCCCATATTATGTAATTGGGTGAAATGTCCAAGTACAGTTTTTCATACCAGGTCAAGGACAGCCTGACCTTAACGTGTTTTGGTGCCTTCATAAGGATGTATTTGTTAATATTAGTGAGCACTGTGCATCAACAATTGGCCAAGGTGTGTAACATTGCCGTCCAACCCTATTATTCTTTACATTAACTACTATCAGAATCCATTATTGCTCGTCACACACAATTGGGAGAAACGGTAAATCACATGTGGCCACCCTTTATCCAGCCAGCTGACCCGACTGTTTATAGACCATCAGTATTTGTGGTGATGGCTAATTACAAATATAAGAAATGAGCAGACAGCTCGCGTTAATTGGAATGCTTTTGGGTACTTGAACCGTTGATTGAAAAGTTGGTGCAAATATAACACCACAGCATCTTTGGTCTGCCCTTTCTAAGCATGAATGGTGGGTTCTGTATAGGTAGAAATCACATACACATTGACTCAAGTGATTCAACTCACCTTAACTCACTAAAGTGACATTAGCTATCATTACAACATAAATATCTATTATTACAACATAAAGTGGGATGTGACCTTTTAAACATTATTTCCATAAAACCTGCACCCTATGATACTGTGTAGGCCTCAGTGTTGAGTCCCCCCATCCCCAGTAGCAACTCAAATTTGCGCAGCTAGGTGAGACATATATGAAACAGGTTTCTGAAGACTGCGCTGTTATGACTTCATGTTTTAGTGACCAAGTTGTATTCATTCACAATCCTCGTATACTAATACAATTCACTTAAAGATTCTTCTAAGAGCTCATGATGAGACGACTTTACACTGTTTTAGTGCTGGTGAAGGAGACCCCTATGATGAATCTTGCACCCGACGTGGGATAGGGGATCCTTTTTGAAGAAATTCTAGTCCAGGATAAATGTAACATTACAGCTAATAGTTTCGTCAACAAGACAAAGGAAATCTAGGTGTGGTACTCCCAATACAGAGCCTCTCCAGTCGTATTATTATTTGCTTAGTTATAGGGAGGTAGAACTTTGGGTTGGGCTCCTTAAAATACTTCTTGCTCCTCTTTCACTAGATATGTTGATTCTTGGCCATTTCATTCCTCACAAACCATTCAGTGGGCAGCTGAAGCTAGACGAATGGAGGGGAGCGGGCAAAACGTATTGCTTATGCAAGGCAGTCATACTCTCGAGAGAGGCAGGGCAATTGGGGGCAACTACTACATTCAGAAATGAAGTGCTTGTGACAGTGTAATCAGTACATTGCTTTCCCATTCGAAAAGGGCCATGGGTACACCATTGTGTATATGGGAGCACATCCTACTTCTATTGATCCAAGATGTGCAGGAAAATGTTGTATTTGTAGATTGATTCTTTCTGGAGAGGGATGTGGGCTCTGTGTAGTTACTTGTTCAAGCCCGCCACCTGTCTTTTCCTAACATACCTATAGGGCAGGGAATCTCCATGATATAGAGGAGCCAGTGAATGTTTAAAGCCATATTCCGTCCCGGAGTGAAACCACTTTGGTCAGTTGGATTAGTGTAGGCATGTGTGGAATAAGGCGGGTGGCTAAAATGCAGTTCTGGATCTTATAGTTCACATTTAACATTGATAGTGGACAATAGCCATGCTAGTAATGTGCCCGCTTTATTGCATTCAGCATGTGCTTGTGTCAGATATTCCCAGTAACTGAAGCCGCAATAATTCCCCGTGCATGTCGCAAGTTGTTCCCTCGTGTCCAGCAGTTGGTGTTGCAGCTCCTGGCATTCCAGGCATGGCCTTTCCAACTCCCTCAGGGTTTTCTCTTGGGTTTCTATATATCATACTAAAGTGCTTTGGACCACTCACCACCTCAGAAATGCATCTGCCTCTGATCATCGTCTTGAATGCGTCCCATTTGTTCAGAAGGGAGGGGGTCAATTAGGCATTTGTCTGCAAAGTAATTCCCAAAAGCTTCATCTATGGTGTGTTTGAACACTGGTTCTTCGACAGTGTTAGAAATGGGGTCTTTGGTTGGCAGTCAGGTTACCCCCTGTCCAAGCAAGGACCCTCACTCTAGTCAGGGTAAGTCACACACAATCCAAATTATCCTGTGCCCACCCTCTGGTAGCTTGGCACTGAGCAGTCAGGCTTAACTTAGAAGGCAATGTTTAAAGCATTTGTGCAATAAATCATACCATAACACAGTAAAGCACCACAAAAATACACCACACAGTCTTTAGAAAAATATATAATATTTATCTGGATATTTGCAGGTCAAAACGATAGAAGATGCAATAAGAGTTTGTAAAGATATCACTGGAAAGTGATAAAAGTGTCTTAAGTCTTTAAAAAGCAAACAAAGTCCCTTTCAAGCACAAAGTACCTGGTTTGGAGTGAAAAATCTCCGCAAAGGGCCGCAGAGGAGGAGATGCGTGAAAAATGATGTGTGCGTCGGTTTCGCCCCTTCACACACGGACTTGCGTCGTTATTTTTCACGCGGAGAAGACGTTGCGTCGATTTCCAGCGCGCGGACAGGTCTCCTCTGTGGGTCGTGGGGTTTTCAGACGCCCTGGGGTCTGTGCGTGGAATCCTGGGCTTGTTGACCGGCTGCGCGTCGTTCCGGTGGGCTGTGCGTGGAATTTTCTCCCTCACAGCAGGCGCTGCGTCGATTTCCCCTCTGGAAGTCGGGCGGCGTTGTCCAGGCGGGCCGTGCGTCGAAGTTCCGGTCGCACCGGAATTTTTCACCGCGGAACAAGCTGTGCGTCGAATTTTTTGCCACACAAGGAGTCCAGTTGCAAGAGAGAAGTCTTTTTGGTCCTGAGACTTCAGGGAACAGGAGGCAAGCTCTATCCAAGCCCTTGGAGAGCACTTCTGCAGCAAAGCAAGAGGGCAACAAGACAGCAGGGCAACAGCAAGGAAGCAGTCATTTGTAGAAAGCAGTCAGGTGAGTCCTTTAGGCAGCCAGGCAGTTCTTCTTGTCAGGGTGCAGGTTCTGGTTCAGGTTTCTTCTCCAGGAATTGTCTGAGGTGATATTGCAGAGGCCCTGTTTTATACCCAAATGTGCCTTTGAAGTGGGGGAGACTTCAAAGAGTGGCTTAGAAGTGCACCAGGTCCTCTTTCAGTTCAATCCTGTCTGCCAGGGTCCCAGTAGGGGGTGTTGCAGTGCTTTGTGTGAGAGCAGGCCCTCCACCCACCCAGCCCAGGAAGACCCAGTCAAAATGCAGATGTATGCAAGTGAGGCTGAGTACCCTGTGTTTGGGGTGTGCCTGAGTGAATGCACAAGGAGCTGTCAGCTAAACCCAGCCAGACGTGGATTCGAAGGCACAGAAAGATTTAAGTGCAGAGAAATGCTCACTTTCTAAAAGTGGCATTTCTAAAATAGCAATATTATATCCAACTTCACCAGTCAGCAGGATTTTGTATTACCATTCTGGCCATACTAAATATGACCTTCCTACTCCTTTCAGATCAGCAGCTACCACTTCAACAATGTATGAGGGCAGCCCCAATGTTAGCCTATGAAGGGAGCAGGCCTCACAGTAGTGTAAAAACTAATTTAGGAGTTTTACACTACCAGGACATGTAAACTACACAGGTACATGTCCTGCCTTTTACCCACACAGCACCCTGCTCTAGGGGTTACCTAGGGCACACCTTAGGGTTGACTTATATGTAGAAAAAGGGGAGTTTTAGGCTTGGCAAGTACTTTTAAATGCCAAGTCGAAGTAACAGTGAAACTGCACACACAGGCCTTGCAATGGCAGGCCTGAGGCAAGGTTGAGGGGCTACTTAAGTGGGTGGCACAACCAGTGCTGCAGGCCCACTAGTAGCATTTAATCTACAGGCCCTAGGCACATATAGTGCACTCTACTAGGGACTTATAAGTAAATTAAATAGTCCAATTTGGTGTGATCCAAGGTTACCATGTTTAAAGGGAGAGAGCATATGCACTTTAGCACTGGTTAGCAGTGGTAAAGTGCGCAGAGTCTAAAAGCCAGCAAAAATGAGGTCAGAAAAAGAGAAGGAGGAAGGCAAAAAGTCTGGGGATAACCCTGCAGAAGGGCCATTTCCAACAGACAGCCTCCACTTTAAGGTGCCAGCCCAGTATCAGCGGGCACTCCCTGTGCCAGTCTAATGTCAGCAGTTTTTGAGTTGTGGTCCGAGACTGTGCAACAGAGGTACTTGGTGTGCCGAACTGTCCCATGGACCTCCAGGGAGCAAAGAAATGTGTCCAATTGAATGCGCAGGTCATGCTTCCCTGAGAAAAAAGAGTAGTCTCTAAACCCCAGGTGTGTCTGTCTCCAAGAATTTATCAGGCCCCATCTTTGCTGCCAATCCCATAACTACTAATGCCAAGTGCACCATCCAGGGAGTCAGCCAGTGGTCGGTAAGAGTGATCAATTATAGGGTCAGTCACAATGTTATAATCCACACCAATAGTAATAGGCTTGGTCAGGTATTAGGATAGTTTCCCGGACAGTATGGCAAAGAACCCTCCTTGATCCACGTTAAGGCATAAAGCGCAGCAATGGACAGGACACCCTGTGACTAGAGCGTATTTCCCATTAGGATCTATTAGTTCACCTGTCTTTTGAAATTTTACTCCCGGGAGTACCCAGATGAGAATGCCCCTAGCGAGTGCAGAGTATGGGGTGGCGAATATTTGACCCCTCCACTGCCTATGGAGTGCATCTCTCTCTGGGCCGGTAATGAGAGTTTCCTGCAAAAGGGCAATATGGGCTCCTTACCTCTTTAGGTTTGCGTGGACTTTATATCTCTTAGCCATACTGTTCAGACCCCAGACATTCCAAGTGATAAAAGTGTAGGTCAGGGGGTTTGCCGTAGTGTGTAGTTAAGGTGACATCACAAAGTAAACCCCATCAGGTAGTGACCCATCCAGTAGGCTGTGGCTACAGTCCACCACACAGGAGGTTGTGCAATGGAGGCAGGGACACAAAGTTCCTGTTAAAGGGTGGGATAAGAGTGGTAGTAGAATGGGAAATTAATATAGCACACCAGATTCAGTTCAGGGAGTATAGGTCTGTTTTCATAGTCTAATTTGCATATTTTGAGACCCAGGATAAGCCGGCTGTGGATTAGTGTTTTTGTATTATCTTTCCTCTTCTTTTGTTTCTATGCGTTCTGGTGATGATGTTCTGGTTGATGGAAGACCCTTGAGGAAGAGGAGAGACAACACTGAATCTGAGGTCAGGTAGGTGGTTTTAGAGTATTAACTGCTTGCAGCACTAACAAGGGGAAGGATAAATAGGCCTGTGTTGGTAAGAGGGGAAAGAGTAGTGACACACCACACCAATTCCTTAATTCCTCAGGCACCTTGTGATTATTAAGTGTATTATAGTGCACTTTTTCCCCTCAGCCCCACCATCCCTGTCCCTTTTCTCTCCCCATGCTCTTTTGTACCCAGTGCCAGCCCCGAGCCCGTACCTGGCTAAACCAAGCCCCTCCTGGGGCATGGCTAGAGCTGTTGCAGTGAGTCCTGACTTTTGGGTCTTCTCGAAGGTCCAGGGCCTCAGGTGATTCTTTCAACTCCTGTCTTTCTTCTTCGTTTTCCTTGTAGTCTCTTGCCTCTTTTCTCTTGTTCTCCTTGTTAGTTCTCTCTTACAGTACTCCGTCTTCCCTCTCCTCGTCGTCTCTCTGGCCGTCGACCTCTTTCGATTTCCTCCTGTCTATTTCTCTTTCTCGACCGCCTCTGTCCTCCTGTAACATTATTATATTTACTTGGACCGCCCCCTTTAGCAGAGCGCTTCAGGGTGATTCCCACCTCTGCTTGGTGCCCCCAGGGCACTCTGAACTTGGCATGGGGGATCCCATCGGAGGAGCGCTCTCCTCAGTGCCCCCGGGGCACTCTGTTTTCAGCATGGGGGATCCCAGAGGGGGAGTGTCCTCCGCATCCTCGTTCTCCCATCTACAGTGCCCATAAGCCAAACCACAACATCCCAACTCCCAAACCCCAGGACAAGAAGTGGATCCACCCTCATCCAAGCAAGCATCCAGCTTTTCAAGCAAACCTGCAACATTTGCCCACTTATACTATGCACAACTACAAAAGTGTGGGGGGGGGTTTGTAACAACACATCTCCCCTGGCATCACATCATGCCATCCTTAATGCCAGCAATGTAATAGGGTCGAAGTCATGCCCACCAAACACCCCATAGGTTCAAATCTCACAGAAGGCAGTCCATCTAGTCATGTTGAACACATCACAGCAGCCACCACACCAAGCAACAGAGCCTCCTCTAATATGGCTCAAGCAGTAGCACTAACTTAGGGTTCCCTTTCAGGTGACAAACAGGAGCCCCTCAGACATTCTCTATTTGTACATATCGTAATACACCAGCCAGAGAATACCAGTTTATATGATTTCATCCGACGTATTAGGAGTCACCACCAATAGCGAGACCACAGAGTTCAAGGAAAAGTCTGAAGATCGGTTAGAGCCACTGTCCCTCCTTCTGTCATCCTCCTGATCCAGGGGTGGGTCCGAGCTTGCTTCACTGAGTGCCGCCACTATCTCCACCACCCACTGTCATTCCTGCAGTGCCTGGATGCAGGATGGGGCTCCAGCTACCTGCCACTGACTTTTTCTTTTGCCAATTTCTTCTAGGGGCTACCAATGTCTAACCTGCCTGCTGGAGAAGGGTCTCAAGCCACTCCCAGAGATTTTGGGGGTTTGTGAAAAAATGCACCCCTCGTTATGTCGTCTGACGTATTAAGAGTCACCACCAGGACTCAGAGTTTGGCCAGGGAAAGCATAGCATATGCCATTCCAAGTGTCCTTAGTTGCTTCTTAGCATCTGTGAATGAGGCCCTATGCTTTTGGACTTCTGAAGCCATGGAAAATAATGACACAGTGGTTGTCTACCATGATGTCCTTCCTGAGCCGCGCTTGTGCCAGCATGTGATCCCACTCTTTGGAATGGAGCAATCTGGCAACCGAAGACCGAAGGGCTGCTCCAGGTGGTGGAGGTCTTGCAGACACTCTGTGAGTGTGTTCACACACACAAAATGGAGACAGTTCCTCTGGGGCCACATTATCATGAAGCCACTGTAGAAGGAAATCAATACTTCAATACTTACTGGGAGCCCAAGGATCTGAATGTTACTTAACCTGGCCCTGTTCTCTGCATCTTCTGCTCGGGCCTCTAATGTTCACACTTTTACTTCTATATTGCACACATGCTCATGCATCTCCGTTAATACAGGGGTTGCATCATTCAGTGTCCGCTCTGTGGTGGTCACCCTTTCCGCTAGCTTCCTGTGATCTCCCTTAGCAAACGTAGGTCAATTACCATATCATCTATCTTAAGTTCTAGGGCCTAGTTCGATGCTGCAATGGCTGGAACAATGGTGTTCAAGGTGGCAACATGTTGGTTTCCAGAGTAAATACTGGAATGCAACGTTTCCACTTGTACGCCTTTGGAGAGGGCATCACAAAGAGACCCACCATCAGTGCTCTCACTTTTTTTGGTGATCCTGCCCTTGTGGTGATATTGAAGAGGCACCCAGAGCGTGGAGCAGAAGCAGGAAGTGCCAAGCAGATCAGAACTGCAGGCCGGCACATCTCCCAAAGGCAGCTCCGTTGCCATTCAAACACAACCACCCCAGCCGGCCCAGTAGGAAGCATTCCAGTCCTCAAGGCGTGCAACAGCCCGCACTGGTATGGATGCAGCAGGTCAGTGTGGGTCATAATTGCAGGAGGCTGTGTAGGACCACAGTCATAGGCAGTATGGGCCCCCTGTTCGTGCGTTTTAGTGCTGCCCCAGCTCAGTGAGAGCTCCAGCAGCCTCCTCCTAATGGTCAGGCAAACCCAATGTCTCATTATGGGTTTCCTGCATGTCTCAGAATCGCATTTGGGGCATGTCTTAAGTCAGCGCTTTAGCCCCATGGCCCTTTCAGATAGCACAAGCAGTGGGTGAAAAGTCACTAAGGGTGCGATTTGGGGGTGAGGCCCCTCCTCTGCCAAGCTGAACACAGGGTGCTGGGAACGGACTCCACTCATGCACCCCATAGCACATCTCCTCTAGCTGTTCCAGGTTGTGCAGGGAAGGGGGCACCACTTCAAATGACTCACCCCATCAGGATCTTCCAAGGAATTGACCAGCTCCACGGGGTGAGTCACACAAACTCAGGGTGCCGCGCTGCGTGGTCACAGCACCTCCATTATTCCTTCCTCACTCCTCCACTCGGCCCGGGCACTGTCCAGTGCCTCCGGGGGTCTCCATTGGGACAGTGCCCACTTAGTCCCTTAAGTTAATGAGGGTGTCTTTCTAGTGCCGAGTCTCTAAGTGTTTGAAGTTCTCTTCAATCGCTGCCATGGTCTCAGGCCACAGGCCCACCCCCCCCACAGGGCTCAGATTGTCACCAAGGGCTGACAAGCATTGGAACCTCTGCAGTACCGGGCCAGCACAACAGCCACAAAATTGCCGCTACTCTAGACGAACCTTATGAGAGACCCCAGTACAGGTGTTTGGGGGGCTCAGGTGCAAACGCAGGGTACAGGATTAGGGTGGATGGCGGAGTACGCCCGGAAGCTCCGCTACTTATGTGTTACTTCACTGGCGTCAAGCCACGCCCCCCTCACCAACTCTCCTAGGGAATCCACAAAGACTCATTAGACTATATGGTTGCTATATGGAAAGTACACAACACATTAGAGACAGACCAATAACCACCCTGAATCAATCCAAAGCTCTGACTAAATGTTCTTACAGGGATGAAGTAGGAGAAGATCTGTAAATAGACCTCCGAGAACCAGGTCGCAGCCAGAAAACTGAAATTGTAGGAAGCATTGGTCAAGCAGTGCTTAGGTATTGTAGTTTAAGTAAGTGAACAAAAGCAGAGTAGGAATGCCAGCTGGCTAGTAGCACAAGAACGAAGGGGAGCAGAAGGAGAAGAATGTAGAGCCCTGCCTAAGAGGAGCTAACCAGTGAGGAAACTGAGGAAAGGAAAAAATTAAAAAAACATGTGTTTTTCTAATCCAAAATGGCCACATATTATTTTGAGCCTTCTAGATCCTCTGGGTCATTTAATAAGCAGTTCCTGCAAGGTTACTTTCTTCCTTCGACACCCTTCTACATCCTTCTATGTGATGTGAGTTCACAACTATACAAGCAAGCTCAGACCACTGTGCACTGTATTGCCAGTGGGCTAAGCAGCTATATGCTCACCCTATAGCAGTTCTCCTGCTTTTTGTCTACATCTCCTTAAATCTACTCTTGGTCTGCTGTCATTTGAAGTTTTTTTCTATTATCCAGTTTTCGGCCTCAAAAGGATCCCTGAAGTTCCTGGCTTCTGACTCTACCCTTGTCTCTGGGCACCATTCTGGAGCAAAGTACATTAGGTAACAGGCCTTATCTGTGTCAGAATAAGTCAAGTCCAGAGGTATAGAAAAAATCCTCCCTTGATAAGTAGTCCCTGCCTTGCTGTCAGCTGTCTCTGTTGTGCTCACTTGCTGTGACTACAACTATGGTTGCTGTTGTTATGACAGCGGTTGCTGCTGCTGTGGTCACTGCTGTGGTGACAGATGTGATTGCTGTTCTAGTTATAACTGTAGGTGCTGCTGTGGTTGCTACAGTTGTTTTTTTTGCAGTGGTCCCTGCTACACTGGTAGCTGTTATTTATGATGTTTGGGGACCCGCTTTGGTGAAAGCCTTTACTGGTGTAATTGTCTCTGCTATGGAGGCTGTTGTGGTCTTTGTGGTGTCTCCAAGTCTAACTGCTTGTGTTGCCCTTGTCATAGTGGTGTACATGGCTGCTGTTATGGGTTCCTGCTGAGGTTGGAAATTAATGGGGACACTGAATCAAGTGGCATCATCAGAAGGCCCAGTTGCTAATGCATTTAATGAAAAGGTGCCCCACTCTTTGAAAAATAATATGGGATTAGAAGAACAGTTGAAACCTACGTCTTGTGATACAGGACAAAACGTCTCTAGTTGTTGAGGGAGTGAGTTTTCTTCATCAACCAAACTAGACCACAAAAGCCAGGTGCCTACCTATATCTTTAGGTCCAGGTTGACCCAATGATGAAAAATGTTAGGGAAAGTGGGTATTGTGTTGCATGAGCAATTTGAAATTACTGGGTTCACAGTTAAGGGACAAGCAATTTGTCCACCACATAATCACTTTGACATAGGACAGAGCATGAAATTGATGAAAGAAGGAAGGACCATTAAAGATCCTGCACAAAACAAAAATGTCAAAAATGTAATTTGACATAAATATTGTCAAGACTACCTTGTGGTGAAAAGTATAGTGTGGAACAGAATATGGCAGGCACAGGTATTTTGTTTTAGGTGCTTAATATTGTTTTTTTAATATAGTTGTGTACAATATTCTTGTGTTTTCTAGTAAGATTTTATGATTTTGTGTTCTTTAAGTTACTAAAATGTTATGTTAAATGCAGTTTTATGTACTTTTTACAATAGTTGCTTTATAGCTTTGGTCACATTTTTTAACATATTTTTGAGTTTATTTTATGTTTTTTTAATATTGGTAGGTTTTGTCGGTTTGTAGGAAATTACATTTGAATTATATTTTAATATACATTTACATTTTTATACTGCAGCATGACTTGATATATTTAATTGGTAATTAGATTATTTATTGTGTAAAGTATGCAGTAGGTAAATCATTTAATTTGTGTTTTCATATTTTATATTTTTTTATATTTTTAATTGGTTAATTCTATTAATAGTTAATTAGATTATTAGTTATGCAATTTTTTAATTGATTGTTTAATGATTTATTTGTACATTGTTAATTTGCATTTATTTTGAATGAATATATACATTATTTCTTATATAAATAACCTAATTGATTAAATTAATGTATTTTGTTTATTTTTTGTTATGTTTTTGTTTTTTATTTCAATTTTTGTTTGTTGTGGTTTATTTAATTTTATTACAATATTTTCACTTTTTTGTGGGTTGTTGAAATTGTAAAGGAATAGGGTGGGAAAGTTTTAGGGTTTTTAATTGGTAAGTCTTTTTTATTTTTTTCAAACTCGTTTTTACTGATGTTTTTAACATTTACACAACTTATCACGGTTCTACTCATACAGGTATAATAATAGTTACAGTTTTGGGGAGTTTAGTCTAATTTATAAAGGAGTAGTGCAGAGGTAACGGTTCATGGCAACAGGGTGCATCATTGGTCTCTTTATGAGATTGAAGTAAGTTGTGTTGTCTTGTGAAGTTGGGCCATGACTAATGCAGAATGGGACTCTGGCTGTGATTCAGAAAGTGCATGGACCTCTATAAGAACACAATTGGGGAAAAGGGAGGAACTAAACAGCAGTGCAGGTGTCTATAATGGGTGTGTCATTTGGGGTGAGGCGAGCTGTGGGTGCCTGAGTGGGCCGGGGAGAGCATTGGGACTGCAGGGCCACAGATTGTCAACAGAGTCCGCTGCTCGCTTATGTGAAGTGGCAGTAGTGCATGTGTGTATGGCACTGGAGGACCATTCATGCATCTCGGACCACATGCTTGGGTAGGCAGGATTGGTGCTGGGGATGTATGTATTTCTTTGTCTGACCATTGTGAGGGGGGTCGTCCTCTCGCAGTAGTACCTGGAATTGCTTGAGCATAGTGTGCCAGGCTGCTTATATATGCTTCTTGCCTAGTCGAAGCTCCGCTTCATAATGAAGATTTGTGCTTTTGGCCTCTTGCCCACGCAGCAGTGTTGTAAACCCTGGGTGAGTGAAGAGGGCTGGGGAGCTCTCCAGCGTAGCATAAGGGTGCAGTTGGCCAGTAAGATGGCCAGGTTTGCAAACCGAGCTCGTACCACCTGAGTCTTCCCTAACTTGTATATCCCGAAAGCGGTTGCTGCCCATTCTTTCAAGTGTGTGAGTTCAGAGATTGTGATGAGGGTGTCGTGGACGATGTGCCAATAGGTACTGCCCAGCCTCAGTGTTCTTGGTGGTGCGTCGTGGTGAAAGGGGAAGATGCATTATTTCCTCCAGCTCACCTATTGATCGGCCTCTTCCTCAAAAGCCTGTAAAGTGGGGTCTTTTGCTTTAGCGCAAACATTAGCATTGTGACTGTCGCACAACATCAGTATATAGTGACACTGCATTGGTTTTCCCCCTTCTTCCGAAGGTGAATTGCCATGGGCTCCAAGGCGATGGCGAAGAAAATAGGAGAGACAGAGCATCCCTGGGGAGTTCCCCGACCTATTGGGAAGGAGGTGGAGATACGGTGGCTGAGTTGCACCCTGGAGGACGGATTTGGGTATAACAGTTTTGTGTAGGCTAGAAGGCACCTGCTGATGCCAAGTCTGTGCAGCACTGTAAATAGGTAGTCTCATGACACTGTATCAAACACAATCTCAAACTCAAGGGTCAGGCTCACGAGGTGTGGGTATTGCAGCCATGCTGGTCCATCACATGAAAGAACTACCTACGAATATGGGATTTGTTTTGGCCCGGGACAAACCGTTTTGGTCTGGATGTATGACATTGGGCAGTATCTGGAGGTAGTGATCCGCCAGTATTTTACCTACTAATTTCTAACCAGCGCCCAGTATGGCGATGGACCAGTAGGAAGATAGGCAACTGGGGTCTCCATGGAGTTTGAGAAAGGAGAGAAGAAGGGACTCCTGTTGGGAGGGCAGGAGTGCCCCATTATTGAGTGCCTAAGTGTAGATGTCGGCCAATCTGTGGGCCAAATGGACAGTGAATTGATCATAATACTTGATTGGCAGACCACCAGTGCCTGCCTTTCTATTCCTCGACAAGTCAAGTATAACTTTTTTCAGTCCCACCACTGTGATGGGGTCATCTTGTTCCTCATACTAGAGAGCTGAGATGCTAGGGAGATTGGTAAATAATGTTTTATTGCTATTTTGTTTAATAAGTAAAAAAATTCTAATTATTATTGAATGTAAGTGTTTTTGGTTGTTTATTTTTATTATTTGTTTATGAATAATTTCCTTGACGTTTTTTATATTTTGTAATGTGATTTTGATGCATTTTTTTGTAAAAAAGAGATTATACATTTCTTCCAACGCTTTCCCTACTGATGCTTTGGGGTTCATTCTGAGTTTGGCGTTCGCAACGCAGGACCACAAAATCCGAGGGGAGGACGCCACTGCTGTGGCATCCCCCCTCCCACCCAATTATAAGGGTTTTCACCTGACCTGCCTGACCAACAGAAACCTTGAAATAGAGCGTTATTGCCTGTTAGACTTTTCATCCTTTACGTGGTCTCCCTTAACTTTTTGCCTCTGTTTTCCAGGTTGTTTAAGTGTGCTGGACTCTGTTTTTGTTGTTTTTGTTACTCTGGGCACTTTACCACTGCTAACCAGTGCTAAAGTGCAAGTGCTCCTATACCAAATGTGTACGTATTTGGTTCATCCATGATTGGCATATTTGATTTACTGGTAAGTCCCTAGTACAGTGCCCTAGAGGTGCCCAGGGCCTGTAAATCAAATGCTACTTGTGGGCCTGCAGCACTCGTTGTGCCACCCACATTAGTAGCTCTGTAAACATGACTCAGACCTGCTACTGCAGTGTCTGTGTGTGCAGTTTTAAACTGTAAATTCAACTTGGCAAGTATACCCATTTGCCAGGCCTAAACCTTCCCTTTTCTTACATGTAAGGCACCCCTAAGGTAGGCCCTAGGTAGCCCCAAGGGCAGGGTGCAGTGTATGGTTAAGGTAGGACAAATAGTAATGTGTTTTATATGTCCTGACAGTTAAACCCTGCTAAATTTGTTTTTCACTGTTGCCCGGCCTGTCCCTCTCATAGGTTAATATGGGGGCTACCTTTAAATATGATTAAAGTGTAGATTCCCTTTGGGAGCAGATAGACATATGGAGTTTGGGGTCTCTGAGCTCACAATTTAAAAATACATCTTTCAGTAAAGTTGATTTTAAGATTGTGTGTTTGAAAATGCCACTTTTAGAAAGTGAGTATTTTCTTGCTTAAACCATTTCTGTGACTCTGTCTGGGTCAGTTGGGCTGGTTGCACCTCTCACTAGACAGTGACACAAAGGGAGCTGGGGTGTAGGCTGCATATCCTGATGAGCCATCTGTGCTAGGAGGGAGGGGAGGGGCGGTCACTCACACCTGAAAGGCTGTGCCTACCCACACACAATGCAGTCTCCAACCCCTGGGTGTGTGTCTGGGGCCTGGCCTGGGCAAGGCAGGATTTCACAAACAAGAGAGACTTTTCTACGAAGTAAGCCTACTTCAAAGGGCAAAATGGGTATAAGAAGGGCACCCAAAACCACAGATTTTAGAACACTTCTGGAAACCAAGAGGAACCTCTGCCTGGAGAAGAGCTGAAGAGCTGAGGAAGAAGAGCTGCCCTGCCTATGACTGTGCTTTGTGGAGCTATCCTGCAGTTGCTGCTTCTGCCTGTGCTAGAGGACAAAGACTGGGCTTTGTGTTGCCTTTCTTCTTGTGACGAACTCTCCAAGGGGTTGATTTAAAGCTTGCCTCCTGTTGTTTGAAGTCTCAGGGACAGCAAAGACTTATCTCTGCCAGCACCTGGAGCCTCTGCTGAGACTAGTACTCTGCCAAGTGGTGCCCATCCAGTTACTGGGACCCTGAACGGAGAAGCTGGCAGGCCAAGAGTGAGAAATCCACGCACCGACCGCCAAGCGGGGAAAAGATTGATGCAACTCCGATCTGCGGCTGAAGAATTGATGTGCCGCCAGCTTCGCGGCTGAAAATCGATGCTCGCCCACAACGCGACCGGAAGATCAATGCCTGCGGCGCAGCATTGCTGATGGAGGCTGGTGAGATTGCAACCCGCGCTGCGTGTTTTTTGGATCATCGTGCGGCAGGATTTCCGACCAAACATCACTGGGTGTGTAAAAACGACCAAGGCCAGGTGCAGCAGCCTTTGAGACCAATACCACTGGGCTTGCCCAAGGACTACTGGAATGCTCAGTAAGTCCTACGGTTAGCATTTTGGCTACCTCATCCTTAATGCTAGCCCTGACCCTGTCAGTCACCCTGTAAACTTTCTGTTTAATGAGTGGACTGTCCCCAGTGTCCACATCATGTGTGCCATAGTGTGTGACTCCTAGGATCAGGGAAAACAATGAGGTGAACTATCCCAACACCTGGCGACAGTCCCTTTGCTGCTCTTCAGTCAGGGAGGGGGAGAGGATCACTTCCACCACAGACCGTCTTTCTCTCCTGCAGACAGGAGGTCAGGAAGAGGCTCACTCTCCTCCTCCACCTCATCATCTGTTGCAAGGAGCATCAACAGTTCAGTTCGCTCAAAGTGTGGTTTGAGGCGATTAACATGCAGGACCCTTAAAGGGTTCCTTGGAGACTGCAAGTCCACCAGGTAGGTGACTTCACTCTTGCACTCCACCACCTCAAATGGCCCAGTCCACTCATTTCGGAGCACCCTAGGCTCCACTGGCGCCATCACCCACACTTTTTGACCAGGTTGAAGCTCGACCAGAGTGGCATTCTGGTCATACCACCGATTCATATCCTCCTGGCTTGCTTCTAGGTTCTCCTGTGTGAGACCCCTGAAGCGGGCAAACTGGTTTCTCAAAGCCAGCATGTAAGTAAATACATCCTGGGGGGTTTACTAGGAGCTTTCTTCAAAGCCTCCTTCACCAGACTTAAAGGTCCCCTCACATTTTGTCCATAGATCAGCTCAAAGGGACTAAACCCAAGTCCCTTTTGAGGCACCTCCCTGTAAGCGAACAGAAGGCATGGCACTTTTGCCTCAAGGGCTCTGACAGGCCCTGGATCATGCTTTTCAAGGTGCTGTTGAATCTCTCAACCAGACCATTACTTTGGGGATGGTAAGGGGTGGTGAACTTGTAGGTTACCCCACACACCTTCCACAGAGACTTCATATACGTTGATATGAAGCTGGTACACCTATCAGATACCACTTCCTTGGGGAGCCCCATGCAGGTAAAAACCCCTATCAGTGCATGACCCACCACAGAGGAAGTGACTGATATCAGAGGAATGGCTTCTGGGTACCGGGTGGCATGGTCCACCAAGACCAGGATGAACCTGTTGTTCGTGGCTGTCTTGGGATCCAGAGGCCCCACAAGGTCAATACCTACCCTTTCAAAGAGGGTACTAACAACAGGTAAAGGTTGGAGGGGAGCCTTACATTTCCCCCCACTCTTGCCACTTGCCTGACAAGTTGGGCAAGACCTACGGTGTGTAGCAGAATGCTTGTGCATCTGGGGCCAACAGCAGTGTGAGACAAGCCGCTTGTAGATCTTGTCTGCCTCAGATGTCCAGCCAAAGGCACATCATGAGCCAACCCCAGTAGGAAGGCCCTGAAGCACTGGGGTACCACCAGCATACAGGCTGACCCAGGCTCAGGAACCTTAGGTTCACTATACAGGAGCTTGTCCTCCCAATAGATCAGGTGAGCACTGGGCTCCTCACCAGCAGCCTGCTGCCGCAGTCCCTCTAGAGTAGGGCAAGTTTTCTGTGCCTCACAGAATGCCTCCCTGGGGGGTCCCCCTTTCTGCTGCCGCTGCGACAGCTCAGGGACCTCCCTCAATTAAGCCACCTGTTCCCCTGTAGGCTCTGGGGCATCACCCTCAAGCTCCACCTCCTCTCAGAACATGGGAACTTCTGGGGCCGGTTTCCCACACCCCCTGCCCTTCCTCTTCTTGGTGGTCACCTGGGCCACTGTTTCAGGCTCCAGGGGCTCTTGACCACCCTGATGGGCTGCATTGACTGGGTGAATACACATACCCTCCCAGGCAGACCCAACATCTCCAAGTGAGACCTGTGTTCCACCTCCTTCCAAGGGGAATCCTCTAGGTCATTGACTAGCAAACAATCTACAGGCATGGTTGGACTCAAAGCTACCTTCAAAGAACCTGAGACCCACCCATTCAAAGGGAACCTGTGCCACCCTGCACAGGTGCTCTGAGTTGTCCACTGCAACTACTTGGTGAACTACCCGGGGATCAATCTGCTCTTCAGACACCAGATGACTCCTCACTGTAGTCACATTGGCTCCTGTGTCTCTCAGAGCCTCCACCCTCTGTCCATTGATGGTCACCCACTGCCTGTACTTTTTAGTGGTCTTGGGCACGAGAGTTCTCTGGACCATCTCACTGTCCCCTAGTGAGACAAGGGTCATCTCAGCTGGCTCCCAAGCACCTGGAGCCAACTCCTCCCTAAGTGCTACACTAGCCAAACCCTGGGGCTGCGCACCAGTGGGTGCCAGTGTACTCTTGGGGCATTTGGGGTCCCCCCTCACATGACGCACCTGGTAACATGCATAACACTACCCCTACCACTGGCTTCCCTTTGGAGAACCATGGTTTCTTCTCACTGGGGGGTTGGGAATCATTACCCTGGGAATCGGTTTGGGGCCCTTTAGAGAACTTTCCCTGTTTACCCTTATCCCCCCCCCTTTCTTACCCCCAAACCTCTTTTGTACCCTGGTGCTCTCCCAGCGGTCCGCTTCCTGCGCAAGCTTCCTGGGATTTGTCAGCTTGCTGTCAATCAAGTGCTGGCGTAGCTCTGGAAAACATAAACTGTACAAGTGCTCCCAAGCAATCAGATTGTAAAGGCCCTTATACGTTGTTACCTTAATGCCCTTCACCCAAACATCCAGTGACCTGCAAAAAGAATCAACACATTCCAACCATGTTTGGGATTCCTTCTTCTTATAGGACCTAAACTTATCCTTATGTGGTTCAGGGGTGAGACCATACCTTGTGAGTAGGGCATCCTTCATGGTAGTATATGTGAGATTCTTAGCATCCCCTAAGGCTGTCAGTGTATCCCTCCCCCTACCTCAAAGTGCTTCCACAGACCCGCCCCCCAATGAGCTTCAGGGCCCAGATTCATGTGGAGAGAAGACTCATACCCCTTGAACCACAAGTATATGTCATCCTCTCTTTTGTAATCCTTCACAAGGTCTTTAGGAATGTGCACCCTCCTCTCAGGCTGCACTATGCTGTTGCACCCACCAGCTCTACTAGACTGTCTCCTCTGATCTAACTCTTTCAAGCTAAGCTCATGAGCCAGCAGTATCTTCCTTTCCTCAATGGCCATCCTTCTCTCTTCCATCTCCAGACTGGGCTTCTTCAACTCCAATTGGAAGCCTCTCTCTGCCTGTCTGTCCTGTAACTCTTCAGGAGTCAGACCCTTGGATGACACACTGCTACCTGCCCTTGAGACTCTCTCCCTGGATGTAACAGGCCCACCCACTATGCCATTGTGGATGGATTGCACCTCCTCCTCCACCTCTTCCTCCTCTGTGTGCCCCTCAGCTTCTTTAGCTGTCACCCAGGCCCTCAGTGCCTTTTGCAGCTCCTCCTTCTTGGATGAGCTCTTAATGGGACAGGCAAAATCCTCACAGAACTGCTTCAACTGAGCCACTGTGTAGCTCTCCAATTTCTCTATGTCAAACGCAGCACTAGTTGATGCATCTCCAGACTGAGACATGATGAAGAGTTAAAAACAAGTGCAAAGTTCCAAAGGCAGAAAAACAAGATCCCAAATGAAGTTTCCAAAAAAAGTCAATCCAGGGATCAGCAAGAAGTAGAACAAAAAGAAGTCCCAAAGAGAAAATCAAAACCCACAAGACAAGCAGTATGTGGTCACGTAGTGGTCTGAACTCAAAACAGTAGTGTACACTTAATCACTGTATGTCAAGTACAAATACAAGTCCAATCCCAACCACTGATCACCAATGTTAGAAATGGGGTCTTTGGTTTGCAGTCAGGTTGCCCTCTGTCGAAGCAAGGACCCTCACTCTAGTCAGGGTAAAAGAGCCTGTGACAAGCTACCAAGGGGGTGAGCAGGGGTTAGCTGAGGGTGATTCTCTTTTACCCTGACTAGAGTGAGGGTCCTTGTTTGGACAGGGGGTAACCTGACTGCCAACCAAAGACCCCATTTCTAACACTGCTGGTCTGATCGGTGGGAACCGTGCTACAAGATTGCGCTTAGCTCCCTTAAAGGAGCCAAGTGCTATCTCATAGCACAGATGGGGGCCGACCAGCACCTTCGGAATGCGCACTATCTGCAGCACAGTCAGTGCGCATTCTGAATGTGCTGGGGCAGTGCTGGGGCCCCCCTTGTGGCCTCTTGCACTTGTTCTCCGCCAGCTTTTTCATGGTGGGGAAACCATCATAAAAAGGCTGATGGACAACATGGTTGTAATCAGCCTTGGCTGATTACAACCAGGATCACCGTCAGCGGTCGGGATCTCGTAATGTGGCGGTCAGACCGCCACAGCCGCAGTGGTCTGACCGCCTCATGAGTCTGGCGGTCATGTGACCACCAGCCTTGTAATGAGACCCCTTGTTTGCAGTGGGAGTATTAAATCAGACACTTCCAAAGTTCAATGCTTTGCCTACTGTTGCTTACTTTGGAATGCAAATATTAAATCTAACTCCCCAAAAGTCCAAAACTTTCACCAATGTTACTTAGAGTGGATTGGGAATAGCAAATCTGACCCCCCTCAAAGTCTAATGCTATCCCTGCTGTGCTTGGGTTGGAATGAGCATAGTATATATCTCCCCTTCAAAGTCTATTACTTTTACAAAATGTGCTTAATTTGTAGTGGGAATAGTAAATCTGTACACTCCAAGGTGCAGCATTATCCTCACTGTTTCTTAGCTTGGAGGAGAATACTAAATATGACTTCCCCAACTTTGCCAAATCCCACCCCTTTAGCTGTTGTTGCTTACACTGAGGTCTGAGTAGAACATCTATCCCCTCCAAAGTACAAAGCTTTCCCTACGGTTGCATAGGTTAGAGTGGGAATACAAAATACTACCTCTTCATAGGTCAGCACTCTCCCTACTTTTGCTCAGGTTGGAGTGGGAATAGTTAATCTCACCCATCTAAACTCAGAGTCCAGGGCCGGCTATAGGGTGCTGCGACCTGTGCCACTGAAACCATCAGGGGGAGTCATTTGTGTTCTAACCAAAAATAGGATTGTGTCCGTCTTTCATTTTCATAATCTTCAGAGAATTATGTACTTTCAAGTTTGAGTTAAAATAATAATGGTGTGCTAATATTGTCAGCGTAAACGTTAGGTTGCCTTCGCATTTTTACTGTTCCCTGCAGAAGAGAGACCTCTTCATTTTACCAGGACCTAGTGAGCTCTGTGCAGTTTTCTAGGGAAGAGTAAGATGCAAGAATCCTAGATTTGTTTTAAAAATCATTGTTTTTTAATTGTAACAGCTAACAACGAAAGCATGCATTCTCGCCCGTTAAAAAAAAACTATCACGGTACAAGTTTAATTAAATGAGAGACTCTTTTTGCCTGACTGCGAGGTGTTCCCTCGTGGAGGCCGGATTGTTATTTGTCCTACCGAGAGAAGAATCATGTTTGTGTTGTTAACCTTCAGTGAGAGTTGCTGGAGCCAACTATTTAAAGAAATCTTGAATAGTGACAGGGCAAAGAATGAGTCCCGGGGAATGATTCCAGTAGGCACCGACTAGAAGAATGATGGCAATATTCTTATGCACTGTGATTCAGAAGAGGAAGCAGGCTAAGACAATTTTATGAGATGTAAAACATCCCCTGATCGAATTACAGCGGACGCACACTATGAAACATTACTTGACATATTAAAAGCAAATTCTGCGACTAATAATTTAAGGTACAGTTTCTTTCAGTTTATTAGAATGTATCCGAGTAACAGTAGTGAGGGATGAATAAATGTGCATGGGTTGCTACCAATTTAATAAAGATGGACAAGCCAGGAAATTCTTAGACCTGAACCCAAGTCAGGTGTCTGGCCTGGCTGTAACAATCAAGGCACATAGGCCCCAGATCGTTGTCTTGATGGTAACGTAAACGTGCATGCACAGGCGTGTGATCCACTCGCCCTTGATATAAAAGCGAGGGCTGTTACGTCAGGTCAGGGAGTGGTCTAGCATTAAGTGCCATTCATTTTGCCTGCCATTGAGCGCTATTCCGGAGGCCGTCAGGAAATATTCACGAAGGCCTCTTGAGAGCACAGAGAGCTGGGGGCAGGGCAGGCCAGCAGAGACATAGCGGGAGGGGATGGCATTGGTTGCAGACTCCTGTCATTGTTTATTTGAAACTGATTGGATCTGCGAGACGCTTTGGCGGAGTCACTGCCACTTCTGCAAATCTGGAACTGCGGTGGTGTACATGCGTATAGACTACTCGATGGACTGGGGATGCAGGTATGCTGCTGGTGAGTGATTTGTGTCTTCCCACGTGGGAGCTCTTTTTTCGTGCCTTAGTGTAGGGTTCACAGAGCATTTTCAACAGGGTGGCTGAACATGATGGGGCTGGCCCTATGATGGTGCGCCTCAAGTATTCTTTTGCGAGGCAAGCCTTCTTTCCTCTGACTGCTGTATGGGGTGCGATGCCATGGCGGACAGTGCTCTGTGAAGTGTTTAACAGAGCAGTGTCCTTGCACTCGTGTATGGCGCTGATATGCATGACTGTATGAGTGAGTGTGTGGGTGTGACTGAGAGCGTGCGTCTGCTTTTCCTGTGTATGGGTGCAAGTGGTTGTGTCTGATGGGAGGAGCGGGGCTCTAGAAAAGAGACCGTAGTCACAGAAAGTGAGCCAACAAATTAACAGGAAGCGCTGACCCAAGGGTCACTCTTGGCTCTGAAACTCCTGCACGATCTGTTGCATGAAAAAGCTTTGCAGTGAAAATCATGCCAAACACAATACTTTTTTTGTATAGCTCACATCATGAACTTCTGTATTTCAATGTGCTTTAAATGTGATAAACAAAAAGGAGGCTTCGTGAAACAAAAGTATTGCTCAGGATCACATATTTTGGTGAAAGGGGAAGCCAGGATTGGTCAGAGGTTTTCTGCTTTCACTTTGCAGTTCAGTCCTTGGGCACTTGTGGCTGTTTGTCCCACTGTCTTCCCTCGGTCACAGTATGAAGGATGGAAACAACGTTCACGCCCCACCACTTTTAAAAGCCTGAGCCTTTTTCCATCTATACTAAGTATCCCTCCTGATAGCTGGATTGCTATTAACCTTCAGTCCTAGAATGGGCTATACAAATAGGCCCTTTCGAAGCTCTAATATAAACCTACATTATGAACTGAAATACTTTTAAGCGATTACAAATATATTCTAATTGCTTCTTAACTCTAATGACAATGTGAGTGCAAATGAACACATTAAACTGCAGAAATAAATAAAACCACTTTCTGCGTACTGTAAAGTGGGAATGAAAGCAAGAGTAGGGTAGAGAGCGAATGGCGACACCGTTCCAGCTCACAATGAAGGAGTCTTGCGCTCATAAACACGGCAGAAAGTAAAAGCAAACTAATGGATTGTAAATGGAAGGTTCGTTAACAGGAATCTCATTGGACTCTGTTTATGTTTCCACTGCACATAACAGTGCCCAGATCAATAGTTCTCTTTATTGCTAAATCCTTCCATCATTGCAAAGTCCCATAGCACTTCTTCTTAGGTCTGCTATTAGACAGCGCTTGACCTGTCTTTCGCAACATGTATTATCAGCAGATTTAGGGCAAGCCCCAGGGGTGCACGGTTCCCCAAAACCATCAGGGGCTCCCATTCAAAACTAAGCCAATGAATTTCTGTGAGATACACCATAGGGTGGGCCCTCATCATATTTTGCAGGAAGGCCCTATAATTTTGTGTTATGCTATTGCTTGTCAGCTTACAGAGGGCTAGAGCTCGCCCATTACTTACTATTGATTGGCTTCATTGTAACTCTCATGTGTTTGCTTCTTTTTTGTTAGCTTGTGTGGGCTTTACTTATTTGTGATTTGTCCCTCCCCCAGGGCATGGAACCATTGTGTCCTTCGACTACTCACTTTTCAGGCACTATGTTTATCTTTTGTTTAATGGGAGCATGTGTGTTTTCCAGCTGTCGCCATCATTTACTCCCCCACTACACTAATGTTGCTTTTTATCTGTCCTAGTGCCTCTCTTCTGCTTCCCCTACGTGATGTGTTTGTTTTAGGTGCTTCTTCCCCAAGTTGCTTCTTCACTTGTGTGATTCTCCCCCAACACCACGTTGTACTCTCTTTTGCCAGTTTTGTTTCCCTCACGCACTCATGCAACCTTATTTTCTCTCTGTTTACTGATGTAACTTGGAATAGTAAATAAAAAGAAAGAACATATTGTTTTGTAGGCGTGCACATGCTTGATGATCCTGGCTACAATATGACTTTTTAGCTGTGCAGCATGGCTAAAAATATTGGCAAAGCCAATAGGTCCTAAAGAAGAGACCTACTGACTTTTCAAACATTTGTTCAAGGCTGCTATGCTCTTTGCACATCACAGTGTCAAATGGCTGTCTTTTTCATGGACCCTCTGGCTGTGTCCGCCATGACAATGCTTTGTTATTATACTTTTGCCAGACTACTGCAGTCTTCCGCTGCAACAGAACTCTGTTTTCCTTAAACTTCGGCCCTTTTGAAAAGCATTGTGTACTGTGAGGGTATTTAGCACTTCTGCATATCTATCCTACTACAGTGACTTAAGATTGCCTATTTTTCCACTCCGCTGCTCCTTAGTTCTGCAAATGTTTCTCTTCTTTAATATAGTGCTCTAACCTTATAACAATGGCCTCCTTGTTATATAGGACCAGATGTACTAAGACTCTGTTTGCAAAAAGTATTCATAAACCTTTTTTTGTGAATTAGATTGCGATTTTGCTAAACAACTTATGTACTATGAATTCGTAAAATCACCATTCACCCTATCTTATCAATATTCAGGAAGTAGGTCACAAATTGTGACAATCTCTGCTTAAATGGCATTAAGGGGTGGTGACCTGTTGGGCTTAGCATACGACCATGTCTGAATCACACTTTGATAAAGTATCTTTTTGTAAAATTCAGCCTGTTTTCCTTAAAGGAAACTGGTCTACATTAAAAAAAATATATATTTTTGAAAATGTTTGTGTAAGAGTTGGGAGTAGCCCGTAGGACCACTACTAACTTCCAAACAAGCTCCTTTTTCATTAACATAGGGAAGGGTTTCCTGGGGAACCTGTTTCCCTTTTGCAAATGGATTTCCACTTACTTGGAGAAGTTGTTAACCTGTCAGTGGATAGCAAGTGAAACAGCAGTCACCACCAACGATACGCAGCATTGTAATTTGAAGCAACTCCTTAAACACTCCCCTTCCAATTTGCAATTTAGAAAGTATTTCTAAACCCATTTTGCAATTTGGTAACTTGTTATGGAATAGGAAAATGGAATTGATACATTTAAAATAGCCATTTAGCAGTTGTATACCCTATGATTTAGATCAACACAGGCGTTCTGACCCCACCAAGTCTTCATACATCTAGCCCCATGTTTCTCATGTACTATTGACCTGTCCATTAACCATATTTCTCCATCACTGTTGCTCTGTTTGACAGTCACACTGCTAGGTGCCTACCCTTGTTGTGCTTGCCCTTGATCACCTCATTTTAGCTACAATTCTGTTGCTGTCATGTGAGTGGAGGTTCTTTGCCCAAGTCAGCCACAACCTCTCTTTTGAGGGGTTAACTGTTTTGAGGACCTTAGCTTTTAGATACATGACTGTTCTTGTAAAACTAAGAAGCTGATTCACAAATAAAAAGTGTAAGTTTACTCTTTTTTTGGTATACACAAACAATGAGTTAATGGTAAATTTATGACTGCTGAGACTTTGCAGTTGGGTTGAGAACTCCACACATAAAAAGAAAGACAGCGGTCTATCTTTATGTTTGTGGTGCTCTCCACCCTGACTGCAGAGTCTCTTTAGCCATAAAATACTATTTATAGGTTGTTTGTTGTGAGAAATTGGGTTGTTTGTTGTGGAGAATGTGAGCCCTTCTCAAGCAACAGCCACAGTCTCTGTCAGGGTGAACTACAAAAGTCACAAAAGTAATCTGTGCTTAACCCTCTGGTAGCTGGGCACAAAAGCAGTCAGACTTAACTTAGAGGCAATGTGTAAAGTATTTATGTAGCACACAAAAAGTAATAAAATGAAAACACAACACAAGAAAACTCCGACACCAATTAACAATAATAGAGTAAATTATAATAAATGATTTTACACCAAAATAACAAAATCCAATCAATGGAACTGGAAATATGATTTTTTTAATATTTGAAGAAGTAAAGCGCTAAGAAGGAAAAAATGCCAACTGTGGTTATCTGGCCGTGGTGGACCTGGTCTAAGTCACAAATTCAGGCCTACCACGATAGAGCACAGACCGGATACAGCACTGAGTTCTATCTCCCTGACAAAGTACCTTGATACCTGGGCTTTGAGATGTGAAGTCCTTGTGTTGAGCAGTGGGGCTGGTGTTAAGGAGTACTCGAAGATGAGCTGCAATGTAAGGTCCGGGATCAAGAAGTGCTGCCCAGCAGCGGGCTGATGAAGTCTTCAACAGGAGTTTGGGATTCGCAGTTGTGAGTCATCATTGAGGAAGCCGGTAATGCTGTGAAGCCTTGCATCAGCACAGCACAGAGGATGGGACACGTCGAGCTAGGATGCTGTCGATGCTGAGCTACGTTGTGCTGCATCAAGATGTGTAGATTTGCAGCGATATTAAAGAAACCTGTTATGTCTCTGTGGCTTGAACAGGGTGCCAGCCGACTAACTCTTTAATATTTGCTGGTGTCCTGGGTCCATACAGGCAGGCTGGACTCAACAAGGCAGTTCACAGCAGCAGAAGGGTCCTGGTGCAGCAACAGCTGTCCTTGATCAGCACAGCAGAACTTGGACCGCAGAGCAGACTTTGCAGCTGGCCAGTGCTTCTTTACGGTAGAGTCTACAGGTCGAGAAGTGATCTGAAGAGTCGGGTCTGAGGGTCCACTACTTTTACCTGGTGCTGGCTATGAAGTGGGAGAATCTTCTAGCATCTTCACCTAACAGAGGTGTCTCGAATTTCCTTCCTCCCTGCCCTGGCTCCAGCTTGTCTGGGGCACAAAAGACTAGTATGAAACCCTTTGTAAGTGTGCTGCAATGGAGTCTTTGTACTGCAAGTGTGGATTGTGACAGCTCTTCCACCCTCATCCTGACAGAGAAGGCCATTCCTGACAACTCCTATTCCACATTTGTCTAACTGTGTGGGAGGAATACACAAAGACCAACTGCTAGCTACATCTAGTCATGGGACCTATGACACAGGCTGAAGGCACCAAATGGTTGGGGCAAGAAAATGCCAACTTTCTTAAAGTGATTTTCTAATAGTGTTTTTCAGAATTGTGACCTAAAATCTGACTTTACCATTTAAGAGGGTTTTCATTTACAGTACTTCGGACACTGAACAGTACTACCTGCCCCCAACAGAATTGTATCCCTTATTGAATGTATTGAGCTAACCCAGTGTTATCCTATAGGAGAGGTAGGCCTTGCAGTAGTGAAAATCTAATTTAAAAATTAAACTACCATTTTCACTACCAGGACATGTAAAACTTAAAAGTATATGTCCAGCTTGTTGAACACATTGCACCCTACCCTCTGGGCTATGTAGAGCCTACCCTAGGGGTGATTTATATGTGTTAAATAGGGTGGCTTAGACAATGGCAGTTTAAAACTACATAAACAGGCTGCAGATATGTGTAAAGGGCTACGTAAGTGAGTAGCAGAAGGAGTGCTGCAGGCCCACTAGTAGCATTTAGTTTACAGACCCTGGGTACATGTGTTATCACTTTACTAGGGCTTAGAAGCAAGTTTTAAGTGGGTGTAAGCCAGCTTTACCTTGTTTAAAGGAATGAGCACAAGCACTTTAGCAGTGGTCAGCAGTGGTAAAGTGCATAGAGTCCTAAGGCCAACAACAAGATAATACAAAATGGGAGGATGAAGAAAAAACGTCTGGAGAACGACCACCCTAAGGCTAACAGGTAAAACATTTGTGAATACCAAAAAAACGTAAACTTACACAAAGGGTTAGCTTTGTGAATCAGGTCCTATGGTAGATTGTCCACTGATTTTTATTGTGTTTGCCCAGAGGAGGGTCAGGAAGCCAACTAAAGGCAAAATGGAAGGCTCTCACATGTTAGACTGAAGGGCACTCCATGGAATGACTGGTAGACAATGATGACAAAACCTGAAGATGGCAATTGAGTAGACTAGAAGGCAATGAGTGGATGGATTGAAAGACAATGTATGGCTACTGTAGAAAATCATGGGTGGGTAGATAGAATGAGAATAGATAGCCAGATCAGAAGAGGTTGCAGCCATTTATTACCAATGTTGAGTGTGGGGAGATGGGTCAAGACTCACGAGAGGCGCAGCATTCAATGGGTTATGAGGCCCTCCTTGTCAACTGTATTAAATAGCATAGTATTCCTCTGCTGTTGCATATAGTAAATGCCATTATATTAGTTTCCCATATCAGCCTGTTATAACAAAAGGTATTTTACCAAAAACAGCATTCACATGCTTAAATGTGTGCAGTAAAGTACATCACATTGAAAAGGCCTGGTAAATATTACAAGAGTACTTTCCATGCGTAAAGTAATTTTAACAATAAATCTGTGATGCATTAAACTGTGTTTTTCTAAAAAGAATTTTAATGGCAATGTTATGGCAAGGCAAAAAGGTTAAGAATATGCATATTCCTTTTCTTATGCCACCAAACACAGCAGCAACAAGACTTTAGAGCATTCTAAAATGTTATCAAGTAGTAAAACACTGGAACACACACCTATATTCCATCTTTTATTGCTGCAATTCACAAGGTAAGTAACCTGTCGTCCTTCTGCAACTATATAAGGGCCTGATCATAGTATGAATGTTTGATGTGGTTGTTTTGAATTATTGAAATTTGCCAGATGGTTGTTCCTGAAGTTTGCAAATGTTATGTTCATTGTTTAAACACTGTAAGTAATTTACACAGATGAAAGCTTAAACTGTCTTTATTTTCAGGACCAAGGTCAGGGCTAGATTGTAGTAACTAGACGAGCATGGAATATTAAGATATCGAGTTTTGATGGGTATTTTTGTTTTACTTCAGGGCAGCTTGTTTGCCTATTTTAATTGAGGGCAGAGTCCATGCTACATTTCAGTCAGGGCGGAATGGAGTCCTGTAAATTGGTTTCATTTGTGATTAGTAATGGAGAGCAGTACAGCAGACAGTCCAGGAGAGGTCAGATTGAGAAAGACCTTGCGACATGGTTCACAAAGGATGTACATTGCAGGAAAGAAGCACGCAATATATGGTGGTGCTGTGCATCAGATGTCATATGCGTGCGGCAGCCATTTTGGATCTCTGTACACAATTGTTTTTAACTATATGAAACACTCATTTTAGTAGATTAGGATACAGCGTTGACATTGGTTTGTTGGCCAGCAGTTAGAGGCTTGTGGCCCTGGTAGGAAAATAATGGAGGTAGAAGTAGATTCTCATTTAGAAAGCAAAATAGAAAATCATAACATTAGATCTCTAAGCCTTCTTATGGGATCTTACTCTGATTTAGTTAATAAGAAACTAGATAACTTTTGACTGAGTTTGAAGCAAAAGGTTTGAGACAAGTGCATTACATGTCTCTAATGCTAATGAAGAAGCTGATTGTAGTGTTTGGGTTGGCAGGGTACAGTTTTAAAGGGGAGCAGAGGACTGCTGAGGAGAGTGCTGCGAAAGAAGAGATTTCTCAGAATAATTTCATTTCAGATGAGGGTCAATAAAATGCATCGGGCACAGTGGATGGGCATAGAAAGTCCCTTGAAAGAAGGAGAGGGTCAGAGGACCCTGAGATTGAGTTAACATGCTGATCCGATTTTGATTCTGATCAGGATATAGTGGTGGTAAGAGACCTTGGAACAACTGAGGAGGCAGGTTGAACTGTTCAATCCTCTTTTAATAAAGCATCCTTTATTTCCAGAATGGCCTTCTTCTCCTAAGGTGGGCCAATACGTGAGTTACTAGATGAGGAGAGAATTTCTTAAAGGACATGGTCTTGTTTGCATTCTGAATACCTGAGACTTACATTACCCGATAAAATTGCAATAACGCTGAATCTGGATTCTAAGGACTTGAAATGTATAAGCATGGGAGATAAGTATCCTCAGGAGCGTAGATGGAGGATTAAGATTTTACCAGGACTCCTTGATGTTATTGGGCCGTTAACAAAATGTTTTGATCTGGCAGATACTGCTTACAAACAATAAATATGTGAACACTGAGGAGTAGTGCCACTGGATGCAACATGCTATTTGTTTAACAGGTTATGCAGAAATTAAAATTGATACAAAATTAGTTGATTTGGCTGAAGGCCATGCACAGCAACGGGTGGGGCATCCGCAGGTGTTGGACACCGAGTCTGACTGTAGGTCAGTCCCTGCAAACAACTCCCCGGCTGTGTTAACTCTGAGCTTACAAATTAAATAATAATGATTATTCATGTATTCTGAGTGTTGAAATTGCATAGAAAATGTAATAATGTAGGGGAAAAAAATGCACACATTTGAAGGTGCGCCCGCCAGAGTGGCCAGCAATTTTCACAAAGTAAACCTCTTAATGGCTTATAAATATGAAATGTCGAGCTTATGTTTGATTAATGTAGTAATATGTCATATTGAGGGTTATGCATATGTATTAGCTTTATTAATCATATGCCTTAACTTAGCGAGGTCTTGGCCTAGTTGCACGGCCTCACGTCAAGCTGCATTTCTTAGGTGTTTTATAAAATGGGTGCTTAGAGAATTAATTTGTGATTTTCCACTGTATTGACCAAGTGATCATAGCTAAAAGTCTTTCTCATGAGAACTGCTTGCTAGGAGATGATGTACTTGCTAGTGCAGCAATGTTTAATGTAATGTGTGTGAAATTGACTATCTCAGGAGAAGACAATGAACATACTAACTGGAGAATAAGCTGCAACAATATTCTTACCTGATGAGCGAAATGATGAGAAAAGAAGAGACAAGAACCAATCATTGACACGTGAACCATGTACTAGAAGAATTGTAGATTTGAGGGTTTAGTTCATTGGGTTAAATGTAAACATGCAATCCCCTGACCAATTAGGATGTGGAAGTAGTTTTAGGAAATCTAATTTAGCCGGACTTTATGGAGAGGAGACACCCCATTTTGCCCATACTTCCGTCTTGAGATGTGTTGGACTTTTGGCCATACGCATGGTCATCCCTAGTCTTTTTGCCTCCTTCCTCCTGGTTTTTCTGACCTCTCGCTGTTGGCTCTAGGACTCTGAGCACTTTATCCCTGCTGACCAGTGCTAAAGTGCAGGTGCTCTCCCATCTAAAGTTGGTATGATTGGCTTATACCTAATTGGCATATTTAATTTACCTATAAGTCCCTTGTACAAGTGGTATCCCCATACCCAGGGCCTGTAAATTAAATACTACTAGTGGGCCTGCAGCGCTTCTTGCGCCACCCACTGAAGTAGACTTTCAAACCTGTCTCAGGCCTGCTAGCGCAGGGCCTGTGTGCGCAGTTTTCTGCCACAGGGACCTGGCATCTAAATTTACTTGCCAGGCCCAGAACTCCCCTTTTACTACATGTAAGTCACCCCTAAAGTACGCCCTAGCTAACCCTATGGGTAGGGTGCCATGTATGTAGAAAGGCAGGACATGTGCCATATTGCATGGCCTGTCCTGGTAGTGACAAACAGCCTAACTTGGTGTCTCACTGCTGTGAGTGCTGCCTTCTCATAGGATTGCATTAGAAATGCCCTGCCTTATGTGTAAAGGGTATTGTCTGATTTATGAGGGGTAGCGTAGGCGTGTTTGGTATGGTTGTGATGGTGATAATAAATACTGCTTACTGGTGTGGGTGTATTTTTTATTACTATCACAGAAACGCCACTTCTAGAAAGTGCGCATTTATCTGTGCTTATGATCAGCTTGACTCCAATCCACGTCTGGGCAGAGTGACAGTTGGGGCTTTGTGCATACTTTTCAGACAGCCTGTACACAGGGAGGGTGGAGGTGTCACTGAGGTGCATCTACATACTGAATAGTCTTCCTGGGCTGAGAGAAGGGAGAGGCGGGGCACACCTACATTTGTAAAGGCTGTGCCCTGGCCTCACACAATAGGGTCGTTAACCCCCCCACTGATGTTTGGAGCCTGTGCTGAAAGGAGAGAGGGGGCACTTCCAGAACCAGTTGTAACTGGCTGGAACCTCCTCTCCCTGTCATTGTAAAAAACTGTAAAAAAGGACTATTAGTACAGGGGAATTTTCCCCACAATTTGAACATTCTTGGAACTTGAAACTGGACACAGAACGCTGATGAATGGACTCACCAGGAAACCGCCATGGACTGCTGCTGCTGTGCTGACCTGTGACCTGCCTGGTCACTAGGAGGAACTGCCACCATCTGCACCCCTTGTGCTGGCCTGTAGCTGGGCCCACCAGCCCTGTGCTCCTTCTTGTTTAGTTGTTCCCAGGGGCAGGGTGCTGTGGCCCCTGACCCCTGCAACGATCTTTTACATCTTTGCCAGGAAGGAGCGCGAGGCGCCCCCCTCCCCCTTTAAAGGATTTCCCTGACTTGGGCCCCCCCTTGGAGAGGGCCGGTGGAGGCCCGGGGGGCCCCCCAGTGATCACGGGTCCCAGAAGGGGCCCGTCAAAAATTCAGAGAGGGTGCGTGCCGCCCCTCTCGGTCTGCCATGTTGAGGGAGGCCCCCGTTTTTGCGCAGAAGAGCGCCGGGGGCCCCATTAGTTGTTTTAGGCACTGGAAGTGCCTCCCCATCAAGACAGGTACTTTTAAATGGACCAATATGTTCCTAATCTAAAGTTCTTTCTACAGACTTTGCTATTATGATATATTGCCTACCTGTTCTATGATGCTTTTACATATGTGTGCACATGTTCCTTTTATGGGCGTGACTTGCTAATATGTTTCCCTAATTTGCCATAGGTTTTCTAATGTTCCTACTATGGGCGTTTTATGATATTCTTATGACAAGTGTTCTAATGTGATTACGTGTTTCCTGACTACTGCTTATGTTGCAGAATACTGAGTAACCTGTGTGTTATGTGTGACTACTGCTAGTTTGCAGAGTAACTAATGTGTAACGTTCTGACAACTGCTAAGGTAGCAGGATAGTACTGTTATGTGATGTTGGTCTAATGATTACGTTGTGTACAATACAGTATATTTTCATATAATCTGGTGTTGTGTTTCCTTTGTGGTGGGGATATTGCGTCACATGTATGTGTGTGTTGTGCAAACGCTTTACGCATTGCCTCCGGGTTAAGCCTGACTGCTCGTGCCAAGCTACCAAGGGGGTGAGCAGGGGTTACCTTGGACGTGTAACTCCCTTGCCCTGACTAGAGTGGGTAAGTTCTGCCTGGCTGAGGTGCATACCCTAGCCAACCAGAAATCCCATTTCTAACAAGAAGAGACGTGCTTAACTTTATTGCTTAAAGAGACTTTGGTGGTCATTATGACATTGGCGGTTCAGCTGATGATCATGGTGGCGGATGGTGGTAAGGTGGCAGCGCCACGCCAGCAAGACACCGCCTACCGTATCATGAGCAATGATGCGGCCTGGCGGTGTTTTGCTGGTGGATGCTGCTGCTGACAGCAGCGCTGCAACCCGTCTCCAGCCGGAGGACCCTGCAAGCAGGTAAGTCAGGTTCTCCGACAGAAGAGGGGGGTGTTGTGTGTGTGTGTGGGGGGGGGTGTTGTGTGTGGGGTGCCTGTTTATGAATGCGTGCATGCAGGTGTGAGTCGCATTGAATGAGTGTGTGAATGCCCGCATTTGAGTGTACTTGTATGTTGTGTTTTGTGATTAGGTGTGTGCAACAATGTATGTTGGTGTGTGTTGCAGTGTGTGGGTATGTATGTGTGCATGCGTGGGTGGCTGAGTGTATGCATGTGTGTATGTGTGTGCGTGTGTAGGTGTGGAAATGTGTGGGGGCAGGAGAGGGAGAGGAAAGTGGGGGAGGACTCTGGAGAGGGGGGCGGGGAGACCCCTATCAGTGCCAGGGAAGTCATTCCCTGGCACTGATAGTGCCTACCACCATGGTTTTCGTGGCGGTACGCTTGCCCCGAAAACCATGGCGGTAGGCGGGGTCATAATCCAGAGGAAGTCTTCAGCCAAGCGGCCGTTGCCACCCTGGCAGACGGAGTGGTACATTGGCAGTTTGGCTAGAGCCAAGCCGCCAATGTCATAATTTGGGGAAAGGTACCGCCAGCCTCTTGGCAGTACCTTTCCCCTAATTACCGCCGACCGCAAGATTCGTAATGAGGACCTTTGCCTTTTCTGAACTTTGATGCTGAATCCTGATGCCTAGCTGACCTAACAGATGTTCTGATGATGAAGACTGTCACAGTTTGCTGATCCAAACTGAGGAGAGGTATACTGACTATGACATTATTTGCTTTGTCTATTTGCTTTTGTTTCTAGGTACCAACAGCTATTTTGATAGAGCCATGGTTAGATGTTTTTTCAATTTTGTGTGACTAAATTGTTTTGCATGAAGCTCAAGTATGCTATTCTAATATGGTGTTAGTTAAGGTTTTCACTGATGAAATTCGCTACATGTAATAACAGTTGATGTATTTTCTTTGCTGAATCTAAATGCATGTAATATCATTTGCGCAGTTATTCTTGCTGTTAATTTGTACTGTAACCTTAGAATGTGTAGTAGCTCAAGCTTTGATTAGATTGCGATTCTTTTGCCGCTTTGGTCAGCCAGTGATGTTTCTGTATGCGTACCATAGTCTGGTTTTGAGACTGAGTTACGTAACATTAGCATTGTTAATATAGGGAAATAAATATTCAAACTTTTACATAAAGGTGTAGTTATTGATGACCACAAGGTCATGATGTGTGACAATTACTGACTCTTATTGATTACTAATGTTATTGATTGTTATTGGTTATTGATTTGTGTATGTACAGGATATATGGTGGGAAAACCTCGAAGCGAGTCAAAAGATTCATCGATCTATTCACGTCTCCTTGTAAGTTTACTTATTAAGGTCTGACACGCTAACAGAGATGGTAGCAGATTCATGGTTTGTCTCCTTAACAGCCCATCATAGAGGATGTTCTCGGTGTTCTAGTGAGAGTGTAAATGAAGTAGGTTTTGTGCTTGCACAGCTTATGCAAATCACAGGTGAATTGTGATGTTTGTGAGGGTATAGGGAGGTTGCATACTCAAAATGAAGTTGTAGAAGGAGTGTGCGTACTCCCAAGTGTGAGATTAGGGGAGTCGTCGAACTTGACGTGTGTGGCAATTTGTGCTCAAAAATTGTCCACATGGTTGTTGGTATATGGACCCTGCGTGGTCTAAGACTCCGGAGTACATTGAAAAGTGAATGAGACACTTGGTTTTTGTTGTAATTTGTCTGGTTTAATAGGTCGATTGGGCGTGGTCGACAAGTCAGAGTGTGAGTCAAAGTGAGAGAAATATTTTTTTGACTTAGATCTGGCGAGCCCTATGTGCACCAGGACAGACTCACTGATCAGTTGAGTAAAATTTGCAGGTCGAATTTTACTTGTGAATCAGGGAAACTGAGAAAGAAGGAGTACCTGTTAGAGTCAAATGCTGTCAGTGAAATATCCGTAAGGTAGTAAACGGAGAAATTGGGTTTTGATTTTGGTTAGTGCTCGTGATAATTTTGCATTAGTTTTGTGTGAATCCGAGTTTGGGAGGACAAAGCCATGAGACTTTGTCAGCCGCAGTACGTGTAGGTGTGACATCATTGGAGCCGCGCTGGGATAGGTTGGTTAGTGAGAAGGGTCGTGCACGGAGTGAAAGCTGCCCGTGACGTGCAATTGGTTGAGAAGAGAATTCTGGGATTAAAAGTCACTTTCTGATTTGATTTAGAATAAAATAAAGGTAGCAAATTTAAAAATGTCAAAGCTCTAAAGAGTGCTTTAAGGGGAGATGTGTACATTACCACGAGTATAGGGGATATTGCACGGCCAGAAGGTACACCAGCTTACATTGTAATCGAGGAAAAGGGTGCTGCGCCATGTCTTTGGCTAAAGCAATGGTGCAAATTGACAGAGAAAGGTGGGAGTTTAGCGTTTCCTTCTCACTGAACATTTAATTTGAGGAGCTTAGAGAATCTGAGGAAGGTGCTATATGATCTAAAACCCCCTTCAAGACCAGCACAGTTCGAGGCATTAGCGATTTGGGAACTAGTAGCCAGACAGCAACAGCAACAGAAATTTGAGAGGAGAATGAGAAAGGTAGAAATGACAATAGCGGAGGCTAGGTGGGACAATGATCAGAAAGTTTGGAGAACCAAGACCTTACAGGGGATTAAGTTATTCCCAGTGATTACACAGGACAGCAAGAGAGAAGGAAGAAAAGCTACCAGAAAAACAAACAGGATCCCTTCGGAGAGTAGGGAGCGGGGACCAAAGGAGTCTAGGGGACCATTGACATATGAGGAAGAGTCAGACAATGATGACTTTATCTTGCAATTATTGAGAAATCATCCTCCACCATATGCAGCACAAGAGAGTGGTCCGAGCACTAGTGTAAATCCTTCAGTTCCAACACAGGTTAATGTGTCAACAAGTCCTGCACAGGTTAATCCTAGCCCGACCCAGAGCCCAATGCAGAGCAGTCTTAACGTACCTACTACTCCAGTAGTCCAAAATCAAGTGCCACAGTCGAATGTCCAGAGAATTTCCCCTGATGTAGCCATTGTGGAAACTGCCACAAACCTAATAGTACCAACAGGACAGGTCTTCCCAAAACAGATGTTGGATCAGACAGAGCCAACTCCACTTTTACTGCCTCAAATGCAGTCACAAACGATGCCGGAATACACTCCGATAACAGGGACACAGTCAGAGATGTCTGTACTAATAAACCAGAATGCGGGAATTACACACCCACTGAACCTGAGTGTTAGACCAAGCGCAGATCCTGTATCTGTACCTGTCACCGTTGGTCCAATTGTACCTTTGTTCGCACAAGTGAAACCCAGTGCTGATGGACAGGGAGTCCTGAGTCTGAGTTCAATGAGGGGAATATTTAATGAGAATATTTGAGTAGTCTCTCCTGTGGGACAGACCTTTGATGATCAAGATCTTTGCTAGACCTTAGTCCATTCGGAGTCCCTCCGGATACTGTCATAGGGTTGCATGTAAGTCAGAGACTAAAATTATTGATACCACAGACTCTAAATACAATGGTGCAACAAGTGCCACATGCCCAGGCTAGCAACATTTCGTTGCAGGGTTTGACTGCCCAGCAATTGACTGGATTCTGAAAGCTGAACACCCTGCAGAGTGCTCTTAAGGGAGTGGAGTACTTGAACTATACAAGACTAGGAATGGAAGCGTGAGAGCTCATTGAAGGAACTATGGGTGTGAACAGATTAGAGTCCTACACAGAAGCAGAATTGAGATATCTGTGCCTGAAAATTATGGAGGACGTGAGCAATGTGCATCAAAAGCTAGCAGACTTTGCAGAGAAGTATGGCATAGAAATAGAGAAAACAAAGCATTTGAAAAGAAGTTACAAATTAGATTTTGACGCAAAAGACTTTGAACACATGAAATCTGCAGGGATGGAGGCACACCTTAGGGAGCTACTTCAGATTGCCAAGACTTGGGGAGCATTAGGCAGATGGGAAGGCAGATGGGTAAAGAAAAGAGATAAGAGAAAATGGGATTCTGCAGAGCTTACTACAAATGTGCAGCAGAGTAAGGATCGGGTGAAGATTTTACCAATGATAGAAATTCCAGGAGGGAATTTTGTTCATGTCCTTGGAGCAGAAGTGACATTCAAATGACTATCCTAGATTGAAAGAGAAGCCAGTAGAATGGTACCAGCGGACATACAGGTTTGCGAAACTTGCAAAATGTCTGTGGGAAGTCTTGAACACTCTATTAGAGATAGTAGCTCTAGCTGATTTGTGCATGGAGTGCAAGAGGAGCATAGATTTGCCTACAAAAGAACCAGAGAGAGATCAGGTTACAGGTACGCCGTCTCCGGAGGTAATGAAATATTATTACAAGGTGATTGAATTTTTGAAAATTAGAATTTTGCCCAAAAACATTGACTGGCAGTGAATAGACAGGACAGCTCAGGAAGCAAAAGAATCAATACATGCATATTATGAGAGATTGTTGCAGGCGTTCAAGCATTAAAGTGGTACAGAGACAATTGAGCCGAAAGACATGATTATTTTGTGTTCAGATTTGTGGGAGGACTGAGACCTGAAATTAGCCAGATGATTAAGAGTCATTTGAATTGCTCGCAAGCAAAGCCGATTGATGAGGTGTTTCAGTATGCTAAGTACTGTAGTGACGAGATTGAGTTGAAACAGAGAAAGCTGAAAGAAAAGGCTATGGTGATGCAGATTAAAGCAGCACAAAAAGGCATGCAGCGAAATTTTCCACAACAGCTACTGCAGCAGCAGCAGGGAAATGTGGTATTTCAAAATCAGATGAGAGTTAGAGGTCGCGGAGGAAATGTAAATTGGGGTCCAGACTTGGGTACAGTAGTGGTTCAGAATGATGTGCAGCGAATGAAGAGATTGTTGCCTTGTCATGTTTGCAGAGCAGTTGGACATTGGATGCACGAGTGTCCAATGTTCATACAGGAAGGTGTTGTTCAACAAACAGGTGACATCAATTTGTTTCAAAACATGAGAGGACCGAGAATGAGAGGTCATAATCCAAATTTTCTGAATAATGTGAATCAAATACAAAATGATCAGCCCATGCAGCAGGTACAAATGCCATGTGTACAAATGACACAGTTGCAGCCCATGCAACAGCAGGTTCCAATGGTACCTAGACAGCAAATTCAAATATCTCAAGCCCCAATGGAACAGCAGCAGGTGATTCTTCCTCAACAGGTCACAGGTCAGAGGCCCAACCACAGTAATAACACAGTACACCAATTCCCATTACACAGTGAGATTGGAATAAACGATAATTGGGTGAGCGAGAGTTCGGATAAAGAGGAATGTGTGCTCGCAGTTTCTTCGAAAGTAGATCAGACAGGTTCCTATGTGAAGGGAAAAGTCATGGGTCAAAGAGTTAAATTCTTGGCTGACACACCAGCTACACATAAGAACTGCTGAAGTTCCAAATTAGCCCCTTTCGGGAAAGACAGTCCAGTTTGTAGGAGTAGAAAATCAGTATTTGACCAACCCAATTATACAACCAGTTCAGGTTCAGATTGGCAACTTTCAGGGATTGCACATATTCATAGTCTGTGATTTAACTTCCTCCTGACTTACAGGGAACGGTTAAAGAGAAAGTGTGGGATCTGACAGGAAAAGAGATAGGTCTGATAAAGGGAGTCGAGCCAGTTAAAGTTCCTGTAAAGCCGAATGCAATGTTTCCTCAGATTCCCCAGTACCATATGACACAGGATATCCTTACAAGGTTGGCCCAAATAATTGCAGAATTTGTAAACCAAGGGGTCTTGAAAGAGGTGATGAGCAGCCCATGTAATTCACCGATAATGGGTGTCACTGTCATAGACTTGTCACAAGCCTTCTTTTCTCTGCATCGTCAGGAGGATAGACAATTTCTCTTTTGTTTCAAATTTTTAGACTTTGGTACAGTACATTGATGATTTGCTGATGGCATCCAAAATGAAGGATGAGTGCAAGTATGACACGATTGCCTTACTGAACCGTTTGGGAAAGAATGGTCATAAAGTGTCACAACTTAAATTGCAATACCGTCAGAAAGAAGTGAAGTACTTGGGTCATCAGATTGAGAAAGGATCAAGGAAAAAATCCAGAGAAACGGTCACAACAATATTGCAGATGAGTCCATCAACCACATAGAGAGATGTCAGGATGTTTTTAGGAATGGCAGGCTACTGTCGCCAATGGACTCCCAATATTTCAGTCATTTCCAAGCTCTTACAAAAGCTGACTCATAAAGAAGTCACCGATCCCCCAGTGTGAGATCGGGCTTGCATGAAACGTATTCTGAATTGAGAGAGAGTCTGTGCAAAGCTCCGGCTTTGAGTATGCCTGACTACACAAAGTCTTTCACATTGTTTTGTCATGAGCGTGATGCATGTTCTTTGTCTGTTTCGATGCAGGCCCATAGAGGTGTAAATCGCCCAGTGGCATATTTTTCAGCTACTTTGGACCCGGTTGCAGCAGCCTTACCAGGTTGTCTGCGTACAGTTGCAGCAGTTGGACAGAGCCTTACACAGTGTGAAGGCATTTTGATGGGACACCCCTTAACTATCATGGTCCCTCATTCTATTGAGATCCTACTTACAAAAATGAAAATCCAATAACTGACAGGTACCAGATTGACCCGTTATAAGACGAGTATTTTAGGGTCACTAAATGTGTCATTGAAAAGATGTACAGTGCTTAACCCAGCAATCTTACTCCCAAATGAAAATGTTGAAATTGAAAAGGTAGAAGACATTGAGCATGATTGTCTTGAAGCAACTGATTTGTGCACAAAAACTAGACCTGATATTAGAGACACCCGATTGGAAGAAAATGACCAAATTATCTTTGTTGATAGTTCTTGTCTAAGAGACAATACAGGAGTACTGATAGCAGGATATGCTGTGTATACAATTTCTAGTATCCTGGAAATGTCTTGGATTTGAGGAGTATACTCTGCACAAGTAGCCGAACTCGTAGCCCTTATTAGAGCGTGCCATGTTTCTGCTCAGCTAAAAGTTACCATCTATACAGATAGCCAGTATGGATTTGGAATAGTCCATGACTTTGGCCAGTTGTAGTCCCAGAGAGGTTTTAGGACTTCTTCTGGTTCACCAGTGAGAAATGGTGAGAGAATTAAAGAATTGTTGCATGCTATCCAAATGCCTGAAAAGATTGCCATGATGAAATGCAGTGGACATTTGAAATCACAAGATTTTGTGTAAATGGGAAATAGAAATGCGGATCAAGTCGCAAGGTTTTGCCCATTGAACTATATGTTGTTCAAAGATAAGTGGGAATTGTTCCCAGAAGAAGATGAAACAAGCACAAGTTTTGCATTGCATGCAATAGGTACATTGGAAGATTTGAAAACATTGCAGAATAGTGTTGACAGGGAGTAAAAAGTTCATGGAGCAAAATTAAACGTGTACAGAGACAGGATGAATAGTGGGTTTCAGAAGAGGGTCACTTAGTTTTGCCAAATAGTCTGCTGTGCTAGGCATTATCATGGTGAAGCACATGTTGGGAGGGATGCCATGATTCACCTGTCCAAGCATAATTGGTTCAACCCGAGGTTTATACAAGTTGCTGAAGCAGTTTGCCATCGTTCCGTCATTTGCCAGCAAATGAATGCGGGAAAAGGGACAGTGGTTAATTTGAGCCACATCGGAAGAGCAGGAGGTCCATTTTTCAAAAAAGTTAGGTTGAAGTACCTACAAGTAGTACCTTCTAGTTGGTACGAGATTAGATCCTGCCTAGGTATCGGCTATTACAGTAAGTTAGCTCCTATTTGAGACTCGCCTGGGACTCCCGAGTGCCTATTGGACAGCCTAGCCTTACCATTGAAACAAAGTGGTGTTATTAGATGGGGTAAGCTGGTTGATGAGGGACAAAGGCTGTTGTGGGAGTTTTGGAATAACAGGACAGCGGGGACTATATCCAGATTTAAGATCTTTCAGGTAAATGGGTGGCTCAAGAGTCAGAGGGGTCTGAACCCGGAATCAGTTCAAACGGAACTGGACCTACAGTCAATCGGGAACACAAAGAAAGAAGTTTCTCGATGGTATCAGTACCTTCTAACAAGAGCTGAGTATGTGATACAACCTCTACATAGGAATTGGAGTGGATATGTCCGGAGGAGGAGCTGGTGCAGTTATGGCAAGTATCCTTTGCTACGTTATACTCTGTGGTTAAACCAACTACCTTAAGAAGGAACCATCTTTTTACCCTTCATAGAATATATTGGACTCCCTCAAAATTGGCAACACCTGAGTGTAAATGATGCAGCTGTCCAGTAGCGGATGATGTTCATATGTTTGCTACTTGTTCGAAACTTGTGAAATTGTGGTCGGCGGTGGGTAGAACTATCTCTGACTCTCTGGGTTCCTCAGTGGAGGTGAGTCCTTGTTTAATTATATTTGGGATACGTTCCCCGGACACTGTCTCTATCACTCTTAATGTATATCAGAAAGGTCTGATCTTTTATTTGGCGCTACTTGCAAGAAGGGAAATCTGTAGAAGTTGAACTCAAACCTCCCCTCCTAATTGACAGGAATGGAGGCAATCTGTTCTTTTTTCAGTGAAGTAGATAAAAGAGAAGCAGGGAGGACTGGTGATGGGACCTGGGACCTTTTACAGTTGTGAGGTGTTTCTGTCTGACGACCATATGCCCTGGCCAGGCTAGGCTGGGTTCTAGTTACACCCTATGACCTATGACCTAGGGGGTTGTTTCCATGAGCTCAGGTGGATGGTGCATTTAAATAAGAGCATATTGGTGACAGTGTATGAGGACAAAAAAAAAAAGTGTACGTCCACGAATCTGAAATGGCCTGACGCACTGCCTTTAGTTCTGATGACAATGAGAAACACACCCGACAGGATAGTCGCTGCACGAAATCCTGTCGGGCAGAGCAATGAGGTTGCCAGCGGTTCCTGCAAATGCGCTTGTAAGCACTACAGATGATATGGTGTTGGACTACTGCAAAGGTCTGGCTGATGTGGTTTGCTCTTTCTCTCAGCAGGTGGAAGCCACCACACTCCTACCGATCCATGACCCAGGACACAACCTAAGAGCCGGTGACTGGGTTGTGGTCTGGAAACACGTGCGGAAGACGTGTTTGCAGCCTCATTGGAAAGGCCCATTAAAGGTGGACCACTACCACAACTGTGAAGTGCGCTGGAGTTCCGAACTGGATCCACACCAGCCACACAAAAAAAGTGGCATGTCCTTTGGATGATGAAGAGGAGTTGTTGAGAATGCCAAAATTGACCAGACAAGCCTCAGAGACGGAAGGAAGAACTGAGACCAGATCTGAGACAGTTGAGGGTGGTTCAGTCACTCCTGTGCGAGTCGAAGCAGAAGACCTCCAGGAGGTTGACAGTGAGCCAATCTCAATTCAGGCAGCATGAGAGTCTAGTCAAAGGAGGGCTTTCCCAGAAGTAGACAATTTTGAGAGACAAACAGAGCAATTGCCAGATCCCAAAGGGGAAGGAGTTGAGGTGGATCAAAGCCAATGTGATCTAACTCCTCCTGAACCAGTTGCAGGTCCGTCAAGAGAAAATCCTGCTGAGCAAGAAGTTACAAGTTCAACATTGACCAAGGTCCACTGAAAGGAGATAAATGGCCGGAGTCACAAGCAAAGAGAAAGGAAGCAGTTGTTGTGACAACAATTGAATAAGAAGTAGATACAACAAGGAGAGAAGATCTAAGTGAAGGAGAATTGAATGGAGATCAAAAGATGAAAAGAAAGAGAATAGCAAGTCGAAGGTACACAGGTCCTAATTTGGCGTATGCAACAACAAGCGAGTGGCAGAGAGAGTTTTTGTCTTTTTGTTTTGATCAAGACATTCCAGGTCAATATTTTGGTATGAACTGAACTGTTTAGACAAATTTGAGAAAAGTGCAAAGAGAAAAGAAACTGTAGAAAGTGACCGGAAAAGACTTTGATAACCTAACTTTGACAAGATAACCTGTTTTGACAAGCTGCTAAAATGATTTTTGAGAAAAAGGATCCTGGAAATGAGACTGAAAGTTGTAAATAACTGCTGAAAGAAGATTTATGTTTATTTTTGATTTTTGCAGCATCATATCTAAATTTCTCTTCTACTTTCTGATTCTTTACAGATTATGAGTAACATTAGTCAGCAGGGTAGGAAAAACAGGTGCTGTAAATACATGAGTGTTGGGTTGGCAATTGTATGCGTGATATTGGGTGTTACATTGATTGTGGGTATTACTGTTCTTGACAAGAGTAAAGCCAACCACACTTCATCTTTAGAGACGACTACTGCATTAACAGCCATAGAGAAGTTTATGATAGATGAGAAGTATCTGAACATAGGTAATGCACAAGGAGAACTTTCTTCTAATGTCTTTTATCGCTTATTGAGTGAGTATGTTGAGACAATGGATGTGAAGAATTGTTATGTGTGTACCCAGATTCCTTCATCAGTCGAAGGAGTTACCTATCATAGTTTGCCCCTTACTTATGGGATGAGTTGTAGTCTGTTACTAACCAGATTCTATATCCAGGAGTACATTCAGTATTTCTCCTCCAACCACGATATGGTGTTTTTGTTTGCCCCCATAATTAGATACCTGAGTAGAGTAGCTAAGGATAATGACATAGGGCTAGTGAGAGGTTTCTTTGAGCCTACATTAACTATTGGGACTGCCTACGCTCATCGGAATAACCTGAAATGCTTGCTTACACCTTTAGAAAACAGCTTTTTAGATCACACAGATGACAGGAGAAAGGCATTAAAGGATAAATTAGAAAAGGATTTAGAGAAAAGGACTTATAAGAATGATTATGCTTATAGTGCAATAAAAACACAAGAGAAATTAGCTTTAGATGCGCAACACGTAGGGAAGATTTGTGTGTATAGACTAAATCTCGCACTGACACTTTATTTGTGGGAACGAGTGAATGTAGACGTGTTTTTTTATTCAGAGTAAATGGACATTTATGTTGAATGGACAGGATCCAACGATTCCTGGCATATATTACATCTGTGTGCCTAGTGCTTATTACCGTCTTCCAAGAGAATGGTATGGGACATGCTATTTGGGGATAATTTTCTCAAAGATATTTCAACTTGGTGACTTCAAGAAATTTCCGAAAGTGACTGAACTACATCACATAACACAAAGGAGAGAGTCTCCTTCTGGCTATAGTGGGAGATATATTTGGAGCAATGATACCATCAGTAGGAGTTGTTCTGAATTAGATAAAGGTTCTAAAGTTGTCTACTGTTGTGGATAACATGCTGACAAATTCTCCTGATAGATACTGAATTAGCTGCTGAAAGAGATATGACACTTCAGAACCGCCTTGCGTTAGACATTATTTTGGCAAAGGTTGGAAGAGTTTGTAAAATGCTTAATTCTAGGCATTGCTGCTCATTTATTCCTGATAATAGTAAACAAATTAGAAGCTTACTTACTAACCTGACTAATAATACTGCTGATTTGAAAGAATTAAAAGAAGCAGGTGTTTGGGAGAAAGTTGGCAAAGAAATTGCTTAAGTGGGAAATTGGCTCAGCAACATTGGGAAAGGGATACTATTGAAAATAATACAGGGGATATTGATTATTGTGATTTGCTTAGCTGGAGCATGGGGAATATGTAAATTGTGTAGGATGATCAAATTAAAGAAGACAAAGAATAATTAGAGAAGGGAAGAAAAGAAAAGAGAAAATTTGTTTAGGGAAAATTGGAAGTAGGAAAGAGATTATGAAGGGATTGAAATTACAGAATTGTAGCTAATGCAAAAATTTGTGTGGTAAGATTTAGGCCCATATTCATACTTTTTTAGCGCTGCATTTGCATAATTTTTTTACGCAAAAGCGGCGCAAACTTGCAAAATACAATTGTATTTTGTAAGTTTGCGCTGTTTTTGCGTAAAAAAGCAACGCAAATGCGGCGCTATGAAAGTATAAATATGGGCCTTAGTGTGATGACACATTTAGTCATCAAAGGAGGGATTGTTAACGCTAAGCTTGCTAATGAAATTAATAATGATTATTCATGTATTCTAAGTGTTGAAATTCCATAGAAAATGTAATAATGTAGGGAAAAATAATGCTTGCATTTGAAGGCGTGCCCGCCAGGGTGGCCACCAGTATTCGCAAAGTATACTTATTAATGGCTTATTAATTTAAAATGTCGAGCTTATGTAAGATTAATGTAGAAATATGTCATATTGAGGGTTATGCATTATGTATTAGCTTTATTAATCGTAGGCCTTAACTTAGTGAGGTCTTGGCCTAGTTGCACTGACTCATGTCAAGCTGTATTTCTTAGGCATTTTATAAAATGGATGCTTAAAGAATTAATTTATGATTTTCCACTGTACTGACCAAGTGATCATAACTAAAAGTCTTTCTCATGTGAACTGCTTGCTAGGAGATGATGTACTTGCTAGAGCAATACTGTTTAATGTAATGTGTGTGAGACTGACTTTCTCAGGAGAAGACAATGAACATACTAACTGGAGTATAAACTACAACAATATTGTTACCCGATGAGTGCAATGACGAGAACAGAAGAGTCGAGAACCAATCATCGACATGTGAACCATGTACTAGAAGAATTGTAGATTTGAGGGTTTAGGTCATTGGATTAAATGTAAGCATGCGATCCCCTGACCAATTAGGATGTGGGAAGTAGTTTTAGTAAATCTAACATAGCCGGACTACATGGAGAGGAGACACCCAATTTTGCCCAATCTTCCATCTTGAGAAGAGACGTACTTCATTTTATTGCTTAAAGAGACTTTGCCTTTTCCGAACTTTGATGCTGAATCCTAATGCCTAGCTGACCTAACTGATGTTCTGATGATGAAGACTGTCACAGTTTGCTGATCCAAACTGAGGAGAGGCATACTGACTATGACATTGTTTGCTATGCCTATTTGATTTTGTTTCTAGGTACCAACCGCTATTTTGATAGAGCCATAGTTAGATGTTTTTTCCAAATTTGTGTGACTAAATTGTTTTGCATGAAGCTCAAGCATGCCATTCTAATCTGGTGTTAGGTAAGGTTTTTACTGATGAAATTCGTTACATGTAATAACAGTTGATGTCTTTTCTTTGCAGAATCTAAATGTATGTAATATCGTTTGTGCAGTTATTCTTGCTATTAATTTGTACTGTAACCTTAGAATGTGTAGTAGCTCAAGCTTTGATTAGATTGCGATTTTTTTGTCGCTTTGGTCAGCCAGTGTTGTTTCAGTATGCTTTCCATTTGATTTTGAGACTGAGTTATGTAACATTAGCATTGATAATGTAGGGAAACAAATATTCAAACTTTTACATGAAGGTGTGGTTATTTATGACCGCAAGGTCATGGTGTGTGCCAATTACTAACTAATATTGATTACTAATGTTATTGATTGTTATTGGTTATTGATTTGTGTATGGGATATATGGAGAAAAAACCTGGAAGCAAGTCAAAAAGTTCAGCGACCTATTTGCATCTCCTTGTATGTTTACTTATCAAGGTCTGACGCGCTGACAGCTGCACACACCCAAAGGCTTGCACAACTTGGCCACAGGTTGCCCAAGGAGACAGGTGCATGCTCATATTTGAATATGACAAGAAAAACTAGAAACTCACAGAAAAAACACAAATGTTAAATTTACGCTGTAGTTATGTATAGTAAGATACTAGCATACATTAAAAAAACACCCAGAAACTCACTTGCAAAAATTCCAAGGATTAATGTGACATTATTGTTAGTTGTTGAAATGAGATTAGAACTAATGTTTAAAAACCAAAAACCACTGATATTTGTAAGCTATAGTTTAGTGAACTAGAACTTGCACCCCGTCATGCTCTGCTTATGACATCACATATTACATCACACATGATACATTAAATGACATGATTGATGCCATCACTGATAACATTTCAAATTACACCTTTGATGACAGCTTTGATGACATCATCCATGCATTATGACAGCATCCCATAGGGTTCGTGGACTTGGAGTAATTTAACAAGCTACATTGTCGTAAGACTCCTACCTTGGGTTTAAGACTGCATAGTTTAGGGATGCAGCACCACCGAATGTTGGTGACTGAGTCCGTCCCACACCATCTAGAAGCTGTTGACCTGATGTCTTCAGCTAGCTAGCAGCACCTTATCCAGACTCTCTGTTGTCTGCTGGCAAACCTCCTGGTCAGCTGAAGAGTCAGTGTCAGGATCAGCAAAGCTGTCAAAGAAATGGTGTATGTCCTCAGACAGTCATGGCTGGAATGCCCTCTATCCTGCTTAGGCCTAGGCAGTGTTTATATAACAAATCCTTTGCCGGACTAGGAACAGGCCTAACATGATAATATGTCAAGAGCTGAGGGTTGGCTCAGTAACTCCTGGAGTGGCAATACTAGTTAGAATATCATGTACTGGACATGACAGCCTTGAGCAGGTCACAGAGTGAAATGCTGCAAAGGACTGATAACAATGTGCAACACAAACAACTATGCCTTCTCGGAAAAGGCAACAGCATAAAATATAAAAACAATGAGCTGAAAGGAAGCTATCCAACCTAGATATTAACTGGAACCCACAACAACACCTGTGCCCAGTTTTGAATCAAATCAAATGAACATGCTGGGCAAATAGGATATCCACATTTGGTGGATGTTACCCTCTTTTCAAAGATACTGACAGGAGGTTTCTAGATATGCACTTGGCACTGATAAGACACCCTCTGCCAGGCCCTATGGACAATCCTTCATAGCTTGGTAAAATACACAACACAAATTCCTGAGATTAGCACAATGGCATGCAACATTAGAGCTATGCTTTCACCCTAGAGTGAGTTAAACTACCTCTAAGTAGATCACCCCTACATTCTATGTTATTCAACAATACTCTTTAGTGAAGTCCTGGAAATATAAATCCACATACTAAAAATATCCTTGTCACATACAATTTTTCTATAGCACTATACTACAACTATTTAACAAAAAAAGGGGACCAGGCATCCACTGGTGTACAATCTATTTCCAACAGAACCATTGGCTTGTCCCACATATGTTTCTGTTGTCCTCAGGCTGCCACTGTCAAAATTGGGCCCAGGGTGACGTTATGTGGTATATGGCTATGGGCCCTTTGCTAACAACATATATATATATTCATTCAGAGGTGGGATCTCGGACTCGTGTTTTGCAGTACCACTCAGTGATTTAAAGTAAAAATTGAAAGTCACGTTTCTAATCTGACATCAAAATCGAGTTTTATTTTTCAAATTCATCTGTGATTTTGATTGCCTGTTTTTTAAAACTTTTCCTACATTTCATTCTTACTCTCTGGCTTTTTGTACCTGTGATTTTTGAAAGCATGTAAGTGCATCTGAGCAACATTGAGAGCCCCGACATGCAGAACCAAAGATGCTGCGCAAGGCGAGGGCTGAAACTGGTGAAAGGGGCCAAGAAAGTCGAGTACCAGGCAGCCCTCAGAGCCTGAGAGGAGGCCCATCTTCTGCAGGCTGGTAAGAACGATTCACCAGAGAATGAGTATAAAACAGAGGAGGAAGAGGATGGCTTTTCAGTGCTCCTTGCAGAGGCTCCAGGGCCAGGAGATAGCAGAGATCAGTGAGTCTCCTCGCAGCCTGACCCCGGCTGAGATAGAGGATAGAAAAGCAGAGAGTGTCATAAAATTACATCTGACAGCCCTTTCCCTAGTGTAAAAGAAGCTGACTGCAGAAGAGAAAATGGCAGTAGAAAAGATAGCACTGGAGGAGAAACAATTAGGCTAGGCCTTTAAGTAAAAGTAGGCCCTGCTGACCGATGAGAGAGGCCAGAGAGAAATGGGCCTGAGAGCCAAAAAGGATTCTGAGTATAGTGAAGATGGTGACAGCAATAATGAAGTGCCTAGAGGAGGTAAAATGTTCCATATACCCAAAGACTCTGGTGCCTCAGTTTGTGGTGGAGAGGCCATAAACAAGTGATTTGAGGTGTATAAGGTGGTCTTGTCTATGCATACAGTCCTAGAGAAGGACTGGGGATAGCCTGTGGATGCACATGCCCACTAATGGGAGGGATAGTTTAGAAAGCTTAGATACCTTGATAAAGCTGATGGGATGTGACATGAAGGAAACCTTTGTTGTGAAGTTTGGTCTAACCTCAGAGAAGTATCGCCTGAAGTACAGAGATAGGCAATAGCCCTCACGTCAGCCATTGGTAGAGGTTGTGGCTTCATCAAGTAAGGCAGTGGATGTTGGGTGAAGGGCAGCAAAGTAATTATGGTGGGCTTTATAGTTCGATCATGAAGAAGCACATCATGAGTAATGTTTTACAGATTTGCTCCAGCACCTAGTTGAGTCCAAGCTCACACTTTTCTAATGGTACCTGGGTGTGACTCCAAGAAAGATAGTTCAGGCCCCCCTCAGCAGAAAGAGGGGTAAGTCCAGAATGAAACAGAGACATTTCTCAAATAGCCCCAAAGGATTTTGATGGGAAAGGAATCCCACAACCCTTCTGAGCACAAGTGGGGAGGTTCTGATGGAAGCTAGGACTCCCTTTTTATGACCCAGGTGTTATGACTCTCACCACTCAGGGCACAAGAAGGGGGATTCTAGCTGCCCCAGGAAACCACCCATAGGTGGGCACTTCACAGGTGTGGCCAATGTGACCTTTGGGGAACGTTGTTCCCAGGAGGAGAGGGCATAGAGTCCCTGTCACTGCTCGGTGGTGGAAATGCTGGATTCCCCAGAGCAATATCTGCCAAGACAGGAATGTAGGGTAACCCAGGCCAAGGGATACAATGTTTTCCATCCTATGCCCCTGGTATCCCTGGAATGGCAGGTGGAAACGTGGCACAGGGGAGGGTTATTGTCATTCCCCTGATGCACATTGATTGCACCTAGGCAATGGACATGTGATAGAACAGCAGAGTTGTGGCTGTGCTGGTGCCAAGGTCCCTCAGATTTCTGGGGTTACGTCTCCTAAATGGAGAGTATGGCGGCCCAGATGAGAGTAAAAGGAAGTAGGTGGTCGCAGTCTACAGTGAGAGTATCAGTAGTTCAGGGGTTACCTGCTATGAGAGAAGAGCCTTCCTTTGGTTGTCCCTAGTGAGGCCACTTATGTTCCCTGGACTGTCACAGAGATAGGGGTCAAGATTTAGGCAGACCTTTGCACAACACAGGGTCCGTCAACTTTAAGGGGGCTGTGTTTCTCTCCCTGAAGTCCTGAACTGCCAGGCACCTATAGAGTATCTGGGTACAGACCCGGAACTGTCTCAGGTTACCACCCCTGAGGTGTCATGAGTGAGAGTAGAAGCATGGTGCCTACCACCTGACGATTCTGAGAAATCTAAGACACCAGATAGACCTCAGGAGCTGGGCAGGGACTCCTTGCTAGCCACCCCAGATAAAGGAGAGGCCTGCATGTGGCCCCAAATTGCAATCTTCACTTGGCAGTGAATAGTCAAGGGCCTGGCTCTTGACATTGAGAACTGTCACTGATCTTTGATGATTGCGGCTCTTGTTGGCAGAGATTTCCTTACTTGGGGATAGAAGTCTGACTTAGGGGGCAGAATGGGTTACATCACCTTGGAATCATGTACGTAATATCAATAGCAACAATATTGATTCACAAAAAATATCGGAAAATGAATATTTTCACATAAATATCACGTTTCCTATACTTAACTAGTAGAAACACAAGTGTCAATAACCACAATATCACAGTTAAAGATATCAATTTTTGCTTATATCAATAAAAAATATTTGGAAACAAAAATATCGTTCTCTTTAAATAAACTTATACATTGGCAAAAATCTCCCCACTACATTGATATCACCAACAATAAAGGCATTTCTTTTGTAACATTCAAAATAACAGCATTTTGATTTAACTTTAAAAAAATACATAGATATTCCAACAACATTCTAACAATTTCGTATCACTGAAATAAACCAACCAGAAAACTTTATACACTTCAATACATCAAATTAGTATTCAAAGTACTAACATATGAAAATTAAAAAACAATACACATAAATAACACACCCAAAACAACACAAAAAATAGAAATTCAATTCAACATTATAAAATAAACACTAATTAGCGTTCACCATAAAAGGCAATAACTGAAACACATTTAAGCCAAACACTAGCCAACAAAAACAAACTGTAAAACAACCAATTCAAATATATTGCCAACTGATCTAACTATATAAAAGGCACACAAAATGTGACTGCTTACTACACCAAAAACTACAAAAGCTGCAAAATGATAATACTCTGCTGGAATTTGCCAAAGACAATCTAAAAACAGAATTGGAAGAATGCATACATCTTTCTTCTAAAGTAAGTAAAGCATTTATTTAAAGTAACGTATACATTCATTAATTAAAACTGTAAATAATACATAACTAATTAAACAATCTACTTATTTTATCTCTCAAACTATAGATGGTACAGAGAAATCACTACACCACACAGAAACTACTAATCTACTGAAAAACTAGATCAATCACATAACTGGAAAATAGCACACAAAAAGTAAGTAAATAACAAATATTTCTAAAGATCAACTCACCCTAAAATGTTAAAAATTAAATTAAACTCCTTAAGCCCCAACTAGCTCCCAACAAACAAATGTTTTGAAAAAAATCCCAAAAGGGGTAGATTTATGGAAAGTGGCACTGCACTGCGCCCCTTAGCACTCTCTCTACTGCCACCATGTGTGCGCTGTATTTAAAATACGGCACACCATGGCGCAGGGTAGATGGCAATAGCATAATTTCTCATGACGCTATTGATGTACTCTGCAGGAGTAGCGCCAAAATATAGGTGCTACTCCTACAGAGTACATAGGGCCCCATTCTAAAGAATGCAAGCCCCCCTTTAATGCCTGCTCCTGAGCAGGCGTTAAAAGTGCCTTAAACAGTGGCGCAAGGAAATCTCAGAGATTCCTTACACCATTTTTCCAGCTCCCCTACAGGGGAACACCCCACTTTGAATATATTATGCCTGGCACAGACATAATGTAGCGCAAAGGGTTACAGAGTGACGCAATGCATGCATTGCACCACCCTGTAAATATGGCGTGGGGATTTCAGCCTCGTTGGGCCACATGAACGTAAAAAATAATTACTTTACGGTGGCGCAAGGTGGCGCTAGGGCATTATAAATATGCCCCAAAGTAACTTGTTTTTCCCCGACAACAAAAGGAGCCACCTGACCCACAATACAACACCCCCAATGAAAAAAACGAAAATAAAGATTGCAATAACCAGCAAGAACACTTATATAAGTAGAACATGGAAAACAAGTACCATAATGTTCAATGTCAATATTAGATATAGTATACATGTTTTAACATTTATTTATTTGCATTATAGCACTATTTGCATACATAATGACAGAAAGAGCAAGATAATTCACAACAGAAAAATAAACTCCTACATGGCTACACTAACAGCAAAGAAAGTACAAGCATGGAAACTATCAATTGAAGATGTACTAAATATTACTCTAATGCTTGCTATAGGAGGCCGACTACAAAAGATGATGCGGTTATTGATGTAAGAGAACACAACCACCCCCAAATGTCACTGAAATAAGAGTAAGGCAGGTACTATACGATTTAAGAGAAGCGATCACTAGTTCCCAATAGCCCAGAAATAAAATAAAACATTTATGAACTAATTATAATATCTGCTACAACAGACAGCCTATTACAATTAAGCCAGTGTCAAACATAGATAATGGATGGGACATTCAAAACGTGCCCTAAGTCATTCACTCCGATATACACCACACATGGTGAGTAGCAAAACACTAATACACATGTACACCCTACCACCTAATAAACAAAGTAGCACATACTGCAAACTAATAAACCACATTAAAATTAAAACAAAAAACACTCCCCACATAACATAATAATCGATTTTTAGCAAGCCATGAACCAAATTACCCTTAAACTATACCCGCACACAGCCAGACAAGACTGTAAGTATCATTTTAACCAAAGCATTTTGGAGACCCATCTAACAATCTGCAGTAACTGAAGAATGTGCACCAAACAGACAATTTGTCTTGAAAAAAAAAATACAAACAATTGCACCAACCACGTTCCTGTAACAGTATTAGGTAACCACTACAACCTGCTTAAAGACAGTCCATTCTACCAACAATATGGACATAAACTAAATCCCCAAATAAAGTACTTGGGTTGTCATACTGCATTGTTCTGGGGACAGACGCAAACCCAAATTCCAATTACCATGTTGGAATGTTTACGACAGCACCATAGCTCAAGAAGCTAAAACCATCAACACAGTAGAAGGATGACACAATGCTTATCAATCTACACTAGGTAGAACCCAACCTATGGTCTGCAAATTCATAGATGCCCTACAGAAAGAACAACACTAACAACAACTATGAACGGAACGATCAGTAACCACAATTAAACCTAAAATTAGCAAACAAACCAACAGAATGTATAACATGCTTCAATGTAAAGTAAAACTCTTTATTAAAAACATGGGAATACACTACGTAGAATCAATAGCCAAAACTCTATCACAAAAAACAATCTACACATTAACCAATAAATATAAGGCAAAATCCAAACCAGCATAACTAAATATTTTAGTCAGATATTAAACAATGTATTTTTAAACATCAGTCAAACATCAGTCAATATCAAACAAGACTACTGTATAATATGAATTAGTGTACTAATTAGTTAAAAAATGGAAAGGTCAACAACCACAAAGCTCAAATTAGCAAATACAATCAAATGGAATCAATTAAATACAACACAAAAAATGTAATATTAACAACTACCAATCACATCAAATACACATACATAATAAAATATAACATTTCCTACTGGAAAAATAACTTCAATAAAACTTACTGTTCTGTAGGTGTAGATATTCATCCGCATCCAAGTAGTCACAAATATAATCCACCAAAAACAGGAAAAACAATTCCAAAAAGAGCTTTATAAAAAATGAAAAGTAAACCAGGTCCATTTTAAATCCAGAGATGAAAATCCAAAGTCTTAAGAAACCAAAAACTAAAAAAAAAATTTAAAAAAAAGAAACGGTCCTGGAAACCCAAAGAATCAATAGAAATCAAAATTAAAAATACTGGTTTACTAAAACCAAAATGATTTCCTCAAATAAAACCCAACATCCAAATGTTCATAGGATAACTTTGATCTCCACCACAAAAAGCACGATTTTCAAATGTTACATAAACATTACAATGAAACTATATGAAACACATAACATAATATAAAATAACTAAACATTTCTCTGAAACTCTAGCTAAGCATAACAGTGAACGCTAATAAACAAAATAACATACTACAAGTAAACTTTTTAAAAATAGAAAGCAACACTATAACCACCATGTACTACTACTATCTACATCACCCTACCCCCAAAAACACACAGAAAACCTTAAAAACAGGTCTTTCCTGATGAGAGGAAGAGAAGCACCTTCCCATGAGTCAGTTCCCGGAAAATGAATGAAAAATGACACAAATTCAATTCAAATCAATTCAATTCAATTTATTTTAGAAAATAAAAAAATAAGTATGTGAGAAATGCAATACTAACTCTTTTCTAAACAATTCAGTGGAAGGCATATCATGCAAAAGGGGTTACATTTTCTAGTCCCACTCGAATCTAAACAATTTTGGGGAAGGTGTTGGACAATGGATATGTGACAATAACTATTCTCACTCCAATCTAAGCCATATTTGGGAAGGTGTTGGACACTAAAGGGGTTACATTTACTATTCCCACTTCAATCTACGAGTCTGATGGTCAACAGACAGCCAGATTTGCGGTGGCAGTCATGACCGCCACCGGTGTGGTGGTCGGACCGCCAAATTAAGAGTTTGACGGTCAAACAGCCAAACGGCTGTCATGTCCGCTAGGAACAATTTTCCTGACAGGATGACACGATGCAGGTTGGAATCATCCAGGGCGGCGCTGACCTCAGTGCCTCCCTGCTTATTACAACCTGGTTCTACACCAGCCTTTTCATGGTTTCACCACCATGAAAAGGCTGGCGGAGGACAGGTGAAGGGAGCCACACAAGGGCCCCTGCCCAGCACGCTTGTAGTGTGCAGACAGTGTGCATTACAAGGGTGCTTCTGCCCCCAGCGGGTGACAGCCCAGCGGGAAAGTCATAATGAGGATGGCGGGAAGGTAGCCAGTAAGGCAGCAACCTCCCCATCGAAAGTTTGGTGGACCGGTCTTCCCATCTGCTGAACCCGTAATCGGCCCCTAAATAATTTTAGGGAAGGTGTGGCACATTTAAGAGATTACATATACTATTCCCACTCTAATCTAAACCATTTTGGGGAATGTGTTGGACACTAAAGGGGTTTCATTTACTGTTCCTAGTCCAGTCTTAACCATTTTGGAGAAGGTCTTGCACACTAAAGGGGTTACATATATCATTCCTGCTCCAATCTAAACCATTTTGGGGGAGCTATTGTCACTAAATGGGTTACATTTACTATTCCAACTCCAATGTAAACCGTTTTAAGGAAAGTGTTAAACACTAAAGGGGTTACATTTATAACCCCCATTCCATAGAAATACAACTTGAATACGTTTGTAACTGTAAACAAATGAAATAAATGATAACCCACTCTTACCTAATAAACATTTGAAATATAATTACCAGTACACATTAGCTAACAAAATAATTATTTTTAGTTGCTAACATTAATTAAATTATACATTATATATTCAATATTATTAGAAAACAAATAAAAAAAATTACACACATTATTTCTACATTGTGGGCCACATTACGAGTGGCGGCCGCCAAAAAAAACCTATGTTGGTGGTAATCTGACCGCTGCATTATGACTCACACTGTAAAGACCGCCAAAGGACAGCCAAAATTCTGAAACCGCCAGGACACTGGAGGACGGAAAAGAGGCGGTCCCACCACCTGCACCACCAGCCTGACAAAAATCCACCCACCGGATTACGAGCCACAAATCACCTCAGCGGTTCTTCCATGTCAGAAAACTATTGGCGGTGCGAACCGCGGCGGTCAGAACTCACATCAGTCAGAACACCACACCACATTGGATAGCTTGAATACCCCACACCTGATACACATCCACACACCTGAGACACCTACACACTGCAGTATATAATACACCCCTACACAACCCACAATCCTTTGCAAACAGAATGCCATTCAGATACTTCCAGAAGCCAATAATATAGATATAGCAGTTTTACACTATGAACACACATATACATGTCACTCAGCACACACCACACAACCCCACATTAGCACAACTAACACAATACACACATCACTAGCACACACAATCCGCAACAACCATCTCCAACTCACATTGCAACACCCACACCTCACCAGCTACCTAACAATGCACCCTCACACTCACAATACCCACACACACTGTCTACACTACCACTGCCATTTCCCCATAAAGACACCCACATTTCACTGATAACGAGTTGAGGGTCATGGTGGATGAAATTGCCAGGGTAGAACCACACCTATTTGGACACAGGTCCAACAAACATCTGTTGTCAGGAAAAATGGGGCTGTAGCGAAGGATAGTCAACAGGGTTAATTCTGTAGGCAGTCATCCACACACAAGGGACGACATCAGGGGAAGGTCCGTTCCATCGTATCCAGTCGTGCAGAAGACTGGTGGTGGCCCCCACCTCCTCCCCCACAGTTCACATCATGGAAGGAGAAGGTCTTGGACATACTGCATCCTGAGAGCCCGACAGGAATGCCTAGGAGACTGGAGTCTGGTAAGTACCCACAACATTTATGTCACACAATTGACTAGTCCTGTGTGCTTCCCTACCACCCAAATCCTCCCTATTTAACTACTGTAGCCACAACATCTCTCACCTAATCACCTAAAACCCCTCTCTGCCATGCCACCTCTCCACTCAGCCTATCTGCCCTCACAGCCCTTGGAAATGCCATGTTAACTTCAAACTGATCGGATCACTACGACTCCCACAATGCACTAACCCATCATTGTGAAAAGCTGGATTGTGCACAACGCATCACATGTCATGTATGTATAGCTAATGTACTATCTACAGGCACACCTCTCATGTCTGTCAGCAATTATGATTGGCTACTGACACTGAATACCTCAAGCCTAGGTTGCAGAGCCAAACAGGATATAGCTAAATCAGTGAGGGGAAGGAAAAGAGGATAGGAAATTGCAAGAAACATACCTCAAATCTGAGAAGTCTTTACCAGAAGTGTATGTTAGCATCTGCTGTTACAATACATGAAAAAGCAGAACATCCTGTCCTGTACACATTACAGTCCATCAGTCTGCATCCACAACTCACACATAGGTACTGGAGCTCTTGACACCCCACTGATAAATGAAGAAAGGAGGTATAATGGCAGCCATCTATTTCAAGTTGTGCACATTCATCACAACAAAAGGTCCACTTCACATTCCTGTATGTCAGTTGAAGTACTGATTGATGAGATCTGTCCTAGAGTCACCTGCTCCTTCTTCCTCCGGCTCTTCATCACTTGCCATATCAGCATTTCCAGCTACTGGCCCAGCTGCCTCCCCTCATCTGCTATCAATGGTATCTGATGTCTTAGGGCTAGATTGTGAAGCATGCAGCAGGCAACAATAATTTGGCATACCTTGTGGGGCAGGAGAGGAGGGCTCCTTCAGATAGGTCCAGGCACCTGAATCTTGCCTTCAGGAGCCCAAATGTTTGCTTGATTACACACCTTGTCCTCCCGTGGGCCTCATTGTTACAGAGCTCCCCTGGCGTGGTTGGGTGCCTCACTGGTGTCGAAAGCCAAGGACGGTTTGGATAGCCTGAGTCATGTGTGAACACTATGGTTGAACAACTCAAAAATGTATGTGGGACTGGCTATACTATAATGACAGGAGACATAACTCACAAACACTCACTACAATGGAAACTTACCAACCAGCCAGGCCCTATGTGTTTGGAGTCTTGCCATTAGCTGTGGAACATTGCTGTTCTGCATGATGTAGGAATCATGCACAGATCCTGAATACTTGGCTATGACTTGTGACATGTACAGGTCTGCCAGTCACACCACCAGAATGTTGATTGAGTGGTAGTTCTCCCTGGTTCTATAACCTGTTCATTGGCCCTGGGAGGGACTAAGGCTACATAGGTGCCATCAATGGCTCTTACCACATGAAGAATGTGTCCTATCTCATAAAAGTCTGCTTTCACATGGGCCAAATCTGCTCGGTGGGAAAACTTGATGTAGCTGTTCAGGTGTCTCAACAATGCACACAGTACATCCTTCAAAACCAGACTGAACATACCCTGAAACATCCCTACTGTTAAAGCCACTCTATTCTGAAAGGAGTCTGTGACCAGGAAGTGTAGCACTAACAAGACTTGAATGATGGGAGGTATGCCATAGGGATTGCGAATGGCAGCATAAGGTCTGGCTCCAACTGAGTACAAAGATCCACAATGGCATGACGATTAAGACGATACGTCTGAATGACATGCATTTCCTCCATGGTGCCCAGGTCTACTAGTGGATGGTACACTGGTGGTTTTCTCACTCTCCTCGTGGCAGGATATCTAAGTGAAAGTACTATGAGTAATGCAGTATGTTCTCATCATATACACTTTGTTTATTACCTCACATCTAACATCTGTATAGGATGCCTAGCTCATCTGACATATAAAGTACAGCCCATACATATGCACCAATTTAACCCCCCTTAGTGCAAATTGGCAACTATGACAATGGGACTGTACATATGATACTAATGTTAGTGTATATGTGTGTAAGACTTAGCTGTCCTGCACTAATCGCACATATGTTTTGGAATCAATCAATGTCTTCCCAAGGACTATGAACCTCTGAGTAGCTGTACATAGTTATCACCATATTTACTCACTCAACACAGCTTTTGCTTCACATTTGCATAATACGTTACACAAACATGATGGCACTATATACAGCTATACAGTATTTTAGGAGAGTATGTGAATGACACAGATTAGTGAATACTTCCATCTATGAAATATACCCAAAAGAGCTGGTGCCTGACCTACTGGAATGGACAGGGGGAAGTGACCTAAGTCCACCTGCGGAAGTCCTCATGGCGGTAGGTGTTCGCAAATGCTGTTTAACTTGCCATTGGTAAACATTGCTGCCTTTTGCGTACTTAGGCCAATGGTGATGTCCGCCGGTAGTGATGGTCATGTATGTGGTGGCCGTGACCACTATCTTCTGTCCTGTTGCTCACTTGACTCCTGACACTGTTGCCAGCAAGACCTCCACAACATGAACTGCTGTGTACTATCTCTCGGAGCCCTCATGCCACGCCCTGCAGGTGATAGTGCCCCTGCCTTCACCCCGAAAGAGCTTGAGAGGCTACTGGAGGAGGTCCTACCCCTGCATGAACACCTACAGGTGGCACCAGAGGAGCAGGTGAGTCCAATGTCCCAGCTATGTGTGATAGGTGTTCTCTGTGACGTTGCATCGGGCATGTGAACTTGTGAGGTTGTTGATGCATGGAGATGGCATAATGAAGGCATGTGTGCAGAGACGATGGGTGTCTGTGCCTACTTGCTGTGACTGATGTGTACTGACCACTCCTGTTGGTATGTCACACGTGTACATAACTTTCTCCTTATGTCTGTGTCATCCATGCAGGTGAACGCCCATCAGAAGAAAGGGATTTGGCATGCCATTGCCAATCCAATCAAGTGCGGACCCTGGGGACCCACAGCCGGCAGACAGCCCATTGCAGAAAGCAGTGGGAGGACCTGAGACGCTGGGCCCAGCTGGTGATGTTCTCCAAACGAGGGAGCGGTGCCCGTGGGACCCTGACCCCCCTTCTGGGCAGCATTTTAGTGGTGGCCTACCCTAAGGTGCTAAGGAGCTAAGTAATGACTGACTCTATGTACTTTACTCTGGTAGTTAGGTGTTTGCTGTCACACTTTAGCAGCTGTGGCACTGTAGTAGGTGCTACATGTATGTTGACTACTGGGAATACAGAGAACTCAAGTTGCCTCACTAAAAGATGGAGATCTGGCCTTAGAGTTGTGCACGTGTACATTTAGATCACCTGTGCCAAGGAATATCTGTGACTGCATGTGGAGATGCACAGTTGGTAGTGCCACATGTGTGACTCTACCCAGCCATATATATGCATGTAAGCTGCTGTATCATCCTACCCATCCAGTATTTCCAGGTCCATTTTTCTGAATATAGAAATATGTAGCTCTAAGGTGTCAGACCACTCCCATCAGTAAAGATCAGCTATGTTTGCCACATAGTTCCTGAATTATTTGGTACAGGGCCTAGTTACCTTTTGTCCCGGTACAGGTATTGACTTCATGTGAGGCTAGCATCTCATTCAGTCAATAGGTATGGCTAGTATTGGACTGTTCATATGGGTTTGTAGAGGTGTCCCCATTGTTCCTTCATATTCATACTACGGGACATGTGAAGCTTGTAAGAGAAGGACATCCAACTATGGGTGACTGATTTTGTCTATGTGCCCTTACCATGCATTTCCATGCCATTGAAATGTGGGCAAATCACTTTTATTTCAATTCATTTGTTTTTGAGGATGTAAGTGGTTAGGCTATCCTACCCTTTTACAATTTGCAATGTCCATGCTATATGTGCCAATGCCCTACAATAATAGTGCTACATGCGGTATTAGCTGCCTACATCATGTCACAATGGTTACTTGGGGGCAGATCTTGTTCAGTGGGACAAACATTGCTACCCATAGTCTGGGTGATGTGGCCAGTTTGGACAGTAATTGGTTTTGGCTCACCTCATATCTCAAGGTGTCATGGTTTAGCTATACTACTATTTCTCATACAGGTGTTGTTGTTGTGGGATATGTTGTCAGTGCAATGGCAGTTGTGTAGGTCCATGTGTACATGTCTTTTCAGTGGGATATGTGTGTTGTCTGCACTTAGCTACTGGAAATCACGCCAGGAATGGTGTGAGTGATGTTATTGTACTCATGTTGTCAAGTTGTGGCTCTGTGTCTGCATGTCAGGTGGAATGTAATGTGCCCTACTAGGAATTAGTAGGCTGTCCTTTCTTTAGTTGTTGTAACCATGCTCTCTGTGATTGTCTGTGGATGTCTCATGTGTGCTAGGTAGGGCACTGTTTCTGTACATGCACTTATGTTGTGATATGGAATAGTGACCACTGCTATTCCTCTACGATTTGGTACATGTAGTGACATAGCTGTTCTCAAGGCATGGAATTAAAAAATGTGATGGCAATTGTATGGGACTGCCACATGTTGTGTCTTCATCAGAGAATGTAGCTATTGTGCCATATGTGTACAGAGGGATCCGCTAGGCATGTGGTTGGAATGGCAGGTGCTGTGTTTGTGAATAGAGTTGTCTTTACTTGCATGGGACATGACTTATGGACATGGACTGGTCAGGTGTAGATTCAGAACATGCATGATATGGTGTTATCAGTCAACTGCATTTTCTAAAGGTGACAATATTTTGGAGAGTTATGACCTAGATTAGGATGAAATATCAGCTTTAGTCAGGACATGATGAGCATGCTGGCATAGATTTACAGGTGATTTGATGTGATGCTCCTGTTGTGCTACCTTACATGGATTGTGATGTTGGTGAGAGAGATGACAAATGGGGTAGATATAAGGGACATGTGTTGACATGATAAGGATCTGTGGGTTTCAATATGCGATTTCCTAGCCAGGAGATGTATGCCTACAGTTGTGCATGTTGTAATGTGTATATGTGAAGAATATGATGACCCTCTCTCTTCCTCTCCATCTCACTCTCTGTTTGTGTGTATCAGCATCGGCAGGTGAAGGAAACGGGGCACAGGTGAGTGGGGATGCTGCTGGTGCTGATACCACCAACAACGAGGGACCCAATGGCCCAGAGGGAAAGGGGAGTGCCACGGGTTAGACTGGATCCAGCATCATCTTTGGAATCCTCCTCGAGTGGACACTTCCTGGAGGTGGTGGACCCATCTGGGACCCCCACCATCTTTGTCTGCCGCCCCTCTTTCTGCCACCTCCCTCCCTGTAGCTCCCCAACCAGTTGCTTGTGCCCACTCACCGAAGAAGGTGGGCCTCTCCTTTGCCGCAGTTACCTCTGTCCCTACAGGCCCTACTGCCCTCAGTGAAGAAGCTATTGACCTGAGGTCGATCTCTGTGTATCAGTCGACCGTCGTGAGTGACATCCAGGGACTGGCAACTCAGATACAACAGAGTAATGCGTTCCTGGAGGGCATTCACAGTGCACTGACTGGCCTACAGAGATCCTTTCAGGCTCTGGCCTCCACACTGACAGGAGCCAGTCACCCTTTGTCTTCCATCCCCCCTCCACCTTCCTCTTCCCAAACCCAAACCCAAACCCCTCTTTCTCGACCCAGCCACAGCACACAAACATACAAGCATGCATTTACCTCAACATCCAAGGGTAGCGCTGACAAACACAAGCACCTCAAGACCCACCACAGGCATGCACACAAGCAACATACACCTGCAGGCACATCAACAGTCACCACCTGCCCTGACACCCCCATCAGCCCCAGCATCACATACACAACACCTGATATACCTGGAGTCACCACACCAACATTGACCAATACAGCCACACCACCTATCCTACCCACAATCAGCACAATAGCAGACCCTCAGACATCTATTTCAGTCACCACATCCGCAGTCACCACAACCACAGACACGCCTACATGCAGCACATCCACCATGTATGCAGTCACCACCCTAACAGAAAGTCACTTATCCACCATGGCATCTCCCAGCACCTCCATCCCACCTCCTCCCAAGACACATAAACACCTGCACTCACCCACCCAACAGATATCCAGCACCTACAAGCATACCTGGCACACACATGCACCCAAGACATCCACCAAAACACCTTAGACAACCACTTCCTCTGCCTCCACACCCAAACCCTTCTGCCATGACCATCCCTCTGTGTCAAAGAAAGCTTTCCTCTTGAAGTTGAACCTTTTCCCTACTCCTCTCCCACCCTGTATGACGCTAAAATGCTCTGTGTCCCTCCCAAAGTCCAGCCCTTCCACCACCTCCCCTTCCTCCCCTGCAAGTACCCAAGCCCTTCCCCCGCCAAGACGTCTGCCCTTCCCAAGAGTTCCCAACCCTCCCCTAAGCCTCAACCTAAGCCCTCCCTCCCAAACCCAAGGGCAAAGATCACTCTCCCAACCCTAAGCCCAAACCCCACCCTTCAGCCCCCAATCCCTGAGGTACCTGACGCCCACTTGATGCCTCTACCTGTGGAGGTTGCAATGCAGTCAGGAGTCAGGTTAGGGTCACATTCAAGTGCCATATGTGTAAGTTGCACTTGAATGTGACCCTAACCTGACTATTGCACATAAATATATACTAATGTATATATATATATATATATATATATATATATATATATATATATATATATATATATATATGTATTATATATATATTTACTATTTATATATATCACAGCCAACCAGTTGTTGGTTCAAATGTTACATCTTCGGCCTGCATGTATTTTCTTAGGGAAGTTTTGGTCTTGGCTGATTTTGTTTGTGTGTAGAGTTGTCTTTACTTGCATGGGACATTACTTTTGTGTGAATGGTGGTTGTGCTACCAGTTGTGTCTGGCCAACATGTGTGGTCGTGTGCATGCCATTTGTCCCCCAGTGATGGGTGTGTATTGTGTGATGGGCATGTGTATGTTGGGGACATGTTTTTGTGTTGGTATTGTGTGGTATTTGTATTGATCTGTGTTATCTGCAGTGTTGTGTGCCTTTGTGTGGTTGTACTGTGTGCGTGAGTGTATATCGAGATTGGTATGTCAGATCCGTTGTGATGTGTGTTTGCGGGGTATGACGTATGCCTCGTTGTTTGGATGTGTGATTGTGTGTGTTTCTTCTCTGGTGTTAAGTTGTGTTGCATGTATGATTTGTCAAGTGGTGATGTGTTTTGTAGGTGCTTGACGATGCTTTGGTGGTGTTGAGGTTGTGGTGTAGTTAACTCTTTTGGTGGTGTTGTGTGTTGTTGTATGTGACTGTGCCGGTGCTGTGTATCTGGGGATTGGTGTGTGTTTTAGCCGAGTGTGTGTGTGTGCATGTGTTGACCGTAGGTTGGGCACTGTGTATGTGCGTGTGTGTATTTGGCTATGTGTGAGTGTGCATGTCGGTGTGAGGTTACGTCTGTATGTCACCCTTGCCACCCGTTCGCGATCGGTAAGTTGTGTGTGCGCAGGTACTATTTTGCAAAAGTGACAAGTAAGTGTGTGTACTCACGGTTGCTGTTGTAGTTGCTGGTTCCGAAGTTGTTGGGCTATGAGGAGCAACGGGAAAATGTGTAGTTCTGGTTCCATGGCGGCTCTAGATGGGTATGGCTTCCTGAAGGAGAGTGTTTCCTTTTTCACTGTTGGTTTCCGCCAGGATTTCCATGGTGATGCGACTGCGACAGAAACCTTGGTGGTGTGCAGCCTCATAATATGTCCGACGGGAACATGGTTTACGCCGACCTGCAGGTGGCTACCATCAACTGTGGCGGCCAGACCGCACTGGCTGTGCTGGCGGTGGTTTGCCTGTATTCTGTTGGGAATACCCCAATGGTCATAATTTTGCGGTCTTCTCTGCCAGCCTGTTGGCGGTACGACCGTCAACACGTCGGTCCTGAGTCCGCCAAACTCGTAATGACCCACTATTTGGTTAAAATACCAAATATTAAATATATATATAATAATTATTGATTACATACATAAATATTTAAATTATCTTTATAGTGCCCTAATTTATAACGATTTTAATTATTTTTTCTCTAAATAAAACAAAAAACATATTATATAAGGAAATCGAAAATAATTATGAAAGTTAATATTATTTAAATTTTCATATATAAATTAATTTTAATAAAAATAATTACAAACAGCGCCTAAAAACTAAACATATATAGAACCATAGTAACAAAAAATTACATTATTTTTTATAAATCAGTATTTACTTTGTATACACAGAACAATTATTAGAAGTGTAAATTCTTATTTATTCATAAGCTAAATCAATAAACGTATCCATTGTGATTAAATATTAAGAAACCATAGATATAAATTTGAAATATAATCTAAACATTAACATGATTAAATAATTACATCGAAATTATAATTTTTTTAACATAAAATATATTTTTTCAATAAATTATAATTATTCCATAAATCATCTTAAAGAAGTTACATGTTTCTTAAACTATGTTCCATAATTATTGAATTACACAAATGTATATATAAAAAGGTTACAGAGAGTTTACTTTAATATTAACGTTTCATTATAAATTTAAAAAATAGAATAAAAATAGTTAACATAAAAAAATGTATTCGCCCATTTTAAAAATAAAACAAAATCCAATTTTTTAATATATTAAATCAAATATATTCAAGCAAATTAATATTTTGATAACCCCCCACTCTTGTTTCTGAAAACCTAACATCCCACTTCTATAACATAATTGTATATACATTAATTAAAAGTATTAATCAAATTTACAATAAAATATTTATTTCAATGTTTTTAAATTACTAAAGTACAAAACACACTAACACAAAAATTAACATTCAACTAAAATAAATCATTATAAAAAACACCTATTTCAACCCATAAAAATGCTATAATGTACAATGATATTTTTTAAAATGACACCTTTTTCAGATACTCAAAACAACACTTAAACAACATTCTTACCTTCTATAGTCCTATCCACAATATTTTTGACATCATGATATTCTTGACATAATATTAATTTATTACAATATTTTTCATTCAAAATGTTATCCAAACACCTATACCTTGTTGGACATAGTGGTATTATCAAGTACACAAAAGGTGAAGGGAGGAACCCTTAAAGTAAGCTTAACCACTAGCAATTGCTCTGGATAGCACTGCAACCCATCATTCTTGTACCACCGTGCCCCCTCAGTTTGGACGAGCCTTATGCAAATCAGTCTTGACCCTGCTCCTACAGGAACAGTCCAGCCCGAACTGCCAGGCCAGGTCCATGAACTGGAACACAAGTAGCCCGATACTGATTTTCTTTTAATTGGGGCACACAAGTCAGATGTAACTTGGATCCAGTAGCACAGACAACAGGACCCACACCTGGGCATACCATTGTCATTATAGATGGTACATCAACAACTCAAAGGTGATGGGAGGAATGCTTGCAATAAGTCTAAGCACTGGCAATCGTTCAGGCAGCGTTCCAACCCATCCATATTTTGTCCACCATGTCCCCTCTGTTTGCACCAAGCCATGTGCAAATCAGTCTTGACCGTGGTTCAATAGGAATGCCAGTGGCGCATTGAGCATGCAACCCACGTCTGGGCATACCATGGTGGTACTATCTGCATGCTGAGACACATCTGTGAGCAAGGAAAGGTTAGGAGCCTTTAAAATGGGATCTTCAGATGAAGAGAAGGGTTCCCCATGCACAAGTCCATTGATCTAGGAGGACACTGACAAAGAAGAACTGACTAGTGCCACTGCAGAAGAGTCAAATTGTCCATGTTCTATTGCTTACACAGGAAAGCCCAACATTAGTCTACTTGAGCTTTTGGCTGAGGGTGGCCTGAATTATTCAAAATGTGTCCTTTCTGGAGAACTATACTGATTGTTTTATCTTTTTACAGAACCCTATTTGTATTGGCTCTAGATCTCTGTGCAGTGTACCCCTGCTAACCAGTGGAGTGGTAAAGTACCTGTGCTCCTCTTTTCAACATGATAACATTGTTATACACCTAATTGGCATATTTGCTTTACCATAAGGCCCTAGTATATGGTATCTAAAGTGCACTCAGGGTCTGTACGTTAAATGTCACCAGTGGGCTACAGCACACATTGTGCCATTCAATGCTGTGGCAGGAAAAACATGAGTGTTGGCTTGTCATGTGTAGTAGAGTGGTGCAGGTTTACATTCCAATGTTCACCTGCCAAAATAACCCCTTTTGACAGGCCTACAGCCCTACTTTTAAATATCTATAAATCACCGATAAGTAAGCCTTACTGCCCATTAAGGCAGGGTGCATCACACTTAAAAGTAGAGAATGTAAAGGTTAATGTTACACCTGCCATTGCAGTGACTAGCACATTAAATCTATTTTGACTTTAGCAGCATTGGCTATTGAATAGTAAAGCATTCAGATACAATATTAAGTTTAATAAATGTTGTCTCTTCTGAGGAGACAAGTAGAGAAATATTTCGAGGACTCTTTTTAATAGTTAAACAAGTTCCAATTAATGGTAAAGCTGAATTTTGTCTAATACAGAACAAGTAGTTTGGAAAAGTTACAATTTGCCTGCCTAAAGCCTCTAGAGGCCTTTCTGTAACTATTCAGTTGTCATATGCCAGCTTGATGGCTCCCCTGTTGTGAGGTTTGAACTGCTCCCTACACAGGAACAGTAGACTTTGTGTGTAGGGTGCAGTTGTCCTACCCCTACAGGTTAGCCTCTGGGTTGTGCACAGACCCTTGGTCACTTCAAAAGGCTTTTCTCATGGCAGGAATCAAAGGTAACTCACACCTGGACCTGCCTCCCATTTTGTCCATCTAGTCAGCTAAGCACCATACTCAGTGGGAAGGAGAGCTGCTAAGAACTAGATTGACCACTGGGGTAGGGTTAGAAGCATTCTCCCTGACATTAGAGTGTCAAGTCCTGCTTCAATGTCACTGAGGCTTTTCATATGACTGTTCAAAGAGACCTTCCCTGTCACAGGCAAATGTTACCTGCACTTGGGAAGAACATCCCTTTGCCCCTTAGGAGCGCTGAAGCACTGCACCAACTTAGCAAATAGATGAAGATTCACCTCTTTAAAGAACCATACATCACAATGCAATAACAGTCCACAAACTAGCTACTTCTCCTCTCTCTCATTGACTTTATGCTTGTATTTGAATCTGCACAGCTCTCTGTTGCCTTGTGGCTAGGTTTGTGCTATAGAAAATACCACAGATATACATGCATAAATATTTACCTTAGTGTGGACTAGTTATCTTTCTAGACTTTTGAGTGGCAGCAAGTGATTTTTCATTGCTATTTTCAAGTCTTGAAGAGACTGGGTGGCACAAATGGTGTTGGAAGAGAATTCCCGAGTAGATGGCTGAGCATGTGAAAGACCCAGGACCTGGAGGGAGAGCAATGTTGCTCAGGTGTGCTTAGAAAATTATTATTGGTGAATCTAAGGTTTTGAGTTGCTGTGTACCTTGGTATGGTATTAGAGCAGTAGTAAGGCGTCAGATATGCCACTGATTTAAATACAAATGTAAGTAGTTCGTATCTAGTCCTGCTCTTGGCAGTAAGTCAGTTGTCGTAGTTACAGTACGCTGAGATCGGGGTCCGCTTGGGTAGGACGTATAGAGTTCTAGTTGAGAACCTTGTCTAGTGGTGCATATGAGTAACTAGAAACGCTGGCCCGAAGACTATTGTGGTAGTTCGCCTACTGAACTCGAAAGAGTTCATAAGTGTTTTGTTTCTATTGATTGGTATGAGTAATTGCTACTTTCATTTGTTCATTAATTCAAATAGTGCTGCAGTGGCTGGTTTAGTACAAGGCTCTCGTTTTCATGTCTAGGCTGAAGATAATACCAAGTTTCCAAATAATATGCACACTACCTGAATATAGGGAACATTTAGAGGTTGATAAATGTGGGAGATTTACCAAAACACAGTGGTTGCCTCCCTCACTGACCTTGTGGTTCCCTTGCCCCTGGGAGGTGGAGGTAAGGCTTCTGGGTTCATGGACAGCCTGACAAGCTCTAAATGAGCTTCTATGTCTTTTGAAACCACAGTGTCAACTTTCAAGGAATCCAGCTAAGCACTATACACTTTCTGAAGCCTCTGGGCCAGCTGCTGCCTTCAAAGACTACTTTACTGATGCAGACATCCACTTAACTGAGTCAAATATAAATGATTAGCAGGCTTGGGACCACTCATATAGTTGTATTGGCCATTAGTACTGATCCATTGCCAACCACCCTTTACCTTCATTTTTCTGCCTAATTCTAATAACCCCAAATGCCCAGGATCACCTGCTTTACTCTAATTGTTGGCTTCCAATCCAGATAACCACAAAGAATAAGCTCCATTTGACTACAAAACTGCTGTAATTCTTCACACACCCAAAAGGTATGAATGAATCCTCTATTTGCACTCTCATACCTCTAAACAGTTTGTGCTGTAGACACATCCTATTTTGTAGAGCTAATGTAGATTATCAGTAGTACGTTTAGTTAGTAAAACTGTAGTCTTGCCTGCACTGTTGCTTGGGTTGGGCATCTCAGCACATCGTCCATTTGAGTACTAATCCCTTGACAGAGCATGAAAGAAGCAGTGTTGACTGTAATAACGATTACAAGCCAAATCTATCCCATCACTTTGGATTGTGAAAATCCCTCCTGCTGTTTAGTACTAAGAGAATACACTTTAGATAATCAGCCTGAACATGATTAGACGGGAGGAATCCAGACGTCATACATGAAGACTGATTATTGCTAAATGGCAAGACTCCAAAGATCAAACTTGAAGATTGTCAAGAGCTAGACTTGAAAACTGCTGATGGCTATACTGGAAGATTTGGGGATAGCTAGTCAGGATGTCTACCAAAGCCAGATCTGCACATGCCAGTTGTAATCATATCCTTAATCGAGGTGTAGGCATACATATTGTATAGCACTGACTGTATGTGAGCTCTAAAATCTGAAGGTATTACTAAATTTAATCTTAAAAATAATGAAGTTAAATGTAGGCAAACATACTACCACTCTGAATGCTGACCACCCTGACCACCCAAGGCCTTCCTAACAACAATCCATGTCATGTAATGCACATGGGAAAGGGAATTAACTATATCTCCTACAATGGAACACATAAGAAATCATAAAACTGGAATTTGGGAATAAATGATTAACCTAGGCAACATATTGGAATATGCAATCACATATAGCCACCATTACAATATTTAACAAATTGAATTTTACCTCCGAACATTAAAAAAAGTTTGAATCATACATGGTCATTACAAAAAGAAATAATAGAACCTAAGGCAGAACAGAAATCTTTAGCCTCTGTATTTTAGATTATCACAAAAATAAAACAAAGCAGAGTAAACCTCTAGGTTGAGTTCTAAAAGATAGTGTCCTATCACATTCTGTACTAGGCTCCATGCTTTTATCTTGCCTCCACATCACAGTACCGTCACTGGGGCAGGTTCGATGCCACCTTATTACAAGTGCCATATGATATAATGCACTTGTAATAAGGTAGACGGGATATCTGTCACAATTATGACAGAGAAAGGCGTATGTCAAATGTTAAATCAGGCTGCAAGTCACAAGTGTGACATATGTTTGGCCCATTCATTACAAGTTAGATACGCTTTAATACACTTGGAAAATGGTGCAGGTCTGTTCTGCCATGTTTTTTAAGGACTTTATCATCTGCGAAAATCATACTCAGGCACATATAGATATATTTTTATTTTGAATTATTTTTTATTGCAATGTGTTATACATGGTGATTGCCAGTAGCCCATGTCCAACATTCGCATTTGTATATATCTGCTGTCACACTAAGCTCAAATTAAACTTGTTTGTCTGTCAGTGACACTGCCACATTTTGAGCCATAGCATATTTATGTACCTGCTCAGGACCTGGGTGTCTTATACAAAGTACAGCCTGAAGAACTAGTCGCGAGATACAATATATGTCACATAACATTATTGAAAGCTCTGTTGGGACTTGCCATCACATTTACCACAGATATGAGCATGTTCAAAACTGTTTTTGTGCACCACAGAAGTTTGGGTCTTCTAAACCACATGATAAAATGGCAGGTTGGAAATATTTCTGATGGCATAGTCCATCAGTAAAGATATTCCATCACCAAAGCTACTAATACAGTACTAACAATGTGCCTTATTAGCAGATATGTTACTGCATCACAAATGTGATAGGCCCACCTTATTTCAACAGCATTGTATGTAATCACACTTGCTATAAAGTGGATATCATATCTGTCACATTTGTGATGCAGTAGCTGTCTGGCAAACTCTAAGGACCTCATTACAAGTTTGATGGGTTAATTGCAGGCCCACCAGCCCCGTAGAGAGGAGACTGCCATAAAGCTGGCGGTTTAACCCTGGCAATATTACAAGGTTTACACTCAGCTGACCAGTGGAAACCACAGAAATCTGAGTTTTCCCCCGGTCAGCCCAATGGAAACCATGCAGTGGCACTGGCTTCAGCTGCTCATGGAGCCAAGGCCAATGCCATCGCGCAGAAGGTGCTCCCAGTGCCTTCAGAATACACATTGTCTGCCGTAATGGACAGTGTGCATTCGGAGGGTGCTGGGCAAGGGGCACCTGCACTGCACATGCCATGGGCCCCCTGTGGCCCCCAGCACTGACTTTCTGCCAGTCTTTTCATGGTGGTGTTGCTGCTCTGAAAAGGCTGTTGGAAAGAGCACTGGTGATCAGCATGGCCACGCTGAACTCAGCGTCGCCATGGCTGACCACGATTCCGACAACCGCCACCCCATCTGGAACCATGTTCCTGGCGGTGGTGGTGGTCCCCTGGTGGTCCAATCGCCAGGGTCTTAATTGGGCAGTCTGACTGCCGTGAGTGCAGCAGTACGACTGCCACCGACAGTCTGGAGGTCTGAAAACTGCCAGATTCGTAATGAGGCCGTAAATCTGAGCCAAAGACTAATATATCTTAATGCACTTGTAACAGGAACTTGATGTTATTTTTTTAATTGTAACATTATTTGCAACCTGAAACCTGGAAAGAATGTTTACGAACAACATACATATGTTTTCATGTGAATACACTTATCCCTTGTCGCTGCTCTATGGCCTTTAGATCATCTTCCAAGTTGAGGTAGGCCCATACCAAAATGTGCCACATCATTGGGGTCAGTGACCAAAACACCCATTTTTGTGTTTTTTTTGTTTATTTGTTTTGCCAGGAGGACCTTCGAGTTTAATATGCAATTAGGCAGGCGCACCTCCGAAGGTTGTCTACCGTTTCTTGAAGTGGATGCTGCAGTGTTTACATAGTATTATGTGTATCAGCTCTAAATCACAGTGTTATAAAGTACCATTCTGGCAAACAGAAACCCAGGACCTTTGTGATTTATATAAAGGATACATATTTTCAAGTGCCAGGGAACACCCTAGCTACAAAAGAAAAATATGTTCAATGTTATTCTTTAAGTCAGTTACACTTTGAATTGTTAAAATGCATGTTCCCTTTTGGCTTAGCAGTTGGAAAGGTAACCAGCCAGGGCATTCCTTGGCTCTCATAGTGACATGAACTAAAGCTTTGATGACATTAAAGTAACAGTCAAACATGTTTAGTGAGACCATGGATGTCGTTCATTTTGTCACTATGATTATTGTTCCCTTAGTTGACTACTCAGATTCTAGATGGCAAAGAGAAGTCTTGCATGCCCTCACTAATGGCCCATATTTGTTTTTGATCACAACATATGCGGTTGGAAAGCGTTTCGATTCAAGATTTTAATTTGGTCTTTTGTTCAGCAATCATTAATTTTTGTGAAGAACATTACGTGCACATTCCAAAATAATTTCCAAGCCACATATCTTTCTAGTAAATATACATATATTTGTGTGTTTTTGGTCAAGCTTGGCTTTTAATATTGAAAGCTGGGCAGTCACCCAGACGCTCTGTTTTTCTCAGATAGAAATATGCTAACTATATCAATAAGATATCAATATGTTTATGTAAATATATATAAATATAGTCCTCAAAATTCAATTTTAGATATGCATGGTAAAAAGGTGGCTTTACAGTGCCTTTTGTATAAATCAATAGTTGCCACATCCTAAGGTTATGAAAAAATGTATTGTGGTGAGTGTGAGGTAATTCAGAATCTTCATAATAACTGAACATAAATGTGTGTAGTTTGCATGTATGCAGCTCACCTGCTCTCTGCTGACGCACATAGCTGGCTGTAGTTGGTCAGGGTCCCTTCTGAAAGTATACCCAAATCCTCAGAAGTGAAACTGGGAGCCCTTTTACCAGCTACTTTAGTCATGATGGGTCCTAGCAGAAGTAAATGAGCAGCAACTATTGACGAGGTCTACAGTACTTGATAGTTAGGTGGCAGGTGACTTAGCAGGTTTCAGAAATGTGCATGCCAATGTGTACGGAATGTCTGTCAAACGAAGCTTACATGACCGATAACAGATTTATCAATCATGGATCATTATAATAAGTTGAGACCGCAGATGCTGGAAAATGTAGATACAGATTGCACTTAGTAGTCCTTTGCACATGATGGATAAGTCGGGCACCCGTCATGTTTAGTCTGTCATCAAAAGCCAATATTGTCAGCATAGAGTATACCTGACAATATGGTGGCTGAAGCATCTATCAACCCTTTTTTAACCAGTTGATCTTTATTATTGTTTTGATATTGAATCATACAACACAATAAGCCATCAACCTCTTTGATTATCTAGAACACACGGACATCCTCCTTTCTGAGAAATTACATCACATGTTAATTTCAGCCATAAGTATAGCACAAAGTAGCAATAAAACCCCACCATTGGTGCTTCTCAGAGAGCCTAACCATTCGATATTCATAGGTCTGGTAACAACAAACGTACATAAAACTGCCCTTCCACCCCATGTCCCACCAGCCTTCTATCATCCAAATTATCTGTATTGGTGTGGTACAAGATGATATCAAAACACCTGGTTCATATCAGTCTAATTATGTTTACCACAGGCATTCCAGAGCATAACCATTAAATGGATAACCTGCATATATTTTACAAATAGTAACCATTGTCTTGAGGGTCTCTTTGGTTCTTCCTGTATGCCGGTTTATCATCAGGCTTGGGCTTGACTGCCCAAATAATTGGCTCCCAGTCTAAAGTCAATTTTGGTCTAGGCGATCCCTCTATTAGATGGGAATTAGTATTAATTTTGGCTTTAGCAATCTTGTACAGGTCCATCTTCCACCTCCCAAGTTCAGGGGCTGCGGCGCCCTCCAATGTATAGCTATTTGTAGCTTTGGAAGAGCTAGAGGCAGACCTATACATTTGTTGCTCGATCTGTGGCGTTAGGCCTAGGCATGAACCTCAGTAAGCATTATCTAGCCATCCTCAATTGGTGTTTACCTGACCATTCTGTAAGACAACTAGTGTGCCGCTATTCTGAGTCTGTGACTTCCTCTCTCAGATCCCCTTCTCATATAGCCCACAGAGTTGTCAAAATGTTGGATCTCTTGGCCCTGATGACTCTTTATGACACTGTGATGAAATGACGGCAGTATCCCAGTACCCACACTGCCTGCATTAGTGTGTCACTGTTAACTCTAACTCACCACCTCTTGATGGGAATGTAACATCCTTAGTTAGTACTGCATTGGTCAAGAATTGCCCAGGAGGCAAACCATTATCAAGCACCACCTCCTCAAAAGAAATAAGAGTGATAGAATCATATAGATCACCAAATGAACCAAGGGGACCTGTCCACCCTCTGCACCAGCTGAGAAAACCTTTGGAGCACTAATAGAGGAGTCTCTGGGGCATAAAGGATCCTACTGGCCCTCCTAGGTAAAAACTTTTGACAGTTGTTTGAACCCTGTTGTTTGCAGCAAGGTGTAAGTGGCCCAAGATCAATACTTCCTAGCCGGAACATATTCTCGAACATCTTATGGGTCTACCTAATTTTGCTTGCAGGAAAGCAAAAAAATGTCCCGGGCTGAACCATTCTGCAGCACTCATTCATTGTACCACCAGATGATAAGATTCAATGTTGGGGACCTCCAGACCTACCACATTCAAGTGTAGACATAGAGGGGGTGATTCTGATTCTGGCGGGCGGCGGAGGCCGCCCGCCAGAATTCCGCCCCCAAAATACCGCGCCGCGGTCAAAAGACCGCGGCGGGTATTACAAGTTTTCCCCTGGGCTGGCGGGCGGCCGCCAAAAGGCCGCCCGCCAGCCCAGGGGAAAACGACCTTCCCACCATGAAGCCGGCTCGTAATCGAGCCGGCGGAGTGGGAAAGTGCGACGGGTGCTACTGCACCCGTCGCGTATTTCACTGTCTGCAATGCAGACAGTGAAATACAAGCGGGGCCCTCTTACGGGGGCCCCTGCAGTGCCCATGCCATTGGCATGGGCACTGCAGGGGCCCCCAGGGGCCCCGCGACACCCCCTACCGCCATCCTGTTCCTGGCGGGCGAACCGCCAGGAACAGGATGGCGGTAGGGGGTGTCAGAATCCCCAAGGCGGCGCAGCAAGCTGCGCCGCCTTGGAGGATTCTTAGGGGCAGCGGAAAACCGGCGGGAGACCGCCGGTTTTCCTGCACTGACCGCGGCCAAAGCGCCGCGGTCAGAATGCCCTGCGGGGCACCGCCGGCCTGTCGGCGGTGCTCCCGCCGACCCTGGCCCCGGCGGTCTAAGACCGCCGGGGTCAGAATCACCCCCAGAGTGCCTACTGCTACTCTTCTCCAGTTTGCCCCCACCCACCCCCCAAAGACCAACCCCATCAGCAACAAAGAAAGTTCTTGAAAGAAGTGTATTTAAAGTTTCAATGGAATGTTTGCAAAAAGGTAAAGCAACCTAGTTAATAGCACGAACTTGGCAAGGGCTACCTGACCCATCACTGTCAGAGGCAGGTTACACCAGTGACCAACTGAGGCCCAAGCAGATGTCAACACCCATCCAAGATTGACTTGGCACGCATCATGTTGGTCTCTGTACACTCTGACCCCTAGATATTTAATAGAGGTGATTGGTACCGGATGCCACACAATCAAAGGTGAGGTCCGCAACCATCCTCCTCCTCAATCAATCAAACAAATACACAATTTTGCGTCTTTCGTATGTGTATGTATAGCAGATTTTGCCCCAATCTAGCAGAGCTGTTGGAGAAATCCAGCCAAGCCTTCAGTCATGCATGAATAATAAAATGTGGTCCACATTAAGGGAGCTGACATGAGTATGACCACTAATAGGAACATTTAGCATTCTCCAAGTGCAGCTAATATAATATGCCTAGGGCTCCACTGCCAGTGCAAACTGCAAAGCCGAGAGGTGACACCCCTGCTTTTCTCCACGCTACATGGACCAAGCATCAGAGTTCACACTCCTTGTTCTGACCCTGGATGTAGCAGACAAGAAGAGAAGGTGCACCAATTTAATGAAACCATCCCAAAAGCCTATGGCCCTCATTCCAAGTCTCCGCCCGCCAGACGGGAACCGCCATTTGGCCGCTACGCGGCCAAAAGACCGCTGCCGGCATTACAACCTTCCCGCTGGGCCGGAGTACGCTAACCATGTTAGCGCCCGCCGGCCCAGCGGGAAGGAGGGCTGCAACACAGAAGCCGGCTCCGAATGGAGCCGGCGGTGTTGCGGCCGTGCGACGGGTGCAGTTGCACCCGTCGACAGTGAAAAGCCGTCCGGGGCCCTGTTCGGGGGCCCCTGCACTGCCTATGCCAGTGGCATGGGCGGTGCAGGGGCCCCCAGGGGCCCCAAGACACCCCTTACCGCCAGCCTCTTCCTGGCGGTGGCAACCGCCAGAAACAGGCAGGCGGTAAGGGGGTCAGAATCCCCATGGCAGCGCTGCCATGGCGGATTCGCCCAGCCGGGGCAAAAACGGCAGGAAACCACTGGCCCCAGTTTTCTGACCGCGGCTTTACCGCCGTGGTCAGAATGGGTTATGAAGCACCGCCAGCCTGTTGGCATTGCTTCCGTCATCCGCGACCCTGGCGGTCATAGAGCAACAGGATCAGAATGACCCCCTATGTGTTTTAAAACTGACCACAAAAAAGTTCCATTCAAGGGAGTCAGAAGCTTACTCCAAGCCTATGGAGGTTGCAGCTGTTCTGGCAAAATCAGCTGTGACACTGCTATGGATATGAAACAACTGTCTGACAGTGCTGCTGTCAGGGACAGATCCACTTTGATTGCATAAAAACAGCACACAAAGCAGACTCTTAGCCAGTATCTTCCCAGGATCTTGCACTCAATTGTTAGTACCGAGACATGACCTGCCTTTGGAATACAACTACAACAGCCCTCCTAGTGGGCAGCGGTACTGTCCTCTCATATAGGCTTTGTGGTAAAGATCTAGAAGACAGTGAATCAGTTGCCCCTGAAATGTCTCACATGAGTTCCAGGTGCAATGCATCAATGGCCAGGTTTTTGAAGTTGCCTCTGAACCTGTGCACCACTCTTTCAGATGCTGCGGTTCTATGTTTTTGGCTTAAGGCAGATTCAGAATGGCCCTGCAGGAATGAGCCAACAGCACTTCCTAGCACTGGCAGCAGGCCCCTCGAGCACCCATCATCCTTGACATTGCGTCTGTCAATCACAAGTAGGATGTTCATATTACTAACAACAGATGCACATGGTCCACTGAGTAATCTATGTCAACCTTGACTATTCTGACCATACATAAACTAGTTTTTAAAAATTTAATAAATGAGAAGAAATTTTGGCAGATTTTTCTAAAATGGCAATATTGGCAATTCATGTTTTTAAATTATATATATATATATATATATATATATATACATAGCTAGGACATAGTTTCCATAGGAAAATAATTTTTTGGTTTGCTTATAACTTAGGTACTCTTTGATGAATCTTCACAAAATGTTCCAAAAAAGTGCCCTACTTTGCCTAGTTCTGAATGGAAGAGTCTCAGGGTGATCCATCAAGTGGGGTCAAGAAAAAGGGGAGTCAAAAAATGTGTGCTTCCCATGTTCTTTCCCGTGGACATTTTAGACACAACTACTGCCTGAACTGCTGAACAGAATTACACCGAATTTGGCAGAAAACTAGCTCTTGGTTAAGAAAGAGCCTTTTTTGTAATTGGGTGTAAGTCCGTTGAGTAGTTTTGGAGGTATTAAGGAAAAAATGAATTTGTATATCTTTGGATGTGGATCGTCCGCGGATCTGACAGATCTCATGCTAGGACTTTGACTCAGCTGAGCCCAAGGAAGAAAGTAAAAAAAGAACAACAACAAAAGTTGACAGGGTAGGAATACCCTGACCCCCTAGTCCTGGTAGTCCCCCACGGGGGGCCAAAAACATTTATCTTTTAAATTTTGATGCAAAATTGCAGTGGATCGGCGAATCCTTAGCCATTTTTAAAAAAAAGAAGGCCAGCTCTCCCCGTTCTGGAGCATCGCTCTTGCTCCTGTCTTCTTCTTGCTTTTTGTTCTGTTTTTGGAGCATCTTCTCCTTGTTTCCTTTGTTCTCACTGCTTTCTCCTTGCTTTCCCCCATTTTTTCTGTGCCCTCTCCTTGCTTTTCCCACCATTTCACTGCTTTCTTCTTGCTTTCCCCCCCGTTTTTTTGTCTGCCCGCAACTTACTTTTAGCTCATTTTCATTGCTTTCTCCTTGCTTTTCCCCCTTTTTGTGTGTCTTCTTTTTGCTTTTCCCTCATTTTCACTGCTTTCTCCTTGCTTTTTCCCTGTTTTTATGTGCCTTCTCCTTGCTTTTCCCTCTTTTTCACTGGTTTCTCTTTGCTTTTCTCTGTTTTTTGTGTGCCTTCTCTTTGCTTTTCCCTTGCTTTCACTGCTTTGTCCTTGCTTTTCACCTCATTTTTTGTGTTCCTTCTCCTTGCTTTTCCCTCATGGCGTGAGTTTGGATGCATGCAGGGGGTTGGTTGCAGGCGACTCTATGAAGGTTTCAGGGATGTTATAATTAGGAATTTGCATTTAAAAAAACATAGAAGTTCACGAAAAAACTCTAAGGTTAAAGCGACGTTATAGTTAGGATCAGAATGTACATGCACAAAACCATAGAAATTCAGCAGATATAGTTATAGTTATCTCAAGAAACTATAACTTGTGTGCTAAGGTAACTATAACTCGCAATCCCGGAATGCACAGATTTCATATCAATAATTTTATTGCCAATGTTGCAATGATAATATCAATGATGTCATAGAAGATGTGATTACTGATGTAATATGTGGGATACCAGTGAACGGGGAGGGCGCATCCCTGTAACCTTTGTTTTCCTAGTGAAAAAAATAATACATATATACACACATCCATCTAGAAGTTATGAATCACATCAATCCCTTGCCTCGGTGTGGCAGGCCGCAATGGCGTAGCAATCCCCCTTACATCCCAAAGTCAGTTTATTCAGCCAGAATTCCCTCTGTCAAGGGTTCCACCAAAGAAACAGTTGCAGCTACAACGTATTGTGATTGTGTTGCTCTATTCCATATATGGCAATCAAACATCCAACTTGTTTCGGAGGCCAAGTCTCCTATCACCAATAATGCTTTACAAGATAAAACAACATAAACAGCTATGGATTGAATTAACCTCATTTGCATTGCTACAGATTCGGCCATTTTAAAATAGTAACTGGATAAGGTGTCATTTAACAGATCTTTCTTTTCCATTCTCAATAATGCCATGATGTTGCTATAACATAAACTATTACTCAAACGTTACAGTGGCTTCCAACATATACTGATGGAGAGAATCACTCACCGGATGCCACACAGCATTCTTTGTTCCATTTGATTCGTTTCCTAGAGGTAAAGACCACAAGCGAGATGAAGCCTAGGTGGGCTGATAGGATCAATAGCGCCCCATACTGGGTCACTCATGATACATCCTCATATTTATTCTTGCACCAAAGGTCTACTTGTTCAAACTGGTGATTTCAATTAATGCCCAGACAGTATGTCTCCTTTCCAATCTGGCTCAAGTGGGCAAATGACAGAACATTCTTATAAAAAAAGGATGCAATAGCTATTTTGCAATCCAGTTAAAATCTGTTCCATTCATTCTGCAGTAGCAGGGCTTGTCGTATTCTGCTTTTCCATGGTCCAAGTGTAACATTCTAAAATAAATGTGCAACCACATGAAAAGGTTGAAAACAGATAAAAAACGGAATATATGTCCAACACAAAGCTTTGAAGTTCAAAAGAGAGGTACTAATTAATATGTGTCATCACTAAACGTAGGGCAGAATTAACAGTGTAATCTCACCAATATATTGCTAACTGTATTTAATCAACTTAACCTACATGAACAGACAGTTTATCATGAAAGTTAAGTCCTATTGGATGTAGGGGACTGAGGCCAATAATCATTCTGGACTCCAATTTTCTCAACTCAAGAGTTCTATTCCCTCCTCACTCATTTATTGGAATTCTTTCCAGTACCACAAATTCAAAAAGGTTAACTTTCTTATCATGGCATATTTTAAAGTGCCTTGCTACTGGGTAAGCTTTGCCTTCATGAAGGCCGTCTCTCGTGTGTTTCATAAATCCTTTTTTTAGCTCCATGAATTGTGCTGCCGATGTACTATTTATCACATTGGCAGCGCAATGCATAAACACAGTAGTCTAAATTACAAGTCAGATGGGTCTTTATGATAAATGGCTTGGATACTGTGAAAAATTCTACAGATTTCCAATTTTCACTGTGCTTGCATGCCTTGCAGCTTCCACAAATAAAAAAACCTCGAATGAGTTTTCCTATCTCAAGTTGGGGTACTAGACATTGACTAAGGAAGCCTTTCAGGGATTAACTTCTCCTGAACGTAAATTTAGGGTGTTCCTCTAAGTCTTTGCAAAGTGTCTCAACTGTTTTCAGGGCATGCCAGAATTTACAAAAAATCATTTTGACTTCCTTTGTTTTACTATGATGAGTGGTGAGGAAACTGATTGATTCCATACCTTTTTCTAATCTCTATTACGGTACTAATAGATTTTGTCTATTAACTTGACTCACCCTGACAAGGTCCTTCTCTATGCAAGCTTTTAGATACCCCACTCTGCAAATCTTTTAGCCATGGTCTCAGATTCAATCAAATAGGCCGCCTCTGAGCTTCAGTTTCGCCTAACTCTCAAACGTCCCACGTAGGGAATGCTGTGTATAAAGCTCCGGGGGTGACTGCTTCCGGTGTGTAATAGGCTAGTGCCTGCAGTTTTCTTCCTGAACAGAGTACTCTCTATCTTTCTGTTTTCTACATAGATTTGTACATCCAAGAATGCAATCATTGTAGTGTCAATTATCATTCAAAGGGTTGACAAACTCATGTGCAGAATCATCATCAACTCTCCAAATGCAAAAGATGTTGTCTATGCATCTACCCAGAGGACCACTTGTTCGTCAAACTGAATGATGTTCCCTACCACCTGTTCCTCCCACCAGCCAAGGTGTAAACCCGCGTAGCTGGTAGTGAAACAGGTGCCTATCGCGGTCCCCAGGGTCTGACGACAGATTACTTTGTTAAAAATGAAAAACATATTGGTCAAACAGATCCAGAACATTTCCAGACGCATCTCTGTATGCAGGGGATAAGCAAGCAAGCCCTGAGGAAATGCCCAATGGCTCAAATCCCTAGATCGTGAGGTATACACGTGAATAAGCTGTTTACTTCCAGGCACATTAACAAAAAAACATCTTCCCAGGTGATGTCATTAACGAAGCGTAAAAAATCAGTGCCTCTAATGTACGAGGAAAGTGTCTCAATAAAGGGGTGTAAGAAAAAGTCAACATATTTAGATGTGTTCTCTAAAAAGCTTCCTCTTGCAGAGACAATTGGTATTCCTGGGGGATTGTCTGGACCTTTATGCAACTTAGGTAGAGTATAGGGCCAGTGTTTTAGCAAATTCACATCTAAGAAACTGTTATTATTCACATCCCAATAGATTTTGGTCTCTCTAATCTATTTATTTATCATAATATTTCTGATTTGCATGCCCCATTGCCTTTCTACTGGATATATCGCAACAAGAGGTACCCCTTAATCATTACTCAAACATTATGGCCCTCATTACAACCCTGGCGGTTGGCGGAGAAGCGGCGGTCTTACCGCCAACAGGCTGGCGGTAAAATATTTTGAATTATGACCATGGCGGTTACCGCCATGGTCATCCGCCACTTCTCCGATCCGACCGCCAGGGCGGAGACGACCGCTGGGCTGGAGACCTGGGTTTCCAGCCCGGCGGTCGTCACAATACCGCCAGCGGTATCATGACCCGGCTGACAGCCATAGATTTCATGGGGTTAGGAACCGCCATGAAATCCATGGCGGTGAGCAATATCAGTGCCAGGGAATTCCTTTCCTGGCACTGATAGGGGTCTCCCCCACCCACCACCCCCACCCGAGTCCTTCCCCTACACCCCCCACCACCCCTGCCACCCCCAATGGTGGCAGGACCCCCCTCCCCACCCCGACCCCCAACATTACATTACACATTCACACCCGACACGCACGCAGGCACCCCCAACACACATACCCGCACACACACCAACATACATGCCAACAGCCACACACACAGTCATACTCACACACCCACATTCAGACATACATGCACACATCCATACAGACGTACATACAGACAGACACGCACTCATTTCCAAACACACAACACCCCCGCATGCATAAACGCACTCACACCCCCATGCACGCACACAACAGACAACACCCCTCCACCCCCCTCCCATAACGGACGATCAACTTACCTGGTCCGTTGATTCTCCGGGAGGGGACGTGATCCATGGGGGCAGCTCCGCCGCCAGCACCACGTCAACAGAACACCGCCACGCCGAATCACAGAACGTGATTCGGTGAGCGGTGATCTGTTGACGGGGCGGTGGAGGTGGAGCAACCTCCACTTCCCCGCCGACCGCCAGTATGGCTGCTGGCGGCTCTCCGTCCGGAAAAGGACAGAGGGCTGCCAGCGGTCATAATGCGCCGAGCGGAAAACCGCCTGCCCTGGCGTTCTTCAGCATGACGGTCCCTCGGCGGTCTTGTAAAAAGACCGCCGAGTTTGTAATGACCACCTATATCCTTTCATTTCTACAAATGATATTGTTACTGTAGCTTCAAACATATGAGCCCAAGTGGGCTGATAGGATCAATAGTGCCCATATTGGGTCCCTGATGATACATCACCATATTTATTTTTTCCTCAAAGGGCTACTTGTTAAAACTAGCGCTTTCAAACACTGCCTGAACAGTATATCTCCTTTCCAAACTGGCCCAAGTGGGCAAATGACAGAACATTCTCACCATAAAAAGGATACAATACTCTTTTGTTGAGTCACGCAACCCTGTTAAAATCTGTTGCATTCATTTGGCTTTAGAAGTGCTTGTTGTATTATGCTTTTCCATGGTCCATACAAAACAAATAAATGTGCAACCATAGCAAAAGGCAAAAAAATAAAAAACAGATAAAAGACGGAATATAGGTCCAACACTATATGTAGATATATATATATATATATATATATATATATATATATATATATATATATATATATATATATAAGATCCAAATGTAGAGAAATGATTAACATTTGACATGGACAAAGACAAAAGAATTTTGTAATGTATCTATAATGTGTGCAAAAATAGAACATTGACATTACACTCATATGTTGCAGATATGTCCGTCAACCACCATAGAGAACTTAGAGAATTATACATTGAATTGAATGACCATGCACTAAAAGCACGTCATAAAGAAGAACATGATGAACAGTACCATCATTGACACTTTCAATTCAAACTTTTGCCAGGCATAAGAATTCAGAGTGCCATGTCACCAATTGTGAAGATTATGGCAGTGTTACATTATTGTGCTACTGTCTCATTCCAGCCCACAGTTAGCAACTCCAAACAGATGTCACAGCCAGCTTTTTCAGCTGTCCTCAACCAGATCCTGGATATCATGCCTAGTCATGTGAATGACTACATCAAATTTCCAACAGATGATGATACTGAACAATATCAAGCCCACAATCTATGCATTAGGAAGCATGCCATACATGGAACCCATGTTGCACTGATGCCACTTCAAGTGTACCACAGTAGGAAGCATTTTCACTCCATCAATGTGTAGGTGGTTTGCATAGCTGATCCTTACATCAGCAGTGTGTGTGCATAACATTTCCAGGTTTCACCCCTGACTTGCTAGTGCTGTGCAACAGATGAATTCCACAGCAGATGGCAGACCATGCATCAAAAATGGCTTGGCGATAAGAGTCAAAGATTATGTTGATGCCAATTGTTTAGTGGAAGGTGTGCCTTTACAAACATAATTTCACTTATGTTTGCTTTTTTATTCTACTTTTCATGGGACTTGGTTTATCCAAGTCATATGCAGCTTTTACACCTCTGAGAAACTCAACAACGCCAGGGAACTTTTTCTACAATGAGCTGATGTGTGAACGCTGGATCCTGTGGACTGGACTTTTGGGCCCTCACAGGCAGATGCAGGTGCCTTGGCAAGACTAGAGGGACCCATCTCTACTCTCCGGGAAAGGTCTGCAAGACTGTTGTGTTATGTTGCATGCTAAACAACAGTGCCCTGCAGAGAAATGTTCCATTACTTTCTGATAACCAGTACCAAGGTGATGTTGGAGACCTGCATCAGCAAGTTGACAGTGGTGAGAATGAAAGCACTGACTTCAGACTCATTGAAAACATATTTGCCTATAGGGGGAGCAAGATGGTGAGCACGTAGTGCCGTCGGCTACAGGCTCCGCCCCCGGCACCATGCGACCGGGCATCCATTGCAGAGGTCGTGGTGCTGTGGTGGTGTTGCGGTCTGGAGAGAAGTCAACAAGGCTCCGGGAGGCTCGATGTGACTGCGGGAGCCTCTCTGAGCTTGTATTATTGAGAGTAGATTTGGCTGGGTGCGCGCAGCGAGAAGAACGCTCTTGGGCAGGCATAGGATGTGCCCCCCAGGCAGTATCATGTGTCTCCTGGCCTTTGTCCAAGCGCGGCCCTCATAGTGTCTGGAGCTGGAGAAGTAGAATTGTGGAATAAGGCGGCAAGGTGTATTGGCGCATTGGCTGACGAACAGCCAGGAGAGTCGCCTGGCTCCTATAAAGTGGATATGGTGCCAAAACATCCACGGACTAGAGGAGAAAAGGTGGAGAAAGTTGACACTACAATAACTGGTGGTCGCCCAATGAGTGGGGCTCGACAGAAGTGCATGGCGAAGGATTGGAGCAGTGGGCCCCTGCAGGACCGGCAACATTAACCAGTAAAACTGGCGGTGGGATTTCTAAGGATATGGTTAGCATGGTTAGTGTGGATCAGACCAACCGTAGACAGAAGGACAGGCCGCAACATGCTATTACCCATTTCTTTACTAGTGGGGGACAAGTGGATGGAAGTGCAGGGCCCTCCAACCTGTCTGAAGACACGATAATGAGTGCAATAGAGAATTTGGATCTGACAAACCTGATGGCGGAGTTACCCCAGGCTGGAATAATGTCTTTAGGGGGAGTTCTGGAGGCGAAAAAGCTACAACCTGGGGTGAAGAGTCGGCCAGCCGAAACTGGGAGTTTAGCAGATCTGACTGAAACAACCACGGGTGTTGTTAGTTTAGGGGTGATAAAGCTACAAAAAGATAATGAACTGGAAATCCACAAAGAGGGCATTCAAGATTCTGATGATAAACAGCTAGAGTCTCATATAAAAGGAACCAGTACCAGAAATAGTAAAGAGCCAGTTCTAGATGGGGGCCCCATTGCAGAAGGACATGATGAAGAGATAGGAGAGACTGAATGGAATGGGAAGAATATGGACTAGTCTAAGGAAGGAGGAGATACGTTTTATTCACTTACCAAAGACTCAGAGGCCATCAGTAGTGGCTGTAACCAAAGTGGGTATGAAGAAAGTCTTTCCTCAGAAAATGAGAACAGCCTGTCTCTGGCTATAGGCCCAACAGTAAACCACAGCATGGGCAGCGCAGCTACACAAAAGTGAGATCTGACTCAACAGCTGGGACAGTTGCTTCAGGACGGGGAGCAGCGACCCTTAAATGGAATTATTCAGGAATTAGACTCTCAAGTCAAGAGAAGGATCCCAAGACTGCCTCATTTGTCAGTGATGTTGGAGGAGAGAATAGAGAAACAGTACAGGAAGTACAGATAAAACAATGTTACAATTGATATATGGCACAATAAAGGAGTTGCAAACTGAAACCCGGTCAGAGAGTCGGAGGGCCGGAGTGGCTACTAAACAGCTGCAGTTTACGGTGCAGAAGATCGCTAAGACTTGTAGGGAAATAAAGGAGAAATTAAATACAATGGAAAGCAGAACTTCTATAATGGAGGCAGATGTCGATGTATTAAAGGAGCAGGTAGAATCACCAGGAGGGCAACTAACTGATATCAAGTGGAAGTTAGAAGATTATGAAAACCGGCAGAGAAGGAATAATCTGCAATTCTTACGTATAGAAGAGGGGGCGGAGGCTAATGATATCAGGATATTTATGATTAATCTTCTACAGAAAGCCTTCCCGGAACTCATGAAAGGGGACTGGGAGATGGCAGTACAGAGGGTTCATTTGTTTTCCCCAATTAGGTGAGGGAAAAAACACAGCTCTGAGCCCCAACATCCTAGAGCCATTTTGTTTTTTTTCAGTAATTTTTTGTTAAGACAGGCTATTTTTTAAAAGAACCGCCCGATGCTCCACAATGTGTGGGCAATTTCACTTTTTTACACAACCATGCCACAGTAGAACGCAGATGGAGGTTACGACAACTGACCAAGCCCTATCAGGATGCGGGGTAAGGCCTTTCTGCTGGCCCCAGCACGACTGAAAACTATAATCAAAGAAGGACCAAAGTATTTAAAGATTATTTGCATGAATTGAATCCGCTGATCCGCAGAGGTCTGAATAGAGACAAAAAGGAGACTGAGCAGTGATGTGAATGTGTCTTAGGTTGGGGGGGTGAGTCTGGTTGGATAATTAATCTGAGGTTGGATGGTTTCGCCCTGGTTGTTTTTCAGAGGAGTTAGGGACGTCTCTCCCCTCTCCCCCCTTTCATTTTTTTCTCCCTCCTTTTTTGACATTCTCACTGTATGATTCTGATAATATTATTTGGTGTAAGCACGGTTGGTCCGGGGGGGTCTGTAGGTGGCATCCAGGTGGCCATCATTCAGACCAGTGGGGGTCTGATTGCTTCAAACGTTGGAGGGGTGGGGATGGTGAGGGAATTGGTGGAAGGGTATGGGGTAGGGGAATGGAGAGGGGTGGGGTGGGGTCGTAAAGGGGAGGAGGATTGGGAGGGAGGATGGATTTGGGCAGAGGGAAGGCATATATAAAAGGGATGGAAGACATTATGGGAACTAAAAAAGAGATACAAAAATAATAATATGGCACAAAAAAATGAAGGACGGTGCGGGAAGTCGAAAAGTTAGACTTAGCAATATGCATGTTTGCAGGAGAATAAATAGGATTGTTCGCAAATGTGTTTTTTTAGGGTGGTATTTGATTGGCAATGGGAAAATGGCTAAACTTCGGAGCGCATTTATAAATATTTGTGGGTTAAATAATGCCCAGAAAAGACAAAAAATAGCTGAGGACATGAAAATATTAAGGGCAGACATGTATTGCCTGCAGGAAACACATCTAGAATACTGTAATAAATCTATATCAGATACTCTTGGGATGAATGTAGTGGTTTGCACCAAGCAGAACGCCAAAACTAGAGGTGTTGGCATTCTAGCTTGTAGCGGGGGATGTGAGTTTGCTCGACAAACTACAGATAAATATAGAAGAGAGGCTTTGTCAGAGTGTTGATATTTCAAAGGGTGCTTCACTCTGTGCTCTCTATATGGTTCAGTGCTGGACGATCCAGCAGTGCTGGATTTCTTGGAGGTTGAATTAGCAGGATGACTTGCCCCCTACATTGTATGTGGAGATTTAAACTTTAATGGCTCCTGGGATGGTTTAAAAGAATTAACAGATATTAACCCTAATAGCTATTTTGAGTGTAAACCTAGAGTATTTAAAGCTCTCTGCAGCTTGCAAAAGGAAATAGGATTGGTGGATGTCTGGCCAAAACTGAATGTTTCGGATCCTGGGTACACATATTATTCAGCTCCACATAGAAAATTGGCCCGACTGGATTACTTTTTAATCTCTCCCAATTTGTTATCAGGGGCACTTATGGAGCTATACCCAATCCTCTAGTAGTAGAAATAACTATGGAGGGTCTTAAAAGCAGTAGGGGGTTAGACCTTCGAGAGGGGTCTTCTGAATGACCGTGGATACCTGCACCAAATGAATATATGGCTACGGGAATTTCTTGAAATAAATAGGGGTAATGCTCCAGTGGAAGTGGTGTGGGATACTGTAAAGGCAGGGGTACGCAGAGAAACCTTAAGCTTCAGCCTAAAGAGATGGAAGCATTCCCAAGATCTGATTAGAGAAGCACACTCAAACCTTACAGCAGCAGAAACTCAACATACCCTAGCTATTGAGGGGGTACAGATGTTAATATTGTCTTACAGAAGATTGCAATTGCCAAAGCAGCAATTAATGAAATTTCCGCAAAAAGGGTGGCCAAAAAGTACCTCTCAAAAGCGTATAGACTGTTATGAATATAACGAAAAGGTGGGAGGGGTCTATTGGTGGTCAGAGCCTGCCAGAAGGCAGCCGCTGGCATTATTAGAGAAATTAGAGACCCGCAGGGAAGGTTGGTTTAAGATCCTGAGGATGTCAGGGAAGCCTGTTGCATATATTATGCAGAACTTTATAGGGCAACTCCTCTAGTGGATGAACAATCTATGAATATGTTTTTAAGTAATGTAGAGACAGGTAGAATCACTGAGAATGAACAGAAGGGACTAGGGGATAAGATTATGCTGGGGAGCTCGAGGTGGCGATTGGAAGGCTTCCCACTGGAAAAGCCGCTGGAATGGACTCGATCTCCCTGCAATTTTATAAGAACTTTAGGACAGTACATCTGCCAGTAATGCTAGAACTCTTAACTTAGATACAGCAAGGTAGTAAATCTCCAGCTTCCTGGGCAACTGCTAACATAGTGGTATTTCTGAAAATCTGAAAAAGGGGAAAACAACACAAAATCCTAGCTCATTTAGGCCTATTACATTACTAAATAGTGATGTTAAGATTTATTCAAAAAATTTTGCATCCCATTTATCTATTGTAATTAGTAAATTAGTTACACAGAATCAACTCGAGTTTGTCCCAGGGAGAGATACCACTGACCATATCAGATGCGTCATCTCGCTGTTTGATGCTATTAACATTGCGAAAAAACCCATGGCTGTGGCCTTGTTGGATGCTGAAAAGGCTTTTGACAGGGTCAATTGGGATTATCTGTGGAAAGTTCTGGGGGCGTATGGACTGGGAAGCAATTTTATTATGGCAGTAAAAGCTATTTATAGGTACCTGAATGCACGGATACAGTTGATGGGAGGTCAATCCAATATTATACAAATTGGATGAGGACCTAGACAGGGGTGTCCATGCTCCCCACTATTGTTCACACTGTATATTGACCCTTGTCCGGGAGCTAGAAAAAAATCTAGCTATTATACCAGTAAGTCGCTATGGATGGGATACCAAAATTCTAGCTTATGTAGACGACGTAGCTGTGGTAACGGCTACCTTGGACGAGGCTTTAAGGGAAATCGAAAAGGTGGCATGCAACTTTGAAGAGTTTTCTGGGTATTTATTGAATAGAGATAAAACCCATCTGGATATTAATGAGTATACCACTACACAGGATACCCGAAGGGTAGACCATGCAGTGTATTTAGGTATTGACATTAACTCTACTTTGGAACAGATAGTTAGTCTAAATCTGATGCCGATTTTAGGAAAAACTAAACAAGATTTTAGTGGGTGGAATAATCTGCACGTGTCTATAATGGGGCGATGCAATATGATTAAAATGCTATTCATTCTCAAGGTCCTGTAACTGTTCTGGGAAATCCCACTTGAATTCGAAAAGTCATGGTTCATAGCAATGGATCAGTTAATAATAAGATTTATTTGGGTGTATGGCAAGATCAGAAGATTAAGCAAATGACATTCCCTAGGGAGAAGTGGGGATGGTCCCAACCAAATAAAAAATTATATCAACTGGCAGCCGCATTTCAATATATGCGCCCGCTGGTGACAAGTAGAGAAAGTGTAGCAGGGGCAGGATACATGCCAAATATTTATCAACTATTAATTGGTCCAATGTCTAATGGTGGATTGTTGGCAATGTTAGAGCCCAGCTACTATAAGAGAGTGTTGTTTAAGGAATTAGAGGATGCTTTTAAAGGCTGGAATCCTTAGCGAAAGAAAGTAGGACTTGGTAGGTTTAACCGGTACACGCCAGTTCACAATAATCTCTCCCTCCCAGAGATTTTAAGGGATAGATACATAGCAAAGGGATCTCTTTAAATACGTACAAATCAGAGATTTTCTTTGTAGGAAAACAGGTGGGCTTGCAGGATTCACAAAGAGTCTTCTCCTGGAGATGATGACAGGTGGAGCTCGGTTGTCAATAAGTTTACTGTATTCAATATTTATATCACAGCAGCCCGACAAGCTTGAGAAATATATTGAGAAGTGACAAGCTCGCTTAAATATCAGCGACATTAAGTTTTATGAATCTCTTGAACTCGGTTGTACTATTTTTATGTCATCAGCACTGCAGACACAGCATTATAAAACAATATATGATTTATACTTTACTCCATCTCAAATAGCTCAGTGGGGGAGGATGGAGGGAATGTACTGCCCGAGATGTCATGATTTTGGGGTAGAGCTCATAAATATGTTTGCCACTTGTAAAAGATTAGGGGCCAGATGTATGAAAAGTTTTTGCACTCGCAAACGGTGCGAATCGCAAAAATCGGCCGTTTGCAAGTGCAAAAACGTGGTCTGCGATGCATGAAAGGTATTCGCAAACCAAAAATAAGAAATCGCAAAAATTGCGATTTTTTGCGGTGCAACCTGGTTTTGCGAGTCACATTTTGCGATTCGGTATTTCCAGTAGGAAATTGCGAGGCGCAAAATGCGATTCGCAAATTCCAAGTCGCAAATAGATGCATCAAAATTGCGCAATTAGCGATTTTTCGCAGAATGGCATTTTGCACATGCAAAATACCACTAAGTGAAACCAGGTGGTAACCAGGTGCAACCTATATAAAGAGGCCCAGAATGCCTCAGACCCTTTTCCACAATGGCTGCACTCTACGTCATGGCGAGGAGGATGAGGAACTTGGCAGGCTTGAGGAGAGGGAGGAGGAGAAAGGAGCGCATTTTCAGAGTGCGCATTACACCATTTGACCTGACAGAGGAGGAAATATTTGAGACGTATAGGTTGAACTCAGCCATGATACTTGACCTGATAGCTGAGCTACAACCCATACTGCAGCGCAGAACACTAAGGACTCACAGCATACCCACCCATGTGCAGGTATTATGCTCCCTCCACCTACTCGCCTCAGGGAGCTATCAAGGGGTCATAGCAGCGGCTGGGGGGGTTTCACAGAGTACCCTCTCCAGATTTTTCAATGCATTTATCAACGCCATGCTAAGCAAACTCCAACAGTACATCAGATTCCCCCACACCCCACAGGAAATACAGCAGACAAAAATAGAGTTTTACCAGATAGCACAGTTCCCCCACGTCCTAGGTGCCATAGATGGCACACATGTGGCAATCTGTCCACCATCAGTCACAAAGTATGTGTACCGAAACCGTAAATACCAACATTCCATGAATATACAGGTGATTTGCAATGCCTCCTATATCATAACTGATCTCGTGGCCAGATACCCAGGGAGCACACATGATTCGTACATCTTTCGCCACAGCGGGATTCACACAAGACTGCTAGCTGGGGAGTTTGGTGAAGGATATCTATTAGGTAATGTTACTCTGTACTCTGGTGCATAGATGGCAAACCCATGTCAGATGGCTGAGTTACTCATCACACTTTCTGTCCCTTCCAGGAGACAGTGCCTACGCAGTGTGCACCTACATGATGACGCCCTACCTCAATCCCACAACACCAGCAGAACGGAGATGCAATGCAGCACACAGGGCAACCCGCAACGTTGTGGAGCGCACATTTGGACTGCTGAAGAGTTGCTTCCGTTGCCTCCACAAAAGTGGAGGGGCACTACAGTACAGTCCAGAGACCACATGTAGAATAGTGGCTACTTGTGCAATCTTGCACAATATAGCTACAACCAGGGGCATACCTATAGAAATCAGTGACACTGAATCAGATGAGGATGAGGATCCCATACCACCTCTACAGCCAGCAGACAGGACCAGTGCAGCAGAGGGAAGGCAAAGGCGTGCCGACATCACACACAACCATTTCAGACGTCAGTATGAATGAGAAAATTCCACTGACAACTGTACCTGTAGTGATAGTAATTTATTACCTTACGTCAGGTAATGAATGAGTGATAAATAAAGTAAAATTAACAAATGAACAGAGTCATGCACTATTACGTCATAGTGGCAACATCAGTGTGATTGCGGCAAGAGTCACTTTCTCCTCCCACGCACACCACTCGGGTGCCCAGTTAACTCACTGGCACCTTGAATGTCACCTTCAGTGGCAGTGCTGCGCCTGGCACTGCGCCGTCTGGTGTCTGCTGCAGGTACGGCAACACTACTGAGGCTAGAACTGTCCTCAGTGTCCCCCAAGGCTACCTCACTGGGAGTGGCAGATCTCTGTCCCATGACATGTCCAATCACATTTGTGATGTGCACAAGGCCCTGGACAACGTCCCTGCTGGTGTGTGCAGCCTCCACTTGTGCCGCCACAGCGCGACGGGCGATTTGTGCTTTGGAGTTCACCATCCTGTTGGAGGACCTGCAGTAGCTGCCAAACATTGTCCTGAATCGGTGTTCCTGTCTGCGCCGGCTAACCCTTTCATGGCGCAGCTCCTGGCAGAGGTCACGCACTACACTAGTAAGGTCCCTAGTGTCCTCAGAAGCCTGCACCTGTCCCTCACGCAGCTGTGTGATGTTGGTATTCAGTGCGTCCAGCTTCCGATGCAGGCCCATCATGTGTCTGTTGTGGACTCGCAGGTTCCGGTCCAAACTAAGTATGCGCTTGTTTTGCAGGCGCTGCTGCTGCAACATAGCAGCCTCAAGGCCCCCGAACAAAGACGGACCCTCACCTGCCTCATGAGGTTGCTGCTGGGACTCTGTGGCACTTCTGCGTTGTGCTGGCTGACCCCTGCCCTCCAGTATCTGGCTGCACCTGTCTGGTGCAGACGGTGTGCTTGGCCCTTCCTGCTGTACATCCGAGTCACCGCTGAAGTCTGGCAGTGGTAGTGCCCTTGGCCTGCGGCGCACAGTGGAGATGTGGAGGGACCCACTGGTGTTGGTGTCAGAGGGCTGCTGGGTGTCCTTCTCCCCTACACATGGACTGTGTGTGGCTGCTGGGCCTTGCCCACCTGCAACAACAATATGCAGCATGTCAGTTCTGTATGTTACATTATCTGTCTGACAATGGCAATAAAGGTACAGGTACTGCTCTACATGGTGTTGTGTGTGTTGTGTTACCTTGGGTGTCACTATGCTTCATTACATTGGGGGTCATTCTGACCTTGGCGGTAAAAGGCCTATACCGCCGGTCAGAACTCCGCCATACTACCGCCGCGGTAAACCGCCACGGTCATTCTGACCACCAACTGTGAATCCGCCAAAAACCCGACATCCAAGGAAGGCCGCCTCATCAGCGGGCCGCGGAAAACTGGAGATGACCAAACCTCCACCGCCACGCCAACACAAACACGCCCATGCCATTCTGACCCACCAATCCACGCGGCGGTCTTTCAACCGCGGTATTCCATTGGCGGTACACCCCGCCGCGGTCAAAATACACACACAGCTCCAAAACACTGCCACATTGGGCAATTTAAGATACACACACCTGACACACATACCAACAACACTCCCACACATCCATACAACTATAAAACACACACCCACATCACCCACAAACCCCTACGACCGAAGATCAGAGACGAAGGAGAGAGAGACACATCACAGAATAGAGAGCTACATCACACAGAGGCACACTACACCATCACACACACCACATAGAAGCACAAAGCACCACACACCAACACACTCATCACCATATACACCACCCCACACCTCATCCACACCATCCCATGGCACCCCAAAGGCACCCACGCTTTTCGGACCAAGAACTCCGGGTCATGGTGGAGGAAATCATAAGAGTTGAACCCCAGCTCTTCGGCTCACAGGTGCAGCACACCACTATAGCCAGGAAGGCGGAGCTATGGCAGCGGATCGTGGACAGGGTCAATGCAGTGGGACAGCATCCCAGAAATCGAGACGACATCCGCAAACGCTGGAACGACTTAAGGGGAAAGGTGCGCTCGATGGTCTCGCGACACAACATCGCAGTGCAGAAGACTGGCGGGGGACCCCCACCCACTCCACCCGAATTCACAGCATGGGAGCAAGAGGTACTAAACATCCTGCATCCTGATGGCCTCGCTGGAGTACACGGAGGAATGGACTCTGGTAAGTACAATCTCAACTACTTCACCCCCCCCAGCATGCTAACCCCCACCACCACCCTCACCCCCAACCCCCCATCACACATCCTCCCTGAGAATGTCTCTCCAGCACAACCCACCCAACACCAACCCCTGCATGCCACCACAAACTATGGACACCCATCACCCAAGCATGACCACTGCACATACCCCCCCCCCCCAAAACACCCCCACAACACCTCCCCCAAGGGAATGGCAGCACTGGGGGACAAGGGCACCAATCAATGGCACGCAATAGCACACACAGAAACAATAACCATACTCTCTTACCCCATGCAGGACCCGAACGCCAACACACCGGCCAGGAGGGTCCAGAAATGTCCATCCACCCCCCCGGAAGAGGCCCCCAGTGATGACAGCAGCTCTGTCGACCTGGAACCTGATGACCAGCCCGGACCATCGGGGACCTCTGGACAGTCGGTTCCCCACACACAGGCCACAGCAGACCCAACCCCCTCTGGGACCAACAGCACAGCTCCCACCCAGCGGGCCCATGCCTCTGTCTCTAGGACAGGTCAATCAGCGGTGTGTCTGCCACTACAGGGCACCCAGGCTAACCCACCACCCCAACAACAACAGGGACCTGGGGGCAGTGGTAGTGGGCACACCGTCCAGGGGACAGAGGCTGGGGGAAACAGGGCAACTCGGAGGGCTGCTGTGCGACAGGGGGGGGAGGAGAGGCCCAGGGAACCCACTCTCCAAGAGGCCCTCACCACCATCATGGCAGCCTACCACCACTCCCAAGAGACGATGGTGACGGTACTGGCCAGGTTCCAGGAGATCCAGGCACAGCAGGAGGAACGTTACATGGGGTTCACCAATCAACTCACCAACATCTCTACCGCTATGGGGAGCATAGTCCAGGCCCTCAACCGGATAGAAGACACGTTGCGGGACCATGTGGCACCACACAGGGCCCCTGTCACTAGCCAGGAACAGCCTACCACCTCCGCCGGCGCTAGTGGACAGGAGGCCCCACCACAACGACAGGCCACCAGAACCCCACCTCCTGCTGAAGAACAACCACCCCGCAAGAGGAGCCTGAGATCAAAAAAATCGACAGAGTAGGATGTCAAGACCCCTGCCAGCATGAGACACCCCCTGAAGTCATCCCACTGTCCCACATTGCCACCCTGTCCAACCTTGAACTGCCCCTGCTCCATCCTTCCACAGGCATATGGACAATGCACCTGTGAGACTGAGAACTGGACTCTGCCATGGCCATTACTCCACCCCCACCCATCACCGTGTTTATATCATGTACCATTATCTAGCACAAAAAATAAATCACTCAATGCACTGAAATCAAACAGGAGTCAGGCTGTATTATTTACAAATGTATAACACATTACCGATCAATTATGTTCTGTTAACTTTGTGCTGAACACATACCGAGATCAATAAGCATTAGTCCATGGGCTAACCAAGCAGAAGTCACGCAGTGGGTCATACAGCACTGAAAAGGGAAGGGAAAATCAAACATCAGTTTAAAAGAACTGGGGGGTCATAGACAAAGTTGAGAAGCAGGAGGCTTTCAGGAAAAGTAAAATGGCGAGGGTGATTCTTACCTGTGTGCTACTGAAAATACTGTTGGATAACTCTGTCCCTGTTGTCTGTGTCGTCCTCTGAGTCTTCCTCCTCTTCACTCTCCGCAGGCTCCACAGCTGCTTCAACACCACCATCTGGACCATCCTCCTGCAGGAAAGGCACCTGACGTCGCAATGCCAGATTGTGAAGCATACAGCAGGCCACGATGATCTGGCACACCTTCTTTGGTGAGTACATCAGGGATCCCCCTGTCATATGCAGGCACCTAAATCTGGCCTTCAGGAGGCCAAAGGTCCTTTCTATGATCCTCCTAGTTCGCCCATGGGCCTCATTGTACCGTTCCTCAGCCCTGGTCCGGGGATTCCTCACTGGGGTCAATAGCCAAGGCAGGTTGGGGTAACCAGAGTCACCTATTAGCCACACACGTTGTCTCTGTAGCTGTTCCATCACATAAGGGATGCTGCTATTACGCATCACATACGCGTCATGCACTGACCCAGGGAACATGGCATTCACATGGGAGATGTACTGGTCAGCCAAACAGACCACCTGGACGTTCATAGAATGGTAACTTTTCCTGTTTCTGTACACCTGCTCATCGTCTTTTGGGGGGACTAAGGCTACATGGGTCCCATCAATGGCACCAATGATGTTGGGAATATGTCCAAGGGCATAAAAATCACCCTTCACAGTGGCCAAATCAACCTCCTCAGGGAATATAATGTAACTCCGCATGTGTTTCGTCAGGGCAGACAACACTCTAGACAAAACTTTGGAAAACATAGGCTGAGACATTCCAGATGACATGGCCACTGTTGTCTGGAATGAGCCACTTGCAAGAAAATGGAGGACTGACAGAACCTGCACCAGAGGGGGAATTCCTGTGGGTTGGCGGATGGGGGACATCAGGGCTGGCTCCAGCTGGGCACACAGTTCATGGATAGTGGCACGGTCAAGTCGGTATCGTAGTATGATGTGGCGTTCTTCCATTGTCGACAGGTCCACCAGCGGTCGGTACACGCGAGGATTCATCCTTCTCCTCGCAAGTCCCAGCGGACGGTGCCTAGGAATGACAACATGGAGCACATAGTCAAGCCAATCACTGGTACGTTCACCACAGCTTGCATAGCACACGGTTATCTATGTTTTGAAAGGCGTGTATGTGTGGCAATGCAAGGCCTAGGCCTGTGTGTCGCAGTAGAAATTATGCCATGTGGGCCCTTGAAATGGCGGCTGCCTGACCTGTGAAGTGGGACAATGGGATATGAGGTCAATGCGCTGGCGGAGCACACCGTGGCGGTAGGCGGTCGAAGACCGCTACACGGAGCCGCATTGGTTAACATTGAAGCCTATGGGTTTCAGGAGCCAATGACGAGGTGCGCCGGCGGTAGCTGTACGCACCGCCGCGGGCGTGACCGCCATTTTCTATCTGCCTAATCACTCAAGACCTGATCCTCCACAGGAGAGGACCTATACTGCAAGTGCTGCTGTGACCTCGGTCTGGAAGTGACAATAGCTGCTGCGACTGGGGAAAGGGCCCCTGCCTTCACGTCTGAAGAGTTGGAGAAGCTCGTGGATGGGGTCCTCCCCCAGTATGCGTTACTCTACGGTCCTCCAGACCAACAGGTAAGTACACCGGGTGCACATGGAATGGGCGATGCCTGTGTGGAGTGGGGTGGATGTAAGTTGGTGGGGTGGGGGGCGAATGAGGAGTGCAACGCACGACAGATGAGAGCATGTGCCATATGGCAAGGTTGGGGAGGGGGGGCCAATCACATCTAACATGCAGTAAGTTGATGAATGTTTCCTTCCCACCCTGTACATGTCACATAGGTCAGCGCCCATCAGAAAGTCGAGATTTGGCGTGCCATCGCCAAGGAAGTCCGGGCCCTGGGGGTCCACGTCAGACGGGGCACCCACTGCCGCAAGAGGTGGGAGGACATCCGCCGCGGAACCAGGAAGACCGCCGAGTCACTGCTGGGGATGGCCTCCTAACCTAGGAGGGGTGCCAGTCGTACCCTGACCCCCCTGATGTCCCGGATCCTGGCGGTGGCCTACCCTGATTTGGATGGGCGCTTGAGAGCATCACAGCAGACACAAGGGGGTGAGTATCAGCACATTCTGCTATCTTTCTGCGCAGTGGAGGCGTCTGGGTGGGGGAGGAGGGTTGTGGGTGACATTAGGCCAGGGCGCTTTCTGTAGTGTAGTCCTCTCCCTTAGGCATGGCCCTGTGCTCCCGGCCCCCACCTCTGTAGGGTGACAAGTACAGCTATTGATGGTCCAGCCTCACACATCTGCGCGTTTGTCGTCTCTTGACCTGTTGTCCTAGTCAGAAGTACTGAGTAGTGTACCCCGAATGCGCGGCTTAGTGCATGAGGCTCCTGTGTCTGTCCTCTCCGCCAACGGTGTTGACATTGCATGCACTCAACCTGGTCTTCTTTTTTCTCCCCCCACCCTTCTTCTTCATCTTCTTGTGCATGTGTGCATTAGCATCATCAGGCGGAGGAGATTTGGCATCGGAGCACGAGGGAGCTGCAAGTCACAAGGCCCCGGTGGGCCCAGGAACAGACACCGAGGGCACCAGTGATCCGGAGGGCGAGGGGAGCACCACAATGGGGACCGGTGGTGAGAGCAGCGACACAGACACGTCCTCGGATGGGTGCTCCCTAGCGGTGGCGGAAACATCCGGGACCCCCGCCTCTACAGGTACAGCCGCCACCCAGCGCACCAGCCCCGCCCTCCCTGCAGCCCCTCAGCCTACGCTCCGTGCCCGCTCGCCCAGGAAAGCGGGCGTCTCCTTCGCCCCAGGCACCTCAGCCCCTGCCCCTGTCACCCCTGCTGCCCTCAGTGCGGAGCTCATCGACCTTGTGAGGACGCTCATTGTTGGGCAGACTACCCTTTTGAATGCCATCCAGGGGGTAGAAAGGGAGGTGCATCGGAGCAATGCCTACCTGGAGGGCATTCATTCGGGTCAGGCTGCCCATCAACGATCGTTCACTGCTCTGGCCTCAGCACTGACGGCAGCCATTGCCCTGTTTCCAGCCTCCCTCTTCTGACTGCCTCCAGCCTGTCTCTGTCTCCTGTTCCTCAGCCTATCCCATCCACACCATATGACCAGCCTGCACACACCTCAACACCCAAGGGCAGCTCATCCAGACACAAGGACCACAGATCCCACAAACACTCACCCAAGCAACACCCAGATGCAGACATTCCAACAGTCACTGCCACCCCTGTGTCCCCCTCCTCCTCGTCTCCCTCCTCCCTCCCTGTGACGTCTACACTCACACCTGCATGCACACCAACATCAGCCAGTGCTTCCATCACCAGCACACCCTCCTGTACAGTCCGCACGCGTGCAGTCACCACCCCCACTGCCATTTACACGTCCCCTGTGTCCTCTCCCACTGTGTCTGTCACCCCCTCTTCCAAGACACACAAACGCAGGCAGCCACCCACCCAACAGCCATCCACCTCATGACAGCCTACAGCACCAGCACCTTCACCCAATGACAGCACACCTGACTCTCCTACAACCACATCCTCTTCCTCCACTCCCATCACCACTTCTCCTACTCTTTACCTTGGCACTAAAAAACTTTTCCTGGCTAATCTTGACCTCTTTCCCTCCGATGACCTACCCCCTCCATCTGCAAAGAGTCCCAAGAGCACCACAGCCACCACCAGCCCAGCTTCGGGTGTCACTGTTGTGCATGGGTTCTGGAGTCCACCCTTTGCCAGCAGTGACACCTCAATCAGCAGCAAGGACACATCCAGCCCCCCCCCCGGTAAGAGGACCAGGAAACACAAGGGCCGCCGTGCGAGGACTGACACGGCTGCCCCCAAGGAGCAAAGTTCGCCCACTTCACCAGCCACATCATCTAGGGGAGGCAAGGGCCCGAGAGCCCCATCTAAGGAGCGTAAGGGCAGCAGGGCGGAGAAGTCAGGCAGCAGGAGCGCGGAGCAGGTGGGCCCCACATGCCACATCCCAGCTGGAAAGGAGGACACCAAAGGGCCCAGGACTCCGTCCCCGAAGGGTCCAGAAGCATCACGGTCGGAGGGCGACTGAGCAGGGAGTCCAGGCCAGGTCTGGCTCCCTTGACCTACTGGATGTGCACCGCTGAACAGGGCCCGCCGTGCAGAAGAGCACCGCTGAACAGGGCCCGCCGTGCAGAAGAGCACCGCTGAACAGGGCCCCGCCGTGAAGATAGGCACCGCTGAACAGGGCCCGCCGTGCAGAAGAGCACCGCTGAACAGGGCCCCGCCGTGAAGATAGGCACCGCTGAACAGGGCCCGCCGTGCAGAAGAGCACCGCTGAACAGGGCCCCGCCGTGAAGATAGGCACCGCTGAACAGGGCCCCGCCGTGAAGATAGGCACCGCTGAACAGGACCCGCCGTGCAGAAGAGCACCGCTGAACAGGGCCCCGCAGTGAAGATAGGCACCGCTGAACAGGGCCCGCTGTGCAGAAGAGCACCGCTGAACAGGGCCCCGCCGTGAAGATAGGCACCGCTGAACAGGGCCCGCCGTGCAGAAGAGCACCGCTGAACAGGGCCCGCCGTGCAGAAGAGCACTGCTGAACAGGGCCCCGCCGTGAAGATAGGCACCGCTGAACAGGGCCCGCCGTGCAGAAGAGCACCGCTGAACAGGGCCCGCCGTGCAGAAGAGCACCGCTGAACAGGGCCCGCCGTGGAGAAGAGCACCGCTGAACAGGGCCCCGCCGTGAAGATAGGCACCGCTGAACAGGGCCCGCCGTGCAGAAGAGCACCGCTGAACAGGGCCCCGCCGTGAAGATAGGCACCGCTGAACAGGGCCCGCCGTGCAGAAGAGCACCGCTGAACAGGGCCCCGCCGTGAAGATAGGCACCGCTGAACAGGGCCCGCCGTGCAGAAGAGCACCGCTGAACAGGGCCCCGCCGTGAAGATAGGCACCGCTGAACAGGGCCCGCCGTGCAGAAGGGCACCGCTGAACAGGGCCCGCCGTGCAGAAGAGCACCGCTGAACAGGGCCCCGCCGTGAAGATAGGCACCGCTGAACAGGGCCCGCCGTGCAGAAGAGCACCGCTGAACAGGGCCCGCTGTGGAGAAGAGCACCGCTGAACAGGGCCCCGCCGTGAAGATAGGCACCGCTGAACAGGGCCCGCCGTGCAGAAGAGCACCGCTGAACAGGGCCCGCCGTGCAGAAGAGCACCGCTGAACAGGGCCCGCCGTGCAGAAGAGCACCGCTGAACAGGGCCCGCCGTGGAGAAGAGCACCGCTGAACAGGGCCCGCCGTGGAGAAGAGCACCGCTGAACAGGGCCCCGCCGTGCAGAAGAGCACCGCTCCGCTGGGCTCCGCCGTCTCAAGCACCGCTCCGCTGGGCCCTTCCTGTCAAGCACCGCTCCGCTGGGCCCTTCCTCTCAAGCACCGCTCCGCTGGGCCCCGCCGTCTCAAGCACCGCTCCGCTGGGCCCCGCCGTCTCAAGCACCGCTCCGCTGGGCCCTTCCTGTCAAGCACCGCTCCGCTGGGCCCTTCCTCTCAAGCACCGCTCCGCTGGGCCCCGCCGTCTCAAGCACCACTCCGCAGGGCCCCGCCGTCTCAAGCACCGCTCCGCTGGGCCTGGCCATCTCAAGCACCGCTCCGCTGGGCCCTTCCTGTCAAGCACCGCTCCGCTGGGCCCTTCCTCTCAAGCACCGCTCCGCTGGGCCCCGCCGTCTCAAGCACCGCTCCGCTGGGCCCCGCCGTCTCAAGCACCGCTCCGCTGGGCCCCGCCGGGCCCCGCCATCTCAAGCACCGCTCCGCTGGGCCCTTCCTCTCAAGCACCGCTCCGCTGGGCCCCGCCGTCTCAAGCACCGCTCCGCTGGGCCCCGCCGTCTCAAGCACCGCTCCTCTGGGCCCTTCCTCTCAAGCACTGTTTATGGTTCACTGTGCCCACCATGCCTCCTCCTTGAGCAGTGGACACTGTCATCCACCAGATGGACTGTGGCTTTGCACTCCCCAGGATGGTGAAGTGGGCAACCCACCCACTGTAGAGACTTGAGAGACTGTGGCTTTGCACTCCCCAGGATGGTGAAGTGGGCAACCCACCCACTGTAGAGACTTGAGAGACTGTGGCTTTGCACTCCCCAGGATACATCAATGGGCATGGTGGCCCCTTCGTGGATCTGGCGTCGTGGACTCATGTGGCTGTGGTGCCTCCCCCTTCTCTTCCCCCTGAGGTGCCTGTAGTTTTTTCATCAGATGCCCCTGCAGTGTTCTCTCCAAAGGACTCAGGTCTCCTGTGTGGGCTTTGCCCTTGTGTCGCTACACTGTAGCCCACGGACTGTTCCATTTAACTTTCATGTACAGGACTAATTGCCTCGGTTCTCCATGGCAGTGTATATAGTATCATTTTGTTATGGATATTTTGCATAGTTGACCGCTCCATATCAGAGTCTATTTTTTATATAAATTTTTCATCCCAATTTATTTCTGTCTTTGCATTCTTAAGGGGGGTTTGGGTGGTGTCACTGTGCATTGTTGCTCTGCATTAGTGTGTACATAGTTTGGGGGGGTGGGGGTCGCATATGTGTGTGCCGTAAGCTTCCCTCCTCCCCCCTCCCGTGTGTCGTAGGTGCAGTACTCACCGTTGTCGTCTGCGCCGGAGTTCGTACTCGTGGTAGATGAGAAGGTAGACGAGAGCAGGTAGGATGTTTAATTCGGGTTCCATGCTGTCCTCCTTCCTCATGGAGTGTGTTTTGGTGCGCGTTTTCCCGTTCGTAGTCTGTTTCCGCCGTGTTTTTATCGGCGGGGCTCCCGCCCCGGAAAAGGTGGCGGATTGGTGAGTTGTGATACTGTGGGCGGTACATTGTCTGCCGCCTGCCTGTTGGCGGTGACCGCCACGCTGTTTGTCTGCACCGCCGCGGCGGTCGGAGTGTTAATGTGGCGGGCTGTGTTGGCGGTTCCCGCCAGGGTCAGAATTCCATTTTTTCGACCGCCGGCCTGTTGGCGGATTGGCCGCCGCTTTATCACCGACCGCCAGGGTTAGAATCACCCCCATTGTTATGCTACTGTCTGTACTAGTTTGTGGACCGCAACTCCCATAATGCATTGTTGTGCTGCTTCTAAGATGTGGACTGGACTACTTCACACACTACTTCACATTACATGCTAATTCCTAAGGGGCTTTTGTGCATACACATATTGGGTTCACAAACAACATTGCACTTCCCTTGGCTGGTACTCGGTTGACCGGAGGTGTCGATGTCTGTGACCCCTGTCACAGCTTCAGGGAGGAGTGTGGATTCCACTAGGTCCTCCAATAGTGTGGATGGTGGTTTGGTTGGTGGTCCGCCACCTGTACCCCTGGCCTCCGCAAGCCTCTTTGCCACCCTCTCCTTTGCACGGGAGCGCAGGTCATACCACCTTTTTTTAATCTCCTCTATGGAGCGCTGTGCAACTCCAATGGCGCAGATTTTTCCTTGGATGTCCAGCCACAACCTTCTTTTTTTGCTCTCAGGAACCTGGAGTGAAGATTTCCCAAACAGGCGGTCATGGCTCCTCACAACCTCTTCAGTCAGGACCTCCAGCTCATGTTCGCTAAATTTAAGCTTGCGCTTCCTCTCTTGCTTCTCCTGTGATGTTCCTGGGGTCTCCATCCTGGCTCAGGTGTGTCTGCTCCTGCTGAGTGCTGCTCTGTGTGGCTGGGCTGCTCTCTCTCAGGATGCTGGTTTGGGTGAGGCACCTGAAACTGCCTGGGATGACTCATTTCCTGCTGGTGATGTCATCAGGCTCCTCCAGGTGTGCATTCTCGAACTTTCTCACAATTTGCGATTTTTTACCGAATCGCAAAATTCTCGCAAATTGCGAGAATTTTGTTACATGGCCAATTGCGACTTGGAAATAGCGATTTCTTCAAAATCGCTATTTGCGATTCGCAAGCTCCAGTTTTCATACATATGGCCCTAGATTCACTGAAGGGAGAGGTTAAACATATTTTTAAAAGAGGTGGTAAAACATGATATGGGACTCACTCCTGGTTTTAGGAGTATCGGAGGTGGCAGGAACTTTTGGACAAAATTCTTTTATATTTTTTGTCAATGGCTGTTTACCGGTTATGTGTAGCTACTGCATGGTTGAACCCACAACCTCCATCATTTCAACAATGGTTGGGACGCCTCCATACTACATATAATCTAGAGATGGCGTTATACCAACATAAGGGGAAAAAGGCTTGACGTAAGGGGCAGATAATATGGGGGCTCCTCGGAGACTGGGTCAATTCTAGGCAGTTGGTAATAACTGAATAAATGGAGGTGGGGAATAAATAAATAAATACATAAATAGAGATTTACATATAAGTGGGGGTTTGTTCTGTTTTGCTTAGGATCTGCTCGAGTTATATACCTCCACTGTTGATATAATATGCACTTTTTTTCCTTTATATGTATGCATTATGGCACAAAAGCCCTTTATTCTCAATATATTGTATTGTCCTGTATGGGAGTTTTTTTTCTTCCTTTTGTTTTTTGTAATGGATTGTTTCTCATGCATCCAATATAAAAAAAGAAAACATATTTGTTTAATGGGAAGTCAATTTAAAGAAAATGTCATATTTTTATATTCCCTGTAGACACATCATCTGTATGCTAATAATCCACTAATTGCATTTCAGAGGTTTTTATTTTTTTATTTTTCATTATATTCAAAGTGTGTATGCTTTTTAATTGTGCTTGAATGTATAATAGTGTATTGCCAATATTGTACATATAATAATGAGTGTGCTATATGACAGTTCGTATTTTACAGCTGTTGATGTTTGATGTTGTGAAGATCGTTAAAATTGAGATATAATTTTATGATGTTAATCTCAAACATATTAATATTTCTTCTTAATCCTTCCCAGGCCATGACATCCTGTAATCTACAGGGGCACTAGCAGGTCATGGGTGGATACTTTGGAGTGTGATATAGATATTGGTTATCAATAAATCTGTTATGCAAGTTACCTGACCATTGTTGGAATGTTTATGAAAAAATCATGATAAACTTCCTCTCCTTCATTGACTAATGCCAATGAGTTTTTTCCAATGTATCGCAGGTGAGTGTGTGTTTCGCATGAGTGTGTGGGTGTGTGTGTGTGTGTGTGTGTTGAAGTCTAGAACTCGGACTTGACGATGTCACCTATAAGATACCTGTTAAAATGTGGTGTGGTTTATGACTATGACCATAATGTCAGTATAAAACATGTAGACAGCCCAATGTGTGGCACAAACACTACCATTTGTATTGCTAATTTATTTGGAGGAGCAGTTGCTAACAAAATGTAACACTGAATTTTTATTTTCACAATAGGCGGTATTATTATTTGCCATGCATTCTAAAAGTCATATTTTCTTTGTCATTAATCCTCATAAGATGTTTTTATTTCAGTCTGTACTTTCTACTGCTATGTTTTTTTTTAATGGTTTCTATGTAGACATGTGTTTGCAGAAATATTATTCTTCAAATGTAACAAAACACTATTGATTTAGTGGTACATACTGAGGTAACTGATGAAATGTGTATTGTGCTTATACAGTAGAATAATTGGTTGGCAAATATGTAAAAGTATATGTTTTCATAACACATCAATGTAACATTTAATTCGTGTTATCAGAAGAAGGTCGTTACATTCATTATTTGTTTCATTATTTTATAAATTAGAACAAAAATATATTTTCAGATTCTCAGAAAATATGTTAACTTGTATTTTGCATGAGGAATTTAGGAAGTGCCAACACTTGCTTAGAGGCTGTTTATTGACAGCGGTCCTTGAGATGATTTGAAATCTGCAGACAGAAGGTAGATAAGATTAATATTCCAGACGATCACATTAGAAGACCACCTTTGTGTCTCTTGGCAATGGCTTTTTAGGTGTTTTCCACAACGTGGCTCGACGAATGGCTCGCTCCTAAGGGTCACTAATGCGGCCTGCATGTCAGCTGTTTCTAGGGCGGAGCTGGTAGCAGATGGTGCCTGGCAGTGGAAAGCGGCAGCTAAATTAGACACTGCTGCAGACAATGCTCTGAAGCCATCCTGCATCACCACAGAATGTAATGTGTGGCTACTCAGGTGACAATTCAAAACATCATTTTGGGCCCTCAGGATCTCATTGTGTGGGCCCACATGAGATCGTTCTGGGCCTTTAGAAATTCAATAATCTAGCTCAGTTGATTTTCCGGCCAGGTAGCTCCAATCATTAAGTCTACGTGGCAGGATTGTTGGCATTGCTACTGATGTTGGAATCTCCCTCCTTGCAGCAGGTCCGGTCCCAGCCCATTCCAAACCACCCTGTGACCTTGAGGGATTGCCACAGGTGTAGTGTGTCCTGGCTGGATAGCAGATGTAATGGCTTTGGCTATCACTGGAGCCAAGACAGGGATAGACACAGTTGCTGGTAGTGTGGGTCCTCAGAGTTATCTGGAGTCACTGATGTCTGTAACAACGACAGCACTCTGCTGGATGTATTAGATCTTGTGTTCTGAAGGAGAAGCATAGTGCCCTGGTCACACAAACCTGATGTACCAGGCTGAGCTTGAAGATCATCTTTGTTGGCAAAAGTGCTGCTCCCGCTGAAGGTTTGTAATTTTCTCTCAGGGAGAGGGGCCAAAGCACTTGAGACTGATAAGTGAGATCCTGCTGCTTCACCTTGCAAAAAATAAAACATTTTTTGAAAAAGATAGTTTTAAGCAATATATAATCTCTACAACATTTGCCCTTTATGCATGTTTATAAAGTCACACTGGTCTTCAATGTTTTTACCTTAATGTTCACATTGATAGTTTCATAAAAATAAATTTCTTCATTTTAAACAGCAAAATGTTGAGAAAGATTGATACAGAGTACAGTGAGGCTATTTGTTGTTTCATGTGTATGGGCTGGCCTATTGTCTGTGAGCTATGAAACCTCCTGTCCCAGGGTTCATTGTGCTATGCCATAGCAATACAGTCAGAAGTTGTTGGAAAATGGGTTATTGGTAAGGGCAGGTAGGTACCTACACTTAGCAATAGGCCACAAACCTTCACTTAGGTCCAGTTAGGTCTCAGAAAATTAAACCCTGCTCAACCATTGGTAGCTTGGCAACGAGTGTCAAGGCTTAACTTAGGAGACAGAGTGTAAAGCATTCAACTATCACAAGACAGCAATTAAATACAACACAGGAAACAGTTTAAAAATCCAAAACCAATTTATAAAAATAGATTATATTTTTAACTTTAAAATGACACAAAAACAAATAAAATCGGATAAGGGGAACCGGAGATATGAATTTTTAAAGAATTATTGTTTTTTTAGCGCCTAGAAACAAATATCGCCAATCAGGTCATCTGGTTGCACCTCTACCGGGGCAAAGTCAAAGTTTAAGGCGGACCGCGATGGAGCCCTGCTCGGCACCAGCTTGCGGGAGGCCTCGGTCAAAAGTTTACCTTCAGACTTAGGGGGTCATTCCGACCCTGGCGGTAAAAACCGCCAGGGTCGCGGATGACGGAAGCACCGCCAACAAGCTGGCGGTGCTTCCTGGGCCATTCTGACCGCGGCGGTAAAGCCGCAGTCAGAAAACCGGGTCCGGCGGTTTCCCGCCGGATTTCCCCCGGTTGCCCAAATCCGCCATGGCGGTGCTTCAAGCAGCGCCGCCATGGGGATTCTGACCCCCTTCCCGCCACCCTGTTTCTGGCGGTTTTTACCACCAGGAACAGGATGGCGGGAACGGGTGTCCTGGGGCCCCTGGGGGCCCCTGCACTGCCCATGCCAATGGCCAATGGCATGGGCAGTGCAGGGGCCCCCTAACAGGGCCCCAGCCTACTTTTCACTGTCTGCCTAGCAGACAGTGAAAAGCGCGACGGGTGCTACTGCACCCGTCGCACACCTGCAACACCGCCGGCTCCATTCGGAGCCGACTTCAGTGTTGCAGGCCCCTTTCCCGCTGGGCCGGCGGGAGCGCTAACTTGGCTAGCGCCTGCCGGCCCAGCGGGAAAGTTGAAATGGCCCCAGCAGTCTTTTGACCGCGGAGCGCCCATATGACGGTTACCGCATAGGGCCTTAGTCTCTTTTCTGAAGATTTTGTTCAGTGGGACGAACCTGCCAGTCCAATCCGACCTCCTGGAACTCTTCTCCGGATACGCGTCACAGGAGTCCTCGGTGGAGATTTTGACCTTCGGACTTAGTTGTTTTTTCGAGGTGAAAATCCTTCGACCGGGGCAAACCTGGATCTTGATCCGACGTCCCTGGAGCCCTCCTCGGATACGCTGACAGGGAGGTCCTGGTCAACTTTTTACCTTCGAACTTAGTCTCTTTTTTGGAGATTTTCTTCACCGGGACCAACCTGCAAATAAGGCCAGGTCACGGTTGAGGCAAGCCGGCTAGAGTTGCCGCGGCGGGTCGTCCCTCTACGGAGCTTTTTTTCAAAAAGTACTCCAAACTTCTGGGGCTTTTCCCAGATGTTCTTTTAAGGTTCTTTTGGGGTCCACAGCTCACCCCAAGGGTCCAGAAGCTTTGAGATGATCCTTTGGGGGTGCGCACTACAACTCCCAGAATGCACCTGGCGCAAACTCCTTTTTGGCCACTGGACAGTGGTCAGCTGGTCGGTTTCTTCAGGAGTTTTTCACCTGTAGCAAACATGGAGTCCCTTCTTGAACCAGTTGAATCCAGGCAAAGTCCTTCTTGTGGAGAAGCCCAAGTGTGCAGCTGGTGCAGTCCTTCTGAGTGCAGGTTCCAGGTGCAGGCCAGGGGTCCATCAGGGCAGTTCTTCTTATTTGGTTCTTCCTTGTTGGAATCTGATGGGGATCTGAGGTGTGGGTGCAGGTCTGCCAGTTTTATCCTTGCTCCTGGGTGAAAAACAGGGGGGTCCTGATTCTCCAATCAGGTGCAGGGTCCTTCCTCCTGTGATGACCACTTCCTGGGAAGTGCGGCACAAATCAATCCCAGGAGGCAACATTCTTCAAAAATCCATCATGGCTGAATCTGATTTTTGGAGGTTACATCTGGCTGAGCCCACCCACTGGTGTGGCTAAAAATCATAAACACACCCCTCTCCTGCCCTCTCCTAATCTAATCAAGGGGGCACCTAGTTGTCTGGGGTTGCAGGATGTGGGGGTTTTGCTGGGGTGCTCCAAATGTCCTTCTCTGCCTTTGAAGACCAATTTGGCAGCCCTCCCCCTTCCTGCCTCACCATCTGCTGAGGGGAAATTCCCTCCCACAGACACATCTCTTTGTGTGATGCCAGGCCACTTCACACCTCATCAAGACAGCCAGGCCAGGCTGCCAGAGGCTGGCCAATCAGAGCACAGCAGCAAAAACAATGCAGGGCTGAAATTGGCAACTTTTCAGGTAAAGTTTAAAACTCTTTACCTGAACAAGTTATATTAAATCCCACAACTGGAAGTTGTGGGATTTATTATAACAATTAATTTGATACCAAACTCTTGGTATCCATTACTTAAGGGGACTTTAAGAATTAAAATAAAGTCTCCCCATTCTAGCCTATGAAGGCCATTCACTGCAATGAAGGAAAAACGAATTTGGCTGTTTTTACCTCACCAGGGCTTATAAAACTATTTTTATAAGGTCCCTGCTTATAGTTACATGGCACCCAGCCCTAGGGGCACATAAGGCACATCTTAGGGGTGACGTATATGTAAAAATAAGGTAGTTTGAGACTTTGGAACTACTTATAATTCCAAAGTCGAATTTGCATATAACTTTAATTTAAAAGCAGCCAGCAAGACAGGCCTGCCTTTAAAATGACACTGGGCACCTCAGCAGTGCATCTATGGGTGCACTACCTATGACGTGGTCCCTAAACCTACATGCCCTACCATATACTAGGCACTTATAGGTAGGTTGACTTAGCCAATTATAATTAGCCTAATTTGCATATTGATTTTACACAGAGCACAGGCCCTTGGACTAGTTAGCAGTACCCAGGGCACCATCAGAGTCAGGAAAACACCTGCCAAAAGTGGAAAATGGGGGCAAAATGTTAGGGGGACTCTGCAATCAGCCCTGTTTTCTCACAGAAGTTGATTCTGTCAAACACTGGGATGTCCATATTTGTAATGCTGAACAGTCCTAGACTTGTTATCTAGGTTAGTGAGGACAGACCTGAGATTTCAACATTTAAGATTTAGTCCATCTAAATAAATGTACATTCACAATGATTTCCTGATTTGCAGGGCAAATTACAATACTATAGTAATATTTAAAATATAAAATATTGAAGGCAGCAATCTGGTGTGATTAAAGTCCAAATGAGTTGCTTCCCTGCCACTGCACCAACCCCTTCTACAGTGTTGGTTCTATTAGGGACACACAAAGCAGAGGTGCAGTACTATCCTTCATTTCTTATATGATATCGATGACAGTTTTTTTGCTACAGACTGACAATCTCTGGTCAGCATCTAGCAAGGGTGTCCCATCTACTGACCTAGGTATACCATGTTTTGGCTCTTTTCAAAGCTTCAGAAAATTATTTGTAGTAGTCCACAAGCCATGGTAGCTGCATGAAACTTGCTCATATACTCCTCTGACCACTGTCTTAGCACCCGGGCCAGGGCTTTGATATTACCAAAGTCAGTAGGGTACCTGTTTTCCTGTCCTTCAAAGATTCGAAGGACAGACAAAGGCTCCAGCTCTCAAAGTTGAATTCCCTGTAAATTCTGGTCTCTAACAAAATCACATCAAATGTCCCCACAGAATTCTGATTTAGGAGTCAGACACATAGACTTTGTCACTGTTTTCCTGTAATGGGAGGATGCCTGTGGGCGCACACAACAGCAGCAGATCAACTGCAGTACATGTCAGAGCTGTCAGGTTTACTGTCAGGAAGCAGTGGCACAGCAACAGGTGAGAAGAGCTTTGGTGGCAGAGGAGGGGATGTGCCTGGTGACTCACTGTGAACACCATCCCGACAGCAGGTAATGGAAACTGCCGGAAATGGTCACTGAGAGCTGCAGGAGTGAAGAGACTTTCTTAGGATCAGTCATGCACTTTGAACACTATTGTTGTTATATTTAGTCCATAAAGAAATTAATAGGTGGTGACTGAGTTTGATTTTCAGATGATACATAGCCCTTCATGCTTCCGAGAGGGGGCAGGAGGGCCCACCCAAACAACCACCTGAATTACAATAAGAGTAAAATACTCTTGTAGTCAGACCAAAGATCTGATTGACAATCCCTCAAGCCAATGGCTGAAGAAGGATGGAGCCCACAAGCTTATGATATCAAAGCCCACTCTGTTCATTGAATGCAATAAACCCTAAAAGAACAGAATGGCTCCCTACTCTGTTCCAGTTTGTTAAATCATCAGTGGAGGGATATAGCCCAAGGGATTACATGGCTGGTATGTAGCTTATTGTGTGTTTAGCAGTATAATCAGTAGTTTGACAATCAGATTTGATCAGTGTTTGTTTATTGAGACAAGGGCATACTAATGTGTCCACATTGACACTACTGGCTAGTTCAAAGTTTCTTCAGTGAGTCTGTTGAGGTCAGCATGCCTCCAGTTAGGCTGCTAATTAACTGAGTGTGTCTACTGGGACAATATTATTAAGTAAGTCCTAAGTATGGCTATCTAATCATTCAGTGTGTTTTCAGTGAACCAAGTGATCAATGAGTCTGCAATGAAACGTTTGATTGGTTCAGTGTGTCTACAAATTAGTTAACCATGAGATCAATATATCTTCAGTGAGGATATCAATCAATATCTCTGAAGCAAGGCTATTGATCATTGTCCCTGCAACAAGGCTATTGATAAGTTTAATGTGGGCACTGAGGCTACTTATTTGCTTGTGCTGTGAAGCTGTTGGAGCATTGGAGCATTTTTATTAATTAGAAAAATAATGCATAAATTAGACATGTTCTCATTGGCATACCTAGGCCTAAGCCAGCTTGCACTGACATCTATTCTTGCTTGTAAAAGTGCATGTGTTTGTGTGACTTTCCATTTAACAAATTCAACAAAATAGAAGCTTTGATCACGGACTCTGTATTAATAAATTGTATTTACTTGTGTTCCTCGTGAAGGAACCATGCTCTGGATGTTCTTGTGTTTGTAACTTTCGAAGTCCTTTGCTCAAGCCTTTCCTAGAGCTCATTCATTAGTCTAACTTTTCATTATATTTCTTTAATATATAAATGTCATGTAATTTTCTTTACTTCCTTTGCACACTTCGGGCCAGATGTAGCAAAGGTTTTTACCCATTCTGTGTCTATGGGAAAAAGTGGTGGTACATATGGCCCTTCATTCCTTAATAGACGCTAAATTAGATGTTTCTAGGTGTGTTTTATTGAATGTGTCCTATGTACTAGAAAGCTTATTGGTTAATGTCTCAAAACATTGCTAGTACAACCCAGCCCATTAGAAGTTTGTAAATATGTGGCTTTTCTGTCTTAAACCTTATACAATATGATGTATTAGGAAATGTGCCAGTCTTTTCTATCTCTCCTTTAAAGACAGACTTTGTGCTGGTCCTCTTGCTGAACTATACCTCATTCTGACTGTTTGCTTACTTTGGAGGTAGATTTATGTTGATCCTCTTGAATTTATTTGACAGAGGGTTACTATTGAGACTTTGACTGGCATTCTTTAACTACTTTTTGTTTTCTGTAATTATGTTAATTTTGAATAAACCTGTAAGGTTTCACCTGGAATCCTCTTATCATTTATTTGAATTAGCTTTGAACTCTTACGAAAACTGACAAGTTCTTAATTACCTATTATTAATCCACCTAATTATTTAAAATTTATAGTGGCGGAAAGTTGAAGAATTGCAGAGATTTTATTCTTGGAGTATACATGTTCATAGTCTAATTCGCTGATTTAGTTAGCTTGGTTAGGATTTTGTGCAATGTTAGTTATCATGATGTGAGATATTATGCGGCACATGACATGTCATATTGATTTGGTGAATGTGTTCGTGTGGTATTATATTTGTATGTGATAACCGGAAATTGTATTATATCGAAAAGTATTGTGCATTGTTATAATGCTTTGTTATAAGTTAATAATTTGTTGCAGATATTGATGAGTTTATGAGATTTATGTAAAAGCATTGGGTTTATGGAGAATTAGAGTTAAACATGCAGGGCCTGATTAAACGTCTGGTAGTCTCAAGACCTCCAGACTCATAGTCAGATCACCGCAGCTGTGCGCGGTCTGACTGCCATATTATGACTCTGGCAGTCCAACCGCCAGGGATCTGCTGTCTCCGCCAGGATCTCTGATCCCGATTGGATGACGGCAGTATTAGTTGTGATCAGCCAGGGCGGCGCGGAAGTCAGCGCCACCCTGCTAATTACAACCTTGTTCTCTTCCAGCCTTTTCATGGTGGTCTGACCGCCATGAAAAGGCTGTCGTAGAACAAATGCAGGGGGCCACAGGGGGGACTGCCATGGCATGGACAGTGCACGGGTCCCCCTGCCCAGCACCCTTGAAATGTGCACTGTCTGCTGAGCAGACAGTGCGCATTTCAAGGGTGCTGATGCACACTGCTTGTGGCAGAATTGCCGCTGGCTCTATTATGAGCCGGGAACATTGCTGCTGCACCTTTCCCACTGGGCTAATGGGTTGGAACCTTGGTTCCCACCAGTCAGCCTAGTGGGAAAGTTGTAATGGGGCTGATGGGGACATCACCAGCACCATAGCGGTCTCCTCATCTGGAGTTTGTCGGACAGATGTTTCCTACAGCCAAACTCGTAATAAACCCTAAAGTTGTTTGCTGAATAAAGGTCTGTGGTGCCAAGTTAATTATAAGTTTAAGTTTATGAGATGCTGTATAGTCTAGTTGTGGATGAGTACTAAGTAGAAATTGTGGTAATTAAGTCTATGTGCATGGATAGAATTCACAGATTTTGGGTTGGCTTTGAATCGTTTTTTGAGAAACCAAGCCTAGTGTGCATGTAATAAGTGTTGGAAGGTACTATATCCCTTTCAGTGGTGAGTTTGATTCCCTTCCTAAATTACGTAGACAGACAAAGGTTTATTTGTTTTGTTTCAATTTGTTAACATTGTGTGTTGGATTTAAAGTTTGTTTTGAAACTTGTATTGTTATTTGCTACATGTATTATGAGTTTTGTTGACCCAGCATGGGTGAATATGAGGCAAAGTCCAAGAACTTTTTCTGTAGTAAGAGGTTTTGTCTCCAGTTTGAAATGCTGCATATGAAATACTGCTGAATCGTAGGTTACATAAACTTCTATGGCTTAGAAAAAGTGACAAAAAGTCACAATTTCCTGAAACAGTATGTTTGATTTGGAGAAACTTTAGTATTTGAGGCGTGTCATATGTGAGATGAAACCACAACCTAGACCTGCACAGACTGAGGTATTGGATGAATGGGATTGTGTGACCAGTGAGAAGAGACATCACAAAATAATGAAGGGCCAAATTGGTAAGGCTATGAATAATTGGTGGAAATGAGATTGATTATATACAAAAAGGAGTTCTGTGAGAACATATTAGGAACTGTGGGTATGTATCCTGTGATTGCTACTGACACAACACAAAACAAAAGAGTGCAAAACGGAAAGCAAAAATGAAAAAAATAATTTGATTAAGCGTGATTCTGAGGAAGAGGATGAGTTTGTAGATGATTTGATAGTCATGACGAAACCACTGCCATATAATAAAGCTCATGCAGGAGCACAACAATCTAGGACAAGTGGAAAAACTAAGGGCAATCCTAATCATTTCCAGAAGTTGAGCAGCCATGTGAGGTAAAAGATGCACACATTAACACATTAGAACTTTAAGAGGATTTGAGACCAAAATGTAGATTCAGATATTTGTAAGACAAAAATTCAAAAATGTAATAATGAAGAAATTGTGTTTCTAAATTTGGAGAAGGGTTGCATGCTACTCATGCCTAAGAAAAACTTGAGTGGATGGCTGAGGAATTTGGTGTTGATTTGAAGCAGGAGCAAATTCAGAGAACATACAGAATGAGATTGACATAATGTGAATTGCACAAGGAGGTTGTTGAATCATTGAGAGCAAATCTCAGAAAAGTAATTAATTTTTCAGAGTTTGAGAAAGTATGAAAAATGACAAAGATGATTGGAGTCAGACTTCTGAAAGGCCAGAAAAGAGTACAAAAAAAGAGAAGTGAATGTGAGTGAATCATGGTGTGAATTAATTGTTGAAAGAGGATTCCCTTTGTGGGAAGTGGCAGGAGGAGCATTTGAGCACATTCCATGGAATTGCCATGAGTTGTGGGTGTTTAAAAAAAAATCCAAAGCTTTGAGAAGAGCTAGAAAAGTGATATACTGGGGTAGACAGAATTGTGACCATTTTAAGGTATTTTGGTAAGATCTGGGTACATCGTTTTCAATTGTTAGGCCTAAAGATTTATGGACTGAAAGTTTAAAGCCTTCATCAACTGTCATGTAGACGTATACTGAAGTTATTGAGCATTTAGATGGAAATGGTCTACAGAAGCAAGTTGATTGGTAGAAATCATGAGAGTGACACAAAACAAGGATGAGTCAGTACATCTGTATTATGAGAGATTGATGAAGTTTATAGGGAGCATAGTAGAGTTGATGATCTGGCTAAAGAGGATGGGTTGGGATTTGTTTCGGAATAGGCATTGGGATGGTGTTCAGGGACCAATATGCATATTGAGGCAGGGATGATGGATGAGAAGTGGGGATGATAGAGGAGAAGAGGGGATGATAGATGAGAAGTAGGGATAATGGATGAGAAGTAGGGTTGAGAAGCAGTGATGAGGCTTGAGAAGGAGGGATGAGAAGTAAGGTAAATGGATAAAAAATAGGGATGAAATGTAGTGATAATGGATGACAAGTAGGAATGATGGTAGAAGCCTCTTTGACAAGGAGAAGTGATTGTAGACAAGCTATTATTGTGGGAGTCAATCCCAAGATTGAATTTACAATTTACGTATAATCAGATAAAGGAAGTAAAATTCAAATTTCAAATTAAGCTTTATTTAGTTCAGAATAGCTAAACCATAAATGCAAGATAAGACAAAAAACTCAAAAGAATATACAATAGGGGCCTGATTATGATCTTGGCGGATGGGATACTCCGTCACAAACGTGACGGATATCCAGCCTGCCATTTTACAAGTTTTATAGGATATAATGGATCTTGTAAAATGGAGGGCAGGATATCCGTTACATTTGTGATGGAGTATCCCATCCACCAAGGTTGTTATGAGGCCCTAAATATCTTATAAAATTGCATATAACATCAATACGCCTAAAAACAGATTAAATATGCTACAACAAAATATAGAGCATAAAAACCTGTGATGGCCACCCTATAATACTTCAGGCTCTTAATCACAACTATTTCTCAACCTTGTGGCAACTTTCAAACAGCTAAGCACATTAAAAATTACATCAACGAAGAGCATTTGCAAACACATAAGGGCCGACCTCAATTGTGAGAACTGTACCCTCTTCAAAACTGGTACAAAATAGGCCTTCCGGGGTATAGCATAAAAGCTACAAAACATTGTGCGATGTAGGAGGCCTATTGCTGCAGCCACAGGATGTGAATTTATAGCCCCTAAACATGCCGCTGGGATAGACTAGCACATAGGGTAACAGGTCCATTCGAAACCTGGCTAACAGGAAGTGATAATGCCCATTCTTAATAAAAAAAAGTGGGTTTCAATAGTTAATATTCTCTTTAGCATTATGTGATAACAGACACTAGGCTTCATCAAAACAGACCCCTCTCTTTCGAAAGCCTTCTGTTTAAAGAAAATGGGTTTTAACCCAAATATAAACAGCCAGATAAGGGAAGTCATTTTAATAGTGAAATAATGGAGGTTCTATGTGTGGTACTGAAGATTCATTAAAAGCTTGATTGTAGTTACCATACTGACGCTCTTCCTTTAGTTCTACTAAGCATGAGAAGTACTCCAAGTTGAACAACAGGGCTATCACCCCATGCGAATATAGTGGGGAAATCCAAGAGGATTCCTGGTATTCCATCAGCTGAACTTTTCAATATTACTGATGATCTGTTTCTGGATTATTGCAAAAGTTTGGCTAATATGTTATGCTCTAGTTCTTACCAGACGAAGCCTGTTATACCTTCATCAAGGGATGAACCTTGCCATGGCCTGGAACCTGGTGACTGGATAGTGGTGAAGAAGACCATTCACAAGACTTGTCTGGCTTTATCAGGTCATATTGGTTACGAACACTGCTCTGAAGTGTAGAGGTTTGCCTCACTGGATTCACATATCTCACAAAAAAATAGTGTAGACTGCAAATGCAGAAGCATTGTTACAAGCTGCTGATTCACAGAGTCAAACATGAGTTTGCTACATGGATCTAAAGGATGGAGAATAAAGAATTTGAAAACATAGAGAAAACACAGTTTGAGGACAACAAGAAGAAGAAGAACAAAATTGAAATCAAGAAAATCAAACTTTTAAAACTCCAAGAATGGATTCTAGAATTAAAACCTCTGCTTGCAATCAAACTTGTCAACAACAAGACAATTGAACTCTGAAAACTCAAGCAGCAAATCAAAATATCTGCAAACAAGAGTTGCAAAACAGAGAGCAAATGAAGCTGTAATCGGAAAAGTGAAGAAAATGAACAAGAAGTTGAGAGCTTGAGCCAAGCTGAGTGGTCTAAAGGTGTGAGAGAAAAGAGAAGAGTTTCACAATGATTTAACACTCTGATGTGAAACGAAGGAACATCAACTGAAGCAGTAACAAATTCAAATGTCAAAGAGACTTCTAAATCAGTAATTAGAAGATCAACAAGAGTGAGTGTGCCAAATAAGAAGCACACAGCTGCTCAATGGACATATCTAACAAAGATTTACCAGAGGAGCAAGACATTGATCTGAGAGATTTTCGAATTTTGTTTGAAGGCCTCCAGATTAGCCCATGAACTGTGTCTGATGATTAACATTGAATAATTTATTTATGCAGAAATGGGACTTCATTATTGAAACTTTCACAAAAGTGTGGGGATTTGGATTTTTGAGAGTTTTAAGTGTCCCCACATAGTGCCCACATACATTTCTTAAATTAGACTTTTATTAAAAGCATGCCCATGTTGTAGTAGATTGTCTTGCCCACATTTCAAGAAAGCTGCTTACATTTTAAGAAAAGTGACTTTGGTACTGTTATAGAATATAATTGTGGTTAGGGTTTAAGCTCTCAATATTAGAATAGTATAGTTTTTTGCCTGCATTCAAGAGAATAAAGAAAATGCCTGCATAGCTTTGAAGAGATTTTTCTTTCCCACCCCCACACTTGTTCCTTGAATTTTAATTAACTATTAAGGAAGGCAGTTTGCTTGCCTCTGTTTCAAGATATGTCCACATATGTTGCTCGAAGGTCTGTTTTTGCTCAATGCCAGCATAATATGAGGTCTAACATTTTTGGAAATGTTTTGAGTTTTTCTGTGTTGTTTTGATTTTTCGATTAGTTTCAAAGATTATATTTTTTACCAGAAAGAAGGTGGCTTCACCCAAAGTAAAATGTTGCTTGACTCATAAAGTAATTTTCAGCGTATTTATTTTGATAATACTTATTGGAATCTAAATGAGTCGATGCTCTCCTGCTGCATATGCTTCAACTAATAGAACTAATTCAACAAATGTTAATAATATTGAAAACTATGTGTTGGATTATAGAGATGGTTTTCATGGAGGATTTGTGTAGAAATCGTATACAAAATTACTCAATAATTATAGGTAACTATATGGAAATATTAAATATGTCTGTAATTTGTGCTTGCACACACTTACCTGTAAGTGCCTCTGATGGTGTATCATATGTCCAATTATTATCTTGCCATGTAATATGTGGCGTAATTAGTAATCAGGCCTATCTAGAGGAAAATAATCAAGATTAAGATCTTTCTAGTGACAAATTCCTGTGCTTGAAAATGTTGCTGTGACTAATCCCCTTAAGGAAGCTATATTATTACATAGTGCTAATAATGAAGCCACCAATTTCAAGAGCATATGCAAGTTGAATGAAGATGTGCTTGAATTTATTAATTTAACAGAAAGATATATAAGGAAAGACTGAAAAGAGTTGAAGAAATAGAATCTAATTTGAGGGAAGAAATGGTGAGTAAGAATCCACTGATACATCCTAGCCTTAGAATTTGGAAAGAGAAGGGTTGTGTGTGTAACACGATTGAGATGAAGTGAGTTTGAGCAGTTGAAATTAGAAATAGGGAGTGTGCATATGGTTATATAATAGACGGGCTCTACATGTTGAGTTTGGTTGACATTATGTTTAAGGGTAAATCAATGTCTGTAAGACGACCACTCAATTTACACTTCCACAAGGTTTGGTCTTGATACCTAGTTAAAGTTTTCCCTAAAAACTATCATGTGATTAGTTTGAGTGAAATGAGTGAAGTGAATCATAAAACGTGAAGAGAGAGAATGTTGATCAAAATATTAGATGTGTTTGGTGTATTGGTTTCCTGTTGTGTGACTTTGAATGATGGTGAGATTAGAAAGTTGTCGAATTAAGTAGGACATTTTGCTACTAATAATGCAGGAGCATTAACTAAAATGATTGAATAAATGTTTGCCATTTGTGCAATGGTGATTAAAACCTGTCCTGCTTTAGATATGCTTTTGGCAAAAGCAGATGGTGTGTCATGTAATTAAGGTGCAACATTTCTGCACCCATATACCTGATAATGGTGTATCAACAAATATATTGATAACATAACTAACATGTCAAACGAAATCATTCTATAGGAGAAACCAATGTGTTGGAAATTGTTAATGAATTATTCATAGAACTTGATAAAGGATTTGGTAGGATGTGTCAATGGATTGGTGAGATTGGTGGTGGGTTACTAAAAAGTGTGCTAAACAGCACTAATTATTCTAACTCTGATCACAATGGGCACAGCATTCATATTTAATCTTTTGGAAGTTATTTGCTATAAGGGTGGTTTAAAATGTGGATGTTAAAAGAAGGTAACCAGATGAAAGAAGAAGTAGGAGATTGAACATGACAAGATTAAATCCACAGTATACTATGATTTGAAGACTTGCAGAGGAAGAAAGAGAAGGAGCTAACAATGATGAATTAAGTACTATAGTGTAGTATAGTGTATTGTGATAAATATTTTGATAAAATTATCAGGGTGATTCTAGGAGTGCTTGCATTAATTAATAAAATAAGGCCTATTTTACAAGTGTTTAAGTTAACATGACTAGGCCTAAGCCAGCTCACATTTACATCTTTTCTTGTTTACAGAAAGAAACGTGCACTTTTATTTTATGTGAAGAAGACTTCTCGACATGAATGTGTCTGAGTGGTATTCCGTCTCAGAAAATCATTGAATTAGTAGCCTAGATCATAGGCTCTGTATTAGTAAATTGTATTAATATTAGTTCCTCATGAGGAAGCCATGCTCAGGATGATCCTTAGTTTGTAGCTTTCAAGGTCCTTTGCTCCAGTCGTTCCTAGAGCTCATTAATCAACTTAACTGTTCATTGTATTCCTGTATTATATAAATGCTGTCGTTTCCTGCACACCTCATTCATTAATATGCAGTAAAGTAGGTCTTTCTAGATGTATCTTTTTGAATGTATCAAACGTAGTAGAATTCTTATTGGTTAATGTCTTGATACATTGCCAGTGCAAACCTGTCAGACTATTAGAGGCAATTAACTATATATGACTTTTGTGTTTAAAACCCTATAAAAGATTATGTTTTTGGCATATGTGCCATTCTTTCTAGCATTCCTCTGGAGACGGATTCTTTGGCAATCTTCTTGGTGAACTATACTTAGTGATGGCTGTTTGCTTACTTTGGAGGAAGGCGCTATGCTGATCCTCTTGCATTTATTTGACTCTGATTTACTATACAGACTTTGGGCCTGATTTAGAGGATTATTTACCATCATCATGGCAGACTAAGGGCCAGATGTATCAAACATTTTTGCAATCGCAAATGGCCCAACAGGCCGTTTGCGATCGCAAAAATGCATTTTGGTATGTAACAAGTCCACTTTGCGATTCGGTAACTTGTTACCGAATCGCAAATTTGGATTTGCGACTACATATCAATTCGGTATTAGGAAGGGGCGTGTCAAGGGCGTCCGTTCCCAATACCGAATCTCAGAGGCATATATGATTGTTTTGTGACCCTGAATGTGGTTGCAAAACAATCGCAGTTACCACCTACTTCAAGTAGGTTGTAACTCAATCGCAAAGTGGAAGGGGTCCACAAGGGACACCTTCCCCTTTTTGAATGCATGCAAAAACGTTTTTTAAGAGCAGGCAATGGTCCCACGGACCACTGCCTACTCTTAAAAAAATGAAAAGAAAACTTTTCATTTTTCATTTTTAAACACATCCCGTTTTCCTTTAAGGAAAACGGGCTGCATTTTAAAAAAAATATTATATTATTGAAAAGCAATCACAGACATGGAGGTCTGCTGAGGCCAGCAGGCCACCATCCCTGTGATTGTAGCCATTCACAATGGCTCGCAAATTTCGACCTACCTCATGAATATTGATGAGATAGGTCCATTTGCGAGCCCTTGCGAATCGCAGTATGAAATTCCTGGAGTTTCATACATTCCAATAGCGATTACTTAATTCCGATTCTCAAAAAATCGCAATTAGGTAATCACTATTGGATACAATTATACATCTGGCCCCAATTTACTCCCGCCACAGAGAGGGTACTGTGCCTGCCAAATTTAGAGATGTCCATGAGCCCAGCAAACATCTCTTGCCTTTCCAGGATCTGCTGTTATGGAAGTTTGTGTAAATGCATTAAAGGTTTGACGGACCGCTCAGTGAACTTGACAGAGCCTTACATCAAACTTTAAACATTCCCAAAGTTAGATTTTGTTTTTCAAAATAAGAGAGCACTAACCCTCTTGCCAAGGTCTGCTCGATTCTGAATGAAGTGGGTGGACCTTCCGTTTGGCAGAGAAGGTACTCTGTTGCGATTGCAAAGGAGTACCCTCTCTACCAAACTCTTAATCAGGCCCTTTGCTGTTGATGAATTACTTTTTGCTTTCTTTAATGATTTTATTTAAATAAACCCTTGAAGCTTAATGGAGAATCTTGTCTTCCCTAAAGTATTTGAATTGGTTTTGAACTCAGTCATATGAAGACTCAATCAAATGCATTAACCTTCTTAATTTTTTAATTAGAGCATCGATAAAGCTGTCATAATGTGTGTCTTGAGTGTAGCTGTTGATCAGTGTGTGTCTGCAGTGCAGCTATTGGTCAATTTTCATAGTGGGGATGCTGCCATCAACGTTACATCACTGAAGTCAAAGGGACTGTGAAGAATCAAAGGGTTTTACAAAAAACAAGTACAGCAAATGAGCCATGCTGTTTCAGGTGTGTTATGAACCTAAAGGTGCATTTTGTAGTACACTGTTGTAAATGTATTACTAAAGCATGCTGTGGTATCACACTGTTATTGACAGACAGCACACTTTTCATTGAAATGGCCAAAAAATTGCACTGGCGTGTAGTTTTACTGATAAACTATATTGGACACATATGATAGTGTGTGGAATTCGGCTTTCAGCAAATGTTTGTTATCTGCACATCACCATGTAAAGTGTCTTGATTTTATCCTATTAGATTCTTTGTTTCCTTCTGAATTACAAAAAAAGCTTCATTTGTGTTTTCCTAACTTCTGATGTTTTTAAATATTTGTATGGTTCATTTACAGGTATTTACATTGTGTTGTTTTACAAGACTCTAACATCCTACAGCCTTTACCTTCACACTCCCTGCACCCAGCAAGATCCTCAGCCTCTGTGTTGAAGGAATAAGCACGAAGCACAAGCATACCGTTTTTCAGAAGGCATAGCCTGACATCTGACCTCTGTCTTTGAACTTACCCTAAAGGTGACAAGATAAAAACAAAATTTAAAGTTCTGTTTATTGCTGATTCGCCTTCTGAAATCCAGTAGGGCTATTGGGGGGGGGGGGGGGAGTAAGCACTCATTGTTCAAAGAGTCTATAGTGGGATTGCTGATCAACATGTCTGTAGACAATGTTATCGATCAAGTTGCGTCTACAGTGAATTTGTTGATCAGTGAATTTTGTCTATAGTGGAATTACCTATCACTTTGCCTGCAGTGAGGTTATGGATCAGCTAATTATGTCTCAAGGAGAATCCAGATCAATGTACATGCAGTAGAGTGGTCCGTTAATTATGTCTCAGTGAGGAATTTGATCAATGTATCTGCAGTGAAGTTATTGACTAGTGAATCCAGTGTGCAGTGGAGTGGAGCTTTCAATCACTTTGTCTGCAGTAAGATTAGAAGACAGTTGAGTCTTCAGCTGGGTTATTGATCAGTTAATTATGTCTGCAGTGAGGATTCTGATCAGGCTATCTGCAGTGAAGGTATTGACTAGTGAAATGTTCCTGAAGTCAGGCTATTATTGTGTCTTCTGCGGGGCTATCGACTAGGTGGGTGCATCTGCAATAAGGTTTTAAGCCAGTGTTTATCTAGTGAGGTTATAGATAAGTGTGTCTGCAGAACAACTCTCAATCAGTAGTGCCTCCAGTGAAATTGCCGATCAGTGAATTGTCTCCCTATTAGGGCTATGTATCAGTGTGTCTCCTGTGATGTTTTTGATCAATTAATTGTGACTGCAGTGGAGCAATCTATGAGTGTATCTGAGGTGTGCATTTAGTGGCGTTATCGATGAGATCAGTGGTGGTTGCCTTGAAGTCATCGATTATTAGTTTGTGTCTCGCAATTATCGATTAATAATTTGTGTCTCTTGTACCTGCAATGATCTTATGGTATTTTGTTAAAAGTGCTTTGGGATTTTGACTCCTAAACATTACTGAAATACTCGGATTCAGAAAACAAACAGTCTCAGATCGCCGGGTCTCTGAGGAAATGCCATTTGCCCGTATGCCGACTTGATTCACATTTCTTGAGCTGGCACCACGTGTCCCGGATCCCGGCTCACCCCCTCCCTGCAAGGCTGCGGATGCTCAGCAGCAACCTGTGCTTCGTCCTCCTCCCCCTCCTCAGCGCACACACAAGGGGGAGGGGAAAATACTCCACTCCATAAATGTTTTATTTAACATGCCATACCGGAAGAAGAGGCCATATTCATTCCCTGTGCCCCAGCCATCTATCCTAGCACAGGCTCCTTCCAGAAACACGCACAGTTCCCACTGTTTGGGTCTCTCCTTTCTGCGCTGCACCTGATCTGATAGCGGCCTACGCAGACGTCTCCTCTCCATCCCGCTCCTCATAGATACATGTTTCCAGCCAACGCTGGGCTCGAAGCAGGGGACCAGATACCACAACAACAACACAGCATCCCTGCATCAGGCCCGCGAGGAGATGACGGCTGCCCTCTCCTGAGCTGCAGACCGGAGGATGCCGCTTCTACGCGCGCTGCTGGGTTGGGTCGCTGGCCCAAGAGCCTCGTCTGCTGCTGAAGGGAGCGCCCGGGCGCGCTCGGGTACCACGGATGGGCGACCTGCGGGACGACAAGCGGCGGCCTGAGGCGTCCGTCTTTCATAGGGCGCCGGCATCCCTGGAAGTGGCATCGCTGAGGTAGGGCTGCCGACACCCGAGGATCAGGGCGCCGAGGGACCACCATGTTACCTTACCCCGAGCCCACGACTACCCCGGGCCGCAGACCCTGCGGACACAGATGTGCCTAGGAACTTCAGCATCACGGGATTACACGTCATTTCTGATACATTTTTGGAGATGTGTTTTTATTGGGGATCCTGTGTATTTTTTCCGGTGGAGCGGTGTTTTTTCCTTGCTCGCTCCAGCTTTGTCGCAGAAAATGAATGAACAAGGGACTCGGGATGTGCCTGGCAGGAACCTCTGCTTGCCTAAACTGCCTTTCGCTTCATTGGGTTTCAGTTGTGGCCTTTTAATTTAACCCCTCAATTTCCCACGCCCTTTTCCTTCCCCTCCCCACGATATGTATTTAATCTTACTCCCCTCCGCCGTTCAGTTGTTGCCGTATGCACGCCTGTCCCGCTCCTCTCACTCCTGAATCAGGGAATGCTTTCTAGTCATCCTTACAATTACAAACATATGTTGCATTTTCCTGCACTTGCCATTGCCGCCTGTCTGCCCATCCGTTTACCAATCGGCACCTCCTGTTTTATTTATTCTCTCCAGGGGGGCGTTTATATCTGCACCTCCCGTTCCTCTTTTTTCATTTCACACACCTTTCATCTGTTTCTAATTACACAAACACCATTGTTTTTCTTCTCCTTGATCCGGGCCTTGTCTGGTTCCACACTCCTGGTGTGTGCTGCAGACCACGCCATGCATGCTAGAATGTTGCCCCCCAGCTCGGACCCCCCATGGGATTTTTGAATTTGGACATCTTTTGTTGTGAGCGCGTTTACGGGGTTCTTCTTGGCTCCGTTTTGACAGACTGGGCTGGGGCGGGGGCAGGACCGGTAAATGATGTTCAAGTACCGGATCCGGATGTTTTTCAATGAACTGAAGGTCCTGGTGTTGATGCGCTCGGGGTCCGACCCGGAGCCCAGCAGCAGCAGAAGCAGAGCCATGAGGGGGTTGGGTGGCTGCGGCTGGCCGCCTTGCGCCTCGCGGGGGGACGACGACGAAGAGTACTATGGGCCCGGGGTGGCCGACCCCCCGCGGCCCCGCAGCCTCGGCCTGGAGGAGAAGGTGGCGCCTCCCGTGGACGCCGTGTCCCTCAGCAGCAGCCTGGACAGTGGCATGAGGACCCCCCAGTGCCGGATCTGCTTCCAAGGTCCAGAGCAGGTGAGTGAGGGGCCCTGTCCTACCGGAGTGCAGTGGATACAGACCCCGCCCCCGAGGTGCACCCACACCTGTGCGTGAGGGTCTCACCCTGCTGGGGGCCACAGGAATTTTAGTTTAGTGCCTCGGTGTGCCATTGCCATTGGCAAATATGTGTCTGTGTGCTGTGCCCATGGACGTGTCTTTATAATTGTGCAATCACATGTGGCAAAGGTAGATGTACCTGGTGTTTGGGGCATCATCTAGGGAAACTAGTATGGATGTGTGATCCTCTGGGAAGTGGTGTAGACACTGCTACAACATGGAAGGAAAGGTACGTTCTGCGGGGCTCCGGACAGTGGTGCTATGCAGCCCTCTGCATAAGGGTATAGGTGCGTATTACCCAGGTGCCAGGGCGCACTGGTGCAATGTTGTATGGGTATGCCACTTGAAAACCTATGTTACGAGGTTAAAGTGTTCGGGTATCACAACCAGAAGCAAACGTATGTTAGTGTGCAAACACTCAGCCAAAATGGGTCAGAGCCTGTCCACTTCACTGTCAGAACAGTCTGGGTGAGTCCGCAACAGGGACAAAAGTCCGTGGATAGTGTCTGAGTTTATTATGTATGGGGGAAAGCGTGCCTGGGTGTCATCAGCAGTGCCACATGCACCTGGCCGTGGCAGCTGGAGAGGGCAGTGTGTCTGGGTGTGTTTCTACTTGAGGCAAAAACAAAACGCACCTGTGCGTGCCATGCCCACGAGCAAACAGCAGATGTAGGTGGACGAGCCATACAGGGACTTCTGGCAGAGACGACCGGCGTGTTCTCTCCCATCTGCACGAGTCTGAGTGCCTTTCTGTGCTGTGTTCAAGAGCGCGGGGCAGCTGTTTATCGAGTGTGGCCGAGGTCAGTGCTGCACGAGCAAGCCCATCACCGGGGCACAGGATGACGCTGCAGGCCGTGGAAAGTGCGATGACCGTCGCTGCTCCACCCGCCCACGAGGTTTTAGGAACCACAGAACGGCAGGCCCAAACTAGGCCTCTTGTCGATCACTGCCTGGGCTGCATGAACGTTCCCTTCCCCTGCAGGCGTCTGAGTAGGATGTCAGGCTTTACAGTCTAGGGCGCAGCCATTGCTCCAACACTCCATAACCACATTGTTGTATCGGAAGGCACTGTATAATCTGCCCCCGTGCCGAGACCAGCCAGGTGGATACGATCATGACCCAGGGATGTGTGGAGTTGGCAGGAGTGCCTTCTCAACCTGTTGGCATTCTATGTACACCTTGAATTCATTAGTGGCTTCTTCCACGGTGTTACTACCTAGGGCACTGGCATCTTCCTGTGTGTCGGTTCGAAACTCACAGTGGGGGATGGCACACCACATGGAGGAAACAACCTTGGACTAGCCCTGCTTTCCTGATGTGCGATGATGTGGAGGAATTGTTGGTCCTCTGACAGCCTGCAACAATGCACTGGAGCATCCATCAATGCAACCTCTTGAATCCTGGTTGCATCAATAAATGGACGCTCTCCATGTTTCTTTGCCACTGTTATTGTTCTTTTGCTTTTTAACCGAGGCCATACTTGTGAGAAGGTTACTGTGCTGATACTATGCTCCTACAGGAAAGAACCGACATGGTATTTCGGTTGCATTGGAGGAATATTGGGCAAGGGCATCTCTATTCCCATTGACGAGTTGCACTAAATTTTCCAGTGAATGGGCAAGAAAAGCAAGAGGTTGTGTGATTGTTGGTACCTCTGAAAGGCTGTTGTGTGTTGACAGGGTCCCCTATCGGTGGGCCATTGATGCTGACTGATTCCAGGCAAATGCAAAAACAGGTGATGGACGGAATGCAGAACAAATCAAACATTCACCCCAGTCACAGATCTGGGTTTAATCCATCCGTTTTTTTGCTTGCCTGGCCATTCCAGTTTGGATCCAGCCATATGCAAATCAGTCTTGACCCTGTTCCCCATGGAAACAGTCCAGCCTGAACTGCCAGGCCAGATCCTCCCTGGACCAGAACAAGCATCCTGGGACCGGTTAAGGGTATCACCCTTCATCAGCCAGGCTAGTTTGAATTGGGTGGCATAGCAAGCATAGGACCCACGTCGGGCATACCCTTCCCACTTGGGGCGACAAATGCAAAAACAATAGATGATGGACGGAATGCAGAACAAATCAAACATCCACATCTGTGACTGGGGGTGAATGTTTGATTGCTTCCACATTCCGTACATAATTTGTGTTTGTTTGCTTTTGTTGCCCTAAGTACGCCGGGTATGCCCAGACGTGGGTCCCGGGCTCACTGTGCCACTGGATTCAAGCTAGTATGGCTGATGAAGAGTGATACCCTGAATCTGGTTCCAGGATGCTTGTTTCCAGTCCAGGGAGGACCTGGCCTGGCAGTTCAGGCTGGACAGTTCCATGGGAAACGGGGTCAAGACTGATTTGCATGTGGCTGGGTCCAAACTTGGGTGGCATAGTGAGCAAAATAATTGATGGATTAAACCCAGATTTGTGAATGGGGGTGAATGTTTGATTGGTTCTGCATTCCGTCCATCATTTGTGTTTGTTGACTGATTCCAGGCAGGGTATCAGAAGCATTGGTGTGCTGAAAAACCTCCCCATGTACCTAGAAGCCGATCAACCTGTCATGCAAGAGAGCCACCACTGAGTATGATTTTATGGCATTCTAATGGGTATGGCAGTCATATTTGTGTATGTATGACTTGTGCCTGTGTGGAGCATATGCTAAGAGTCCTCAGAATGGTTGTTCACAATTGCATGCTTTCACTGAATTACAGTTATCTGCATTATCTTGGCAACATGTCTGCAGAGATCCGTTATTCCAGCTTCATGGAAGCAAGTTCGATTCCCTGTTCAGCTGAGGTTGATGTCAGTAGGGGGATGTTTTCAATGAGAAGAGGGTTTCATTTTAACATATCAACCCTTTTTCCATGGAGCAGAGCTCACTGTCACTTTTATCACAAAGATGGTTACCTTGTATTTAAGAGTGTCATGTGCAGCGCACTTCACGTGGGGCTGAAAATAATCTGTGTACTTTCCTTGATTTTGCTCTATATTTTCTCAATTAATTGGCAATTTAACACACAGATGGCCCCACTCTCCTCCACAAATAAATATAGCCAATGTAAATGAATAATAACACTTGAAACAACTACTGGTTCGTCTCTCTTAATGACTTTAAGGAGTGGAACTGTCCACGAGTACCACAGTGTTCCCAGTTAAGATGTGCTGAATTCAGTTTGTGTCAGTATAAAGTAATACAAATATATGTACACAACAAAAAAAGGTCATACCACACTAACTTAGGAAATGGCAGCTTCTTTTGGGAACTGCAAATGATAGTAGTTACTTCTGCCTTACCCCTCCTGACCACTGCTGTCTATAATTCTGTAGAAGCAGGGCTCCTTGGTGCATGTTCATGTGACATTAAGCGCTGCACAAACAAGTTGCATTGTCTCCAAGATACAGATATCCTGATGTACAGACACACTCTCTGGCTATCGTTTTTAATGTGTATACTGCTCTCACCGGCACATTAAAATGTCTTATACGTCCTAATTGATGATAGAATCCTTATTGTCCAGTACAAGTTTTATCAACATCCTAAAAAAGCAAGGCTATCTGCTTCATGCTTAGTTTCCAACCTGTGACATACAGGTTGCAAGCAGATTGCTACAGCGAACACTAAATAATTGCACCAAATTTTGACTGCCACAACTTTTCTGCAGCGTGCTATTTTGTCAGGTAATCTCTGTAGGGCCCTGCTCTCACGCTAGGGCCATGTTACCTCTGTAGAGTTATCCTCTCTCTCTACAGCAATATCTTTTTCTGTGGGGTCGCGCTATGGTTAAAAAGCCATGCTTTCTTCGCAGGGCCTTTATGCGGACCAGCCTGTGAGGATCGCGCTTGCTAATGGCAAGAGAGACGTCTGACACTCGGGTTGACAAGGGGCAGGGTCCTCTGGAGCCGTGGGTGGGTACAGTTAGCACACTGAGCTATGAAGAACCTTTGGCTCTTGCTGTGTGAAAGGAACCTCTTGAGTTCTCGATCGTGTACATGAGTCGTGCAGAACCAGGTGACGAGGAAGGCCCATCACTGGTTGCCTGGTCCTTTATGTTCTTAGTGCCCCCCAAATGGCTGCAATTAGACATGGATTGTCGATGTCGAGCTTCTGCTCCCATGACAGGAGGGCCCATAGCACGGCGTCCCCTATATACAAGATGTGTTAGGCCCAGATCCCAAAGAGCGCTTCCGAGGACCAGCATCCGTCGCCTCCCTTTGTGTTCACGGTTGCTGAGGGGTTAATGCAGCGGCGGCGCGAGCGGCATGCCCTCATTGGTGCACGCTGTTGCTGTGCGCAATCAGAGCGCGCCTTTTCATTACTGCCATTCATTGACCTAGAACCTTGCTTCCCGAGCGGGCATCCCGGGAAGGGGCACGCGATACAAGATGCCAAAGGTTATTATTAGCCTTCTCCGTAGCTTTTGTGTTTCATAGCACCTAAGAAAGTACAGTACACTGGTTTTAAATAATGCAGCCAGCGCATTGTTCAGATAATTACAGGTAAGACATGGCTACCGAGCATTCCGAACACTACAGAGAAATAGAAAACTGAGAGAGAGCACAGATTAATTATACAACATTAGCAGATCAGAGTAGCAGTACTCCCTAGATTTATTAGTAAGGTCTACACTAATGAAGTATATATAGCTTCTAAAATGTAAAATGGGAGAACATTTGTATCTGTAAAAGCAGAACACAGGTGCTGTGAAAATATCAAAATGACGAGGCTCTGTGCACAACTGTTGACCTGATTTCGCAAACAAATACTGTGCATTGAGTCCGTTCATTTTGAGAAGTGATGTAGTAGCGGGGGAGTGCTACTTAACGAGCGCTGGACTGCTGGTGCATGCGTAATAAACATGGGAACAGGCCGTACAAAGCTTTCTTCGATCCGGTGCTGGTGCATAAATCACCCAGTTAGGTAAATGGCTTTAATCTGAAAGAAGGAAATGACTGGTAGAGTTGTCGTTCGTGAAAGTTCTTCTTTCTAAACTGCTCTGTTCAATAAACTTACACGCAAATGCTCACTTATATCAAACTGAGTGCTCAGTAAAGTTCAGAATATTCTGGGCCGCTGGAAATATGTGTCATTGAAGATTAAATTATCATCTGGATTGACTGAGTTATGCTGCACGTAAATGTAGCAATCATGCAGCACCACCTCTTTTTTTAATTTAAAACACTGCTGCAGAACAGCATAACATGGGTTCTTTATATTATTAACATGTCTCATTAAATGGTACCTTATGGTTCAAGGCACAGGCTCTTAAAACAAATGCTCTATTACTTACAGATAATCTTCAATACTCCTCCTGTTGTCCTCGTCCCATTCCTCAGAAAGTGGAGATAGTCTATCTCCACAAATAAAAAAAAGAACACAAGGAATGTTGGATCCCCTTGACCCTCCCCCTCCCCTAGGTAGTACTTATGTATACTTACCCAGCATTCCTCCTGTTCTACCAAGCTCTCACAAAAGGCCGGCAGACCCAGAGGGATGGTGCGGTGTGAGGAATGGGACGAGGAAAACAGTACCAGGAGTAATGAATATTACTGGTAAGTAATAGAGCATTACCCCAGGTCCCTCTAGTCCTCGTGACATTCCTCACAAAGTGGAGTATACCCAAGCAGCCGAAAGCCAGCCTTTTGTACCCCCAAGGCAGACTTGAAACTGCAAAGAAAAAGGGAGCTGGCACCAAATATGCAGAACCCCAAAAGTGTTTTAATCGTCATAGAAAAACAGCAAAATCAAGAAAAAAACATTCAAGAACAAACTGCCCTCAGAACCTCCATACCAAAATTTGGTTGGAATTTACATGTTGTAACCTATAATGTCTGACAAATGTATTTACAAAAGCCCAGGTAGCCGCCCTGCAAATCTCCTGAACTGATACCCCACGCAGCTCAGCCCAAGATGCTCCAACAACCCTAGTGGATTGTCCCTAGACCCCCAGTGGAGAAGGCACCCCAACACAGAATATGCCAGCTCAGTAGTCTGCTTGATCCATCTGCTGAGAGAAATACCAGAGGCCTCTCCACCCTTAGCAGCCTCCCCAAAGGAGACAAAGAGAGACTCAGAATTACAGAAAGACTGAGTCCGCACCAGATACAATTGCACGGCCCTTTTAAAGACCAGTCTAGATCAGACTCCTCCTCCTCCACCCCCACCAAGCCTGGTAGAAGGAGTTCCTGAGAGCAATGAAACTTAGACACCACCTTAGGCACAAAGAGTCCAAGCACAAAACCACCCCATCCTTAGTAAAGAACAGAAAAGGCTCCTGGGCCATCAGGGCACTCAATTCCCCTTGACGCGTAGCTGAAGTCACAGCCACCAAAAACACCACCTTGGAGGTGACAAACTTGATAGCAGCAGTGTCTAAGGGCTCAAAGGAGGGAAGAACCAAAGACCTTAAGACCAATGGCAAATCCCACCGAATGGTAACACTGCAAACTGGTAATGGATACCCCTCAGGAAGAATGTCAGTAATTGATGACAAGACGGGTGCACTGGCACATGATAATATGCATCCTGAAGATCCAGAGTACACATGAAATTGTCCTCTGCAATGTCTCCATCCTGAAAGGAACATGTTGGACAAATTGTTCAGGGCCTTTGAAACCAAGACCAGGCGGAACCCCCCTGGCACTTTCACCACCAGAAAAATGATTGAGTAAAACCCCAGACCTTGTTCCTGAGGGGGGACCACAGACACTGCCTGCTTCTGCAACAGAGAAAGAGTGCCCTAACGGAGGGCCACTTGCTTGGCTGGAAGAGAGGGTCACAGGTTTGGACGAACCCCAGACACTGGAGGAATTTCCCCAAATTCTATACTGTAGCCTGACTGAACAATTTCCAACACCAAGGCGTCTGAAGTAGATGCCAGCCAAGCCAAAAGAAATTGTTGAAGGCATCCTCCAACCACCACATCCTGCATTGCCAACATATAGTCATGAATGCGGTTTAGGCTGGGGAAACTTGCCTTTCTAGTCCCGACCCTTTCCAGAAGGAAACCTTCCCTGAGATCTCACAAACTACCATCTAGGAAGCTGACGCATAGGAGACTTTAGTCTAAAAAGTCTATCCCCTGACCCAATTTTAGAGAGGAAGAATGGTTCTTTTCCTTGAATAGTTTATGCAAGTGAGATTCCAATTCTGCTCCAAACAACAGAGTACCTCGAAATGGCAATTTGAGCCAGAACTTTTCTGGGAAGCATCACTCCTCCAATCCTGCATGATGAGATTACGACAGGCCGCAATGCAGGCCCCTTCTGCCTCAGCCGAAGCCCTGATTTAATCAAAGGAAATATTAGACAAAAATTCCACCTGCAGCTCAATGAAATCAGGGATTGCATCACATAAGTCCCAGCCGGAAGAGCCAGATGAGCCCCTAAATACACCTTCCTAAGGGAACCATTAACCTTCTTATCCACGGGTTCCTTGAGGACACCGTCTTCTGCCAAAGACGTGCACCCCACCAGGCTGGCCATAAGGATGTCCATCGGAATGGAATCCGGTAAGTCCGCCTGAATATTATGCCAAGGATGAAACCTTAGCCATAAAGCGGTCACCAACATTTTATCAGGATCCCTCCATCCCCTCGGCCTCACCTCCCAAATACAGGAATGAACTGGAACGTCCACCGGATCTGAACTTTGAAACTGGCGTAAGAGCGCAGAAGAAGCGGTCTCAGGAACATCCTCATCCTGAAACTCCTTATTACATTTAACATGACAAACCAGTCCCGGCAAGTGATCCTTAGAAATGTGCTTGCCTGTCAAATCCTCCGGAGCCTGACCCTCTTCACCAGAACTAGATAAGGGGGAGACAGTCAACCGTGGGACCCTCCTTCTGCCTCCAGCCCCCATATCCAACAAAGTTTTTTTAGTAAGGATTTTAAGGTAAGCCTCCTTCACACCATGGCTAGACACCTGAGAAGGAGAGCAAGAACAGGGAGGGGAAGAGGAGGAAGATGAGGCAGAGGACACCCCCACATGCCTGCTTATGGGAGTGCTTCCCCATGTCCCACAGCACTGTGCAAATGGGCAGAAAAAAACACCCCTGAAATATCCCATCGTAAGCCGTCTCCAACCGGCTGCAACAAGATTGATGCAGCCCACCCCACGTGCCTGCCCACAACCTCCCAGGGTAACAGGAAGTCAGGCAAGCCCCAGTATTCCTGCTTCCCCTGGGAAAAGGCTCTGCCCAACTCAGGAACCGGTAACGGCGAGACAAGAACACCAAGGGTGTGCATCCTGTTACCGAAGAAGTCCTTCATCCCTCCGCCAGCCCAGCAGGCAGGAGGGCCTCCAATATGCCCTCAGCAAGCCCAGCAGGCCGAGAGAGATGAAGGAATGAAAGACGGTCCAGAAAAAACACCGTCAGTCGTCCTCGCCCTGCAGGAACAGCTCCCTCAATCCTCAGTCCGTTCTGTCGGAAGACAGAAAAAAAGAACAGAAGGAATACTGGGAAAGTACACTTAAGTACCACCTAGGGGATGGGGTGGGGTAGGGGCTTCAGAATTCCTTGTGTTCTTTTTTTCTTTCATGGAGATAGACTATCTCCACTTTGTGAGGAATGGGACGAGGACTAGAGGGACCTGGGGCTAATGTGACATGTTTCTGATTCAGATGTCCTTTTGAAATAACCACAGGTCTGGCAACAGCATCTGTGATGTTAACATAAATGTATTAATGGTGAAAGAAAAAAATGACAAAGGAGGAATCAGTCAATCAGTTAATCACGTCTGTCTGCCAAAAATGACCATAAATGCACATACAAATACAATCAAGAGCATAATATATTTAAAAAGCAGGCAATCATATACAAAACAATGATACATTAAAACCAGCATTCACAGATAAAACGTATGATTCATGTCATAAAAATGTATAAAAAAGTGGAAGTTTATTAAAAATTATATTTAAACTGCATTGAATTGCGAAGTTTAACATTGATTTTAAAAATAGGCCCACTCTGGAACATATTTCCTGTGCACGTAGAGACTGCAAATAAATAAAAGCAGCTCTGCAATTTTTTAACTTTGCCTTTTGAATTGCTGCGATAAGCAGGTATTTAGACAATTCTTTATCAAATCTGCCAAAAAGAAAACAAAGTGCAGCAGGATTTGGTCAGATATTTCATCTCAAGGACAACAGATGATGGTGGTGACACCACACTGACCAAGAGGGAAACACAGTTTCCATCTAACTGAGCCAAGAAGTGATCTCTTCCAAAGGTGGTTAACCTGCTCCAGATATGGTTCAATCCCAGGGCACATTTGGAACATAGCATAACTTCTAAGGGTATCCAAAACGGACCTTGTCAGCCCTCTATCCCTGGGCCACTTCATCAACAATTTGTTCCTCACCAACAGCTCATCCTCCTTCTTGATGGAGGCTGGGTGGGTGAAGACGCTAGGTCTTCCTAGAACAGAGAGATTTGTCTGTACATATTTGAACCAGGGTATTGAAGATCTGAAGGCACATGCCAATCTATTACCTGTTACATCTCTACTAGGGGAGGCCTGAACATTACCCCAGATGGAACACCTGAGTAAAAGAGGAACCAGTTTCAAACAGTCATCCACGTAATCGAAACTGAGCCCCTCATGCACCATAAAATGATGGCTATTGGGAGCAACCCCCAATAGTCTACAAAGCACCCTATTTTCTTCAATTCTGTAAGTTATATATTTTGCAGCAACACTAGATCCCAGTACCATATGTTAGAAAAGGGACACACCTGCGCCTATAAATGTCGAATGTGCTTATTCCCTATGTACACCAAAACATTCAAATTAGAACCAATAGCACCTGAGAAGCTGGTGCTTATGTTAACCATACATTAAGTCCTGCTAAAGTTTTTATTGAAAGTAACTCCTAGCTAGGGAAAGGATCACACTCTCTCAATATATATGCTTGGCCTTGTTGCTAAGTGTTCTATTCTACACGTTCTTGGGACCACAGACCTGTTAGTTTCCAAATTAAGGCTCTCTGTAAAGTTCACAAAACCATTAAAGAGAGCCTTGAGTTCAGTAGGGGTTCTGGCTAACAAAATGGCATCATCAGCATAGAGAAGAGCCGGCATAGATCTATGCTCAATTATTGGGACGTCAGCTTCTACTCCTTGCAAAACAGACTCTAATTTATTAATATATATTAATATGAGAATGGGCACCAGCACATACCTCTGGCAAACACCTTACGGGACGCTAAAGGGGTCTAAGCATTCACCGTTGATCCCATATCTCACTGTGGCAGAGAAAGTAAAATGCAGCGCTCTCAGGAACTGCATTAGACCCTTCTCCGCCCCCATAGTGGTCATAATATCCCATCGCTTGGATCTGTTAACGCTGTCCAACGCACTAGACAGGTCCATAAAAGCGAGAAAGGAGGAATAACTTCTGTCCTCCCTATATGACATACATTAAAATATTTAAAGGTTCCTTCCTTCTGTAGGGGTCAGTTTCAGTCTATAACCAAGGGATGTTTACACTATATGGGCAACATTGCCATCTCTTTAAATGAATAATGACATCAATCAATAATTTAAATGCCTGGCACAGCACAGCACCTGACATGCAGCACATTCACTAAAATGTGATCACTTTGTTACCAGAACAAATGTCGCCTCCATCTACATCCTGCTTCGACATCACTGTGTTGGTTATAGCAATAAGAATAAGCCAGTGAGGACCATAGGTGCTGCTACTCCTTCTAACAATTTAGAGGTTTGACAAGTTTAAGTCAGATCTGCAACCACACGTCAAAACCTCCATCTTCTCGAGAACAAGTGGGTAGGCAGGCAAACAGGCGGGCAACTTTTTTTAATTCTCTTGGCAGAACTGGGTGAAGTGCGTTTTTAGCACTGTGTGAAGTGTTTTACATTTTGCCCAATTCCACCTAGGGCAAATTGTCTTCACAAAAATCCTCTTATTTCTGAATATTCTCCTGCATATCTGAATTAGCTACTTTCCAGTTTTTTAGAGAAGTTATCGAAAATCTGTGTCACTTGTTTTATTGAAAACATCTTTGCCTCCCAGTTAGAACGTTATTGGAAATGTATGACGTTTGATACTGCAATTATCTCCACAAAGTTTCTTCATATTCTCACAGTTTCACCCACCCACAAAAATGTGAGGGGTCCCCGGATTCCAATAATGTTTCAGTGTGGGTCCACAGAAGTCAAAGGGCAAGAACCACTATTCTAGGATAGATGCACATACTTTTGGGGTTTATTTTTCTGAAGACCTTGTTTAAGAACGTGTCTTTATTTTTCTCAAGAACTCAGATTAATAGGAACATGCAAATATTTTTCTCTATATGGGTTCCTTCTGATGCACTTCTGTAGAAACCATTGTATAACTATGAGTGGATTTAAACACATTAAATTTGCTTTTTTATAGAGAGAATAGCTAGATAGAAATCTGTGGTTACTTTGCACCAATTTTGTGGATGGTTAGGCATTTTCAGTTGCTCTTGTACGTTACATATAGATGGATAGGAGCCTGTGGATATGTTCTCTTTTTAAACCAGTGGGTGGTTAGTAATTTAAGATATTTACAGCTCTGTAGAACATAAAGATAAATAGACGTGCGCTAGGTCTTGGCCAGAACATTCAGATACATAGTAAACAGCCACAGTATTTGTTTTTTTTCTCGAACAGTAGTTCCTACCTGTGGCTCGGGGACCCTAGGGGGTGTATGTAGCCTTCTAAGGAGGTCCTAGACTGCTTAGAAAATGAAAATATGTTAACAGATTAATGAACTGCATATAAATAAAGAAGGAAAATGTAAAATTTAACATTTTAAAACGTTCTGTAAATGTGAACACATTTGAAATTGATGTCCAAAAGCAAGTTAGTATCCTCAGATTGAGTAGTGGGAGCAGGGCAAGTGCACCAAAACAAAACACAGTATGGACATTAAGTGACCTCAGTTGAATTTAGAAAAGCTCCAAACTTTTTTTTTAAAATAAAAAAAAATAAAAAATTATGTTTGTTTGTGACTTAGAAAAACGATTTAAATATTTGTGCATTTGCCCGCTGAAATATTGCTTTTGTATTTTTGTGTGTATTGTTTTGTGGTTCAAATCGAAAATGCTTAGGCCGGGCTTCCTGGCTTCCTGTAATGAATCAGTGGGGGGTCCCCAGATTCCAACAATGATTCAGTGGGGGTCCACAGAAGTTAAAAGAGTAAGAACCACTATTCTAGAACATGTGAACATTCTTTTTGGGTACATGCTAGTTGGCATTTGTGAGTGTTTGCGTGCATGGAGGGATAAGAAGCTGTGTGAGCGTTATTCTCTTAAGAACAAAGCTATGGGAATAGACATCCTCGGGTACTGTTCTCTCGAATACACAGATTGCTAGAAAGCTGTGTGCCTTTTCTTCCTCTAGAAAATATGTGTTGACAGCAATCTGTGCGTCCATTCTCTTCCAGAACGTGCCTGTGGAGATATAGGCTTGTTTATATATTTTTTGGTTCTCTGGGGTATATGATGACCCAGGTAACTGTTTTTCTTGAGATCAGGTTGATGGTTTGATATGATCCTGGAGCTCCTGTTCTCTGGAAAACATGAGTAGGTGGATAGAAACCTGTGGAAATTCAATGCATAGGTAGAGACATCTGTTAATAGGACCATTAGTTTCTTCTAATTCAGAGCACGTTAACAGATGGATATGTAGATCCTGTTGTGCCTGTTTTACTCCACAGCACACATGTGGGTGGTGAGAACCAAAGGATGCTCTAGAACATATGGATGCATACGAAAACCTTGGAGATTTGCTTTATCTTTACAACACATCTATGGATAGGCTCTTGTTTATATAGACAGAGAAGTGTGTGTATTTAAGCTATAAACTCATGGATGGGTCTATTCAGAACTGGATACTGTTCCCCTGGGGGGAAGCGATGGCTGGATTGCTTGAATTAATCTCAGTTTCCCACCCAGAAGCATGTTGTTTGTTCTAGTTGATGCCATCCGTGCCACAGGTATGGCCACCTGTGGATCTTAGGCTCAACGTGTCACCTCACTGACAAGGGCTAAGGAAGCAGAAGGGTTACTTGAGTTAATTTTTGGTAGGGAGTTGTCCTGGTGTTTGAGATGAGGTGTATCTTTTGGAGCAGGCCCCAGACTGATTTGCATATCGCAGGTCTCTCTCTCCAGAGTGGCACAGTTGGTGGAAAATGATGAACTGAAATGCGGCTGAAGTTATTGTTAGTGGTTGAGGTTAGTTCAAGCCAAGGCTATAGGCAGATCTTAGAGCATAATTACAGCTTCAGGTTAAACAGCGAAGAACGAGAACTGCCTTTATGTTCTTCTGATCTGCTTTTTCTAAACTGAGGAATGACCGGAAGCAAGGAGAGATGTATGGCAACATGTTTATTTTTGGTGTGCTATAGATTAATGCAGGAAAAACTGAATTCTGAGCTACATATTTTAAAACAAAATCTGGTGTACAGTAAACTGATTGTAATGTGTTTCTGCAATAAATTACTAAAGCTTTTAGGCATGTTTAATTTTTCTCAGCACATTGGGCTTTTATTCTTAATGTCTGCAACTATACTACCTATTTCATATGAAAAAGCAAGACACCAAGGTTTTAAATAGTTCGTGGGAATAGTGATGGTGTGACCATGTAATATAAGGAATTAAACACCTCTGCCGTACAGTAAAAGAATATTACAAGCTATTTTGCAGTTCCATGAACTTAGAGGAATTCAGCCTTTGGCCTCACTACTACATGTAGTCAGGGAACTTCCTAATGACTTGCAATACCTTTTTAATGTATGGAAGAGGAAACTTTATTATCATATATACTTGGCAATATTCTCCAAAAATATTGTAGGCTAGAACTCTGTGACACAGGGCTCTATGAGTACCATAATTTCGAATGTCCCAGAGGGAGATAAAATCATTTTTGCACCAATCACCTTCAGTAACACGTTTTGACCCTTAAAATGGGGAATATAACACTTATTTTGTTGCTCTGTGCTGCAAAATAGGCATGCCTCAATATTTACTAGGGTTTTTCACCAGTACCTTTTAACATGCTTGACCTGTAGAAATGTACCTTGTGAAAACGTAATGGAAGCAGAGTTTATACCGCCGGCAAATAACCTTGTGTGAAAAATTTCGTGCAAGTTGTAATTTCAATTTCCGCATAAACTGGAATGTATGCTTCGATCGGAACTACACAACCTGCTTCTAATTAGGGCTTCAGTGGAAACGCACAAGCAAACCTAATTAATGAATGTCGAATTTTTCTGCCTGCCACCCAGAAATAATTTAGCACGGAATGTGTTAAAAGCTTCTTTTTTGTTAGGGTCTGGAGGACTCGTAGTTTGACTTCACTCACAGACATATTAATAGCTCTCAGTTGTACCTGGCAATAAACTGCTGCATTCTTCTGTTTAACTTTAAAATCTCATTCATTTAGTGATTAGATTTTGTAAGCCTCTTGCTTCCACATTTCCCTTTCCAAGAATGCCAGAATTTTTATATTGTTATGTTAGGAATTTTTATGATTTCTTTTATCTTTCAATTTATTTTACTGGGGCTTATATTGAAAAGAGAGAGCGCATACCCTAGCACAGGCGATAACACTCTCTCTGCCGGCTCTATCATTCTTATAATCCACACACTGTAATTTCTACATCTCTTGGTCTCTGCTCTTTTACCAACACCTTACAAGATGTTCTGAGATTAATTGTATTTCCCAATTGTGTGTCAGCAACTAAATTCAATGTTCCTTTCTCACATTCATGAATTAATAGTGTATGAATGCACATCTTATTTTTACTTTTCAATGGTTTGTATTGACTTCATTTTACGAATAAGAAAGTAATTGAAACAACTTCTGGCGGACCAAACCTCCAACTTGTTCCCGCCAACTACCCTTTCTGTCCCCGCCACTCCACACCGGACTACTCATTCAAGTATCATAAAAGTGTATTGTTCGTTTTTTTCTCTTGGGTCAAATAGGATTCAAATCGAGGGAATACAGAGCATCCACAAAACCCCAATGCCCGCAGAGCCAGTGGGCACATCCCACCTCGATAGTCTTTGTTCTGGAATGAGGGAAGAGGGCTCCACAGTTTGTCAAAGATGTGAGATTTGGCTGCAAGGGTGTACGCTTTCTCATGAAGAAGTAGTTTTCAGATCCTTTGTAACTGCAGTTCGTAGGTAGCCTTAATTGGCTTCCCCATTAGAGAAATAATAGTGTGTTAAGCTGCCAGATAGTGATGGAAAATGCTCAAATACACAGTAGAGTGAAGGGATATATAACTATAGATGATCTGCCAAGTAGAGTTAATTCAGAAACCTATCTATGTCTTCACCGTGGATCCATGAGATGGGGTAGAGCATCACCCAGATGTGGACATGACCACAGGATGTGTATTAAGGAGCTAATTTCTCTCCAGCCACACCAGCAGACATCATGGTAGTGTGGGCTAATGATGTGGAGTCAGGTGTGGGTAAGATGCCAACGAAATAGTATTTTGTATAGGAGCTCATTGCTTCTGGTACAAGGAGCAAAATTGTTAGTGCAAAGAAATATCTTGTGCCAATGTTTTGTAGCAAGTGTTATGTTGAGGTCCTTCTCCTTCTGTAATTGGAAAGGGGACTTAGTTGTAGTTGTTGGGGAGTTAAGTATGCCATATATTTGAAAAAGCAGCTGCTTGGGCATTGAGAGTAGTTAGAGAAACCTTTTAAGAGGGGCAAGAGTTCTGGTGGAACTTAAGTTAATGCACCTCTGTGTGACCCAGTAATTTGGAGATAATGTGAGCAGTGTGTTTCAGGGATCCCATATTCATGTTTAGACTCTTCAAAGGGCTTTAAATTGCTATTTGTGTAAAAATCGTGGAGGTGAAAATAAACTCATATATCACAACCTCATATCTGGAAGCTGGTGGATGGCATACCCGTCGTGAAGACTGTGTTATTGATGATAGGCGTGAGAGGGGAAGGGAAGGAGGTGAGACCCCTATGAGTGATGGAATCCAAGACAGTAAGCATTGATCTGGTGAGTGGGGAAATGTACATAAACATATCTCTCATACTTCTAGGTATCCTTGGTACTCCTGCCAATTGTGTAACGGCCAGGCTTTGATCAACAAAGCACCATTGTCTGTCTCCCTTCTCAGCCACTCGATCTTATATTGTAACAGGGGAGCTTGATATAATGCATAACCTGCAGAACCCTTAGGCCACCCTCTCTAGTGTGTTTTGTGCAAGTCTTAACAGCCAGTTGAAATCACTTCCCCCCCATATATAATTCATGCAAACTGTCTTAAGATGTCACCTCTTCTAATGGGGAGGGGTAAGACTTGGAAAACATATAAGTAGGGCCACTATAATTTTGTGACAGAGGAGGATCAATTTAGCTAAATTATGCTGAAAGAAAAGGCAAATGTGGTGTAAAATGGCACATTATATGGTAAAATTACTTCATTATATTGTAATTTGTACACATGGTAACAATGTCTCAGAAATGTTTTAATCTTATTAGTATCAGTTTAACTCCTAGATAGAACAATAAGTAAATGAAAGATAGACCTGTCAACCTTTGGAAAGAGCGACTAGTGCGCAAGAGCAAGTGTGACCATGTTTATAGTCACATGGAATTTTTTTTTTGTTAAAATCTTCAGATTATGCTGCAGACAATGTAATGTGTGGCAAAAGTAGCACAATCCATAATAATGCTAAAAAAAGCTACAGATTTTCATTATTCCACTGTATAAGATACACAGTAATAAAGTCACTTTGAATACAGAGATGCAGCCTACCCAAGAGAGGGAGTAGTGCTTCAACGCCACTAGACTAGGGCATAGCCTTGTATATGAGAAGCTCAAAATATGTCTTGGCGCATAACAAGAGACTGGGCATCAAGTAGTTCCCTCAGTTCTCAATAGAGTTCAAAATCCCAAAATACTCTTTTGTGCTGCTTAAAGATTCTGACAGGCACTCTCCCCACGTAAGATCAGGCCCTGAGATTCGGTCATTTTTATGGTTATGCCTGCAACCTCCTAGACTTTCTCAAGTAGGGGGATCAGAGCTTGAAGTGATTGTTGGTGATTGTCGGGGTTTCGTGAAGGTGAGGAGTAGCTCATCAGTGAATGCAGTTATTTTAAAGTTGTCATGACAAAACGAGAGGAGGGGGCTGTAGAAGGAGGTAAAAAAGAAATGGGGAAAGGATGCATCCCTGGCGAGTACCTCTGTGAATAAATAGTGGGGTCGATTTCTGAGTATTAACCCTGATTCGCACCTTAAGTCCACAATGGAGAGAGGTAACCCACTCCAAGAACCAACCACTCAGGTTGAATTTCCTCAGGACTTTGAATAGCATGCTGTGGTCCATGGTGTGGAATGCTTTTTCAGCATCAAGAGACAGGATCTCTGCTGCCTTGCCCTTTATTCCAGGAATGTTTATAAGATACAAGGCCTGGTCAGTCTCTTAGCTATTTCTTCAATTAAGTATCAAGCTTCCCTAGTCGGGCAGATCAGATAGCTATCTGCCCAGTCGATTGGCTGGGGCTTTAGCGGTGTAAATCACCATGGAAAGGCTGGCCGATGGGGACTCGTAAGCTGCCCTGGTGGATTACAACCACCGGGACTGCCAGGCTGCAGCCTGGCAGTGTCGGCGGTTGGACCGTGGCGGCTCCGCCTCGGTCAAAATGTGGCGGTTGGACCGCCACGACCTTGGCGGTCCAACCGCCACCTTGGCCCTGGTGGCTGGTAACCACCAGGGTCATAATTACCCTCTATGTGTTGGTCCAGCTGGAGGAGCCGCTGTATCAGGTCTTCATTTTCTTTTGGCTGTTTGTTGATTGAGGTTTCCGTCTGGGCCACTCACTCTCAAAGGTCATAAACATCTCACTGGTGGGCTTGTAGATCTTGTGGAAGATCAATTTTAACCACTCTAATATCGTCCTTAAGTTCCTAGAAGAGTTGGAGGAGTAGGCCCTTGGTTTTTGGTTGCTTGTGATCATCCTGAGAGCAGGTGTGTCTTCCGATTCTGTTGACATAGTGGGTGTGTAGACCTTGAGTTTACATTGGCAGGCTGTTGGAGGAAGGATTTAATAGTAAAGACCTTTATGCCATAGCCTCCAGTCATGGTTCCAATGTATCCGGGCGTCTGTCCTTCACACATATAGCAGAAGTCTTGCTATCTCACAAGTGGGCGTGAAAGTGCCAGCTGGCATGATGTAGTGTATGTGGCGCCATATTCAGGATTAAATGGAGGTGGTTTACTGCTCTGCCTAGGGAGGGTTTCATAGTCCTGGGGACTATAGGTCAGCCTAAGGGAAGGTTGTAGTAAGCATCAGCCTGTACATCATGAGCTCTGTAAAAAGGAGGTACCTGTCAATAGGAGTTGTCATCAAGTCAAGATGAGCAGTTGATGGCCCCATATGGGTATGTAAGCCATGGCACGTAAGCCTCAAGGTTATGAAGTAACTCCCATGCCATGCTAGAACCCCCAAGGGTTGCAAAATCTGGTCCAAAGCATAGGTTGGGTGGCTCAGTGAAAAGTGAAATTATTGCATGGCCAGCTCTTAAGTCACCCAACTAGGTGGGCACCCTTCATTGCACTCTCACACTGCCATTCCAGTCCAAAAGGCCCATGGGTTCCTGTGAAGCCCATCCACCCTCCTCTGGTGCTCTCTATCCCTCACCTGGATACCAGTGGTGCTGGATTATCTGTAGTGATATTCGTCAGCCCTAGGTGCTCAGGCTGATCGGCCCAGCGAAGGCCCACCCTTTGACTCCACTTGTGCTTGAAGGATGCTCCACAAGTGTTCCCACTTCCCCTCAGTCACAGCAAACTCCAGGGCTTTTTCAGGGATCGTGTTTTTTCCGGGAGCCCCATGCTCAGGCTATCAGCGGGGACTGGGTGACAGATTTGAAAGTTCATGCTCTATGGCCCCATGAAGTCTGGTCCTCCACATGCAACGGGCCACTGACCTTGTCGCCAGACGTCTTCGCCATCCAGTGAAGCACACCCAAATGCATGCTTTCACCTGAAGTTCATAAGTGGTGGGATGTCAACGATTCCATGCATCAGGTCACCAGTGAATGAGCCACATGGCCCTGCAAAGGCCGGCTCACTAGCTCCAGCAGTATTCAAAGTATACTCCCAGAATGCCTGCCCGATGCCTTCAAGTGCCACACACCTCCAGGCACAACCGAGGATCCAATGTTGTCTTAGGGAGTCTCGGGATGGGTCAGTTAGTGGTGGCTGGGTGGCAGTATCAGTAGATCAGGACACAAGACTCCACCCTGCAGGTATGGCTGAACACCTATAACACTTCTCCTTATTACTACTGCATCAGTGATCAGGGGACAAGCCGGAAGGTTCCACTCCGTTCCCTGGACTCCAAAATGCATGCTATAATGGCAGGACTACTCCAATACAGGCCCTGGTGCTAAATCTGTCTAGGTCAGGTGGGGAACCCAGAATAAACGCATCTACCATCTTAGTGGGCTTGGTCACCCCACCACATCTTCTTTTTATGGCACTGTAAGACTTTTTGAGCTATACTAGCAATGTGAAATAGATGTACACCTTTGAGGACCCTCAAAATGTATATTGTCAACTGAAAGCATGTAGAAGGTGGGCGATCAGATTCAGAAAGAGAAATTTGAAAGGTGCCTTTTTAGGAACTCACAAATAGTACTCATGGAACTTCCATTCTCTTCATCATGCTACATTGATTGGCTATATTCTTGCTACACTTTCATGCTACCATACATTAATGACATCATCTGTCCATCAATTCATTTGTCAATTCATCCATCCAAACACATTCGTTCATCAGCACATCAGTGTGTCGACCTGTCCATCTAATAATTACTAACCAATAATAAAAACTTGTTTCATGGAAGAGAATTAGGATATTGTAGTATTTACGTTACTGCAGTTTAGGTTTATAAGCTGCATAGTTTCCAATGAGCTTGCTCGAGATATAGCAACGATAAAGCCTAAATGTAGGAACAAAAATCAACGCATAATAGATGCAATTACATTTTTGAATCTAAAGAATACATTATGCTGTTTCTAACAAAAGTGTTATAATTCAGTTTCATGCATTGCCTTTTCCATTTCCATTTTTAGGTTGCGCAAAACAGAGAGAGCAAATGTCTGGTTCAAAAGGACCTGTTGTTAGCGTAACAAGAATTTACAGTGGGCTTAAAGCCCGTCCAGTGCTTACCATTCGTTGGCTTAAGTGTCACTGTCATTTGCTTGCTTCTCATTTCATGGCTCGCTGTATTAGGTGTAGCGTGGTGCCGCGTACCACGCTGTCATGTAAACAATTGTTCACACATGCGTGTGTTGTGTTTTAAACATGTATATGTTTAATACGTCTTCTCGTGCCTGCGAGCGGTGAGCATGGATTCCAACAGCAGTTGCTTCATTATCTGTTGGGATCTCAGCTGGTCGGTTGCAGAGCATCGTGGGTGAGTTACATTGGAACAAACCTTTTTTTTCTACGTTTTCGTCCCTTGTCTTATTACAATTGCCTTGTCCACCAGGTGTTGTCCTTTCTCTGAAGCATAGCCTCTTTTCTTGTGCCTTTCCACTGCTCATTTTTAGGGAACTTCTTTTTTCTGATTGCTAAACCCCCATGAATGTGCATGTGTTTTCCAGTTGATTCCCTCGTGTGCTTTTTCTCTCAGTGCTCTGTGTTGTTCTCTTGGATCCTTGTGCTTCCCCGTACTTAGTGTTACTTTGTCTCTTGCCCATATGTTTCTCTCCACCCCCTGTGCTCTGTTTTGCTCTTGTGGTGTGTGTGCTTCTCCCACATCTCCTGTGTTGCTCGCATGTGTGTTCTACTTTTCCCCTCCCCATGTCCCCTCCCCATTGCTTTTTTGCCTCCATCATCTTCTCCGTTGTCCCCATCTCGCAAACCTAGTTTTTGAACTTTTTAAAAACATTTTTATATTAAAGGACTTTCACACTACTTTTTAAAAATGTATTTACCAATCCATTTCGTCATCACACTTGTCCATGTAGACAAAATGATGCAGCCACTAGGTGCCATTGCTCTTTTTTTCCTCTTTTTGTTTATGCTGTACAAAAAAGGCAATTGGCAAAACCAACAACTCTAGATAGCAATACCTAATGGCTTTGCCAATGCTTATTTTTGGTTCAAAGTCCAAACATCACAAGCATAAACATTTGGAAGTAATTGACTTCCGTGACAAAAATAATCAGTCAATAGTTGCAGTGTTTTTTGTTTAACATTAGGAAAGCCAATATGAATTGTTGGAACCCTAACCTAAGGTGAAGGCCTGAACAGAGGAACTCAAGGAGGAAGCAGGAGAAAAAAAAGTACACCTCAACTAGTTAAAAATCCTTTTGAGTCTCCATAGTTGGAACTCATATTTCAAATAATGCATCTAGGACTTCATGCCCCTTTTTTGGCGGTTTGTTTTCTTTTTTCCAGACATCCAAAAGGATTCATTCTGATGTCCAGAAGAAGTGAGTTCTACATTTCTGGCCGAGGACCTCCAGCTAGCATCCATCTGATTCCTGTTGCTGAATCTCTAGATATGATCATAAACCGTCTCTTGACTGACTGTAGGTCATATCTGAGGAGGGGACAGTGTCCCCTCTGTCCTATGAACTACATACCAGACACAAGCTCTTGAAGCCCTTTTTGCACTCCAGGGAGTCAGTGGTGGTAGATTATTGGGTCTGCGTTACCTGGTACCGTGCTACAGTGTTTAACATGAGTCACGCTGTTTTAGTTTGCACCTTTTCAAGATGACCCAATATAATTTTTGCATTTACTTATAACTCACATGACAGCAGTTTAATTGGACAAATTACATCCCACAGTTAGTACAATGATGCTGAAGAGCAGTGCAGTGATGTTTTTGCCTAATGTAGCTAATGTCTATACTTCTTAACCTCTTGGCTGACCTGTACTTCTTCCATCAGTTTGTGGTGAAAATGGATGGCCCAGCCTGAGCTTCAGGAACTTGGGAAACATAATAACCTTCTTCTGGGAATTACCAGCAGACAGAGCTGCCTGATCGATGGCAGCAAAGATTAGTTAGGCTTGAGACATTCTCAAGGCTTTTCTTGTGTGTATCATCTCGTAGATGACATAGGGCCCCACTGAGAGTTTGGCAGAAGGGTACTTTCTCACAAATGAGTAACTTATCCTCCAAACTGAATGTCTGCTTGCCTCATTTAGTATTGGAAGGACCTTCAGTATGTTGACGGTGGAGACTGCTTTGTTTCTGCCACCAACATACACCTCCAACGGTTCAAAGTAAGGGCCATTGAAGGTTTTGCCATTTGTACAGCCACCCTGTTTAGAGTGAGCCAACAAATGGCTCATTTTCACAGACGGTCACCGCCAGGTTAACCCTGGTGATAACACAGTGAAAACTGCCAAAATGGCCACCACACCATGGAAGAAAACTCCCATGGAGAGGGGCCTCAATGCTTTTCTTATTTTCACAAAAATATAAACAAAATTGAAAGTTTGCTGTACGGCTCTGTTATGTTGATGGCAGCCGTCCGTCAAACTCTGAATGCATTGCCAGAACCCACTGTGAAGGCAGTCCCTGCCAATGCAAGAGATGTCTGCTGGTCAGGCGGACATCTCTATATTGGTGGGCGGTTACTCCCTTAGTACTTTACTGTGGAGTACTTACTCAGTCTCCCTGGTGAAGTAAATCCCCTCCGCCAAACTCTATATGAGGCCAGTAGATGCAAAGAAGGTGTTTTCCTCATCTGTCTTGAAGAGCAAGGATACTTTTATTGCCAGAAAAGGCCCAAAATATAACTTTGCTCTGATCTAATATGTTTGCAAAAACTCCTGTTGAAAGTAACATTTTTGCAGCCTGAGTTGATTGCTGTTCAGGAGTGACCAGTTTAATGGGAAGCTATTCCTTCCAAGTCCTCTCAAGCATCCTGACAATCTCCTGTTGTATTAGAGTTTCCTAAACTCCAGAAATGCGTAGCCCAATTAAGCAATGGGAGAGAATGAGTAGAGGGGCACATAAAAGAAAATGCTTGATTCAGGAAGCACAACAGGGTGGCTTTGAAGAGCTTAGGAGGTGCAGATTTACATATCTTAGGTTGCAAGTGGTGTGTTTAGCTCCTGGAGATAACAAATCTGATGTGAACTCCTACCCTCCATTCATTACCTTAAGTGATGCCTTTTAACAGCAGATCACCACAGAATGGGAGAATAGGGCAGAGAAACGCACATAGGACTCCTAAGGATATTGGGTCTTAATATGCTATTGTAGGCTTCAGAAATGGAAACTGCATGGAAAATGTGGTGTTTGGAAGGTAAGAGCATCTGGTTCTCCTTCCAATGTGGCTGTGATAATCACAGAATGAAACCAGGAAGGGGTTAAGGTGGTGGGTCCGACAACAATACTGAGATATGGAATTTGGAAAAATCTATAACATGACAAATGGCAGAAAGCTGCGAGAACTGAGTTATGGTAACATAACAAAATCAGTTCCCAGCAGAAGTGTAAGGGCTTGCTTCATTTTCTTTTGCTGTTGTTCTAGAGCTCATCTGGAAGTCAGTGTAGCTAAAACGTAAAAAATCCATGAACTAGGTGTCTTTCTTTAACTCTTTGTTTGGGGCCAATGTAGAATAGCAAACACAGGTGTGGAGTTACCTATAAATCGATGCCTCACAATCCAGGTGAACCTGTGATGGGGCAGAGAAAAGTCCCCTTCATGGTTCTGGAAAAAATGCTTCCCTAACTGGAATTAGCCATAGCAAGCTGTAGCTTTTTAACCCCCTGCTTGAGCACACTTAACGATTATGCATTTGCGCTGGAGGTGCTTTTCTAACGCAGATTGAGACCAAGAGTGGTGTTTTGTGATCTAGAGTTGTACACTGTGAGCACCTTGTTTATCCAGCTTAACTAATGTCAATGTGCTAGCTGCAGATGCCTGACAGTGGTGGCAGGGATGATGTTTACATTGGCAAAACTGCCCATTATACCCGTCCTCTGCAACCAGGTTCTAAGCCCATGGAAGTCACATCTGTGTTTCATTCAGCACATGTAGATACACAATCCATTTTGTTTTTGCTACATTCATGTGGTTCCTAATGAGGAGGATTTGGGGGATAGCCCAGACTGCAGATGTGAATTGTATTGCTCATCCCAGGACATCTGGGATCCTTTGCAGTGGGTCAGCCTGAGCAAGAGTTAACTAGAGGAGCCAGAGAGCACCTTTGGAGCTAAGGAGTTTCCCTCTGCTCTTTCCAAAGCCATTGTTCTCTGGAAAAGCTAGCACCAACAGATGCAGAAGTAGTTACATGGGGCAGTCTTTCTCCCCTTTGAGCCCTTGTTTTGCTTTTCTTCTGCTCTCCTGCTCACGCCTAACTACAAAGACCTTGGCTTGCCCAACTGGAATTAAATAAGCAAAAGGATAGAACTGCCCAGAATTGAACTACTGGAATACACAGCTCCTTTTACTACTTTATTATAAAGATAGGGCAGAAGCTTTTATCAAAGATTATGAAGAATCCAGGGTATCTGGTGGTGACAATGTGAGATCCTGAGTATGTCTACGCACATTATATAAGACTCTTTTTAGAAATTGTAAGGCTATCTAGATGAGAGAATGATTAATGAAGCAGTTCCATTGATAGAATATGCTGTGTCATATTGAACTCACCAGTGCCCTCACTGTGAGGAAAGGTATATACAGAATTATCTTAAGGATGCATTTAGGGCCTGATATCTTGCCACATTGACTGTAGTGATGATGAAGGATTCCATTTGCATGGTTGCACTTAAGAGGACACCATGGTTTGTAGCTTCATGGGCCAAAAGTCTGTCTGTTGGAAGGAAACGTTTAGCAGAATTGAGCTAGGAATAGAGATAGCTGGGGATAAAGAAGGGAAGTATAGGATCTGTAAATGAACTCTGTATGGGAGAGTGGAGGGCCATCAAGTGGTGAATGGCCGGAAGACAGTCAGATATGCATGGTTAGAGGAAGGCTCTGAATTTTGAGCATAAGTAAAAAGTATGTGTCATATGTGTAGTAAAATAAGTTGGAAGATGAGAAGATGTAATAGTTTGAGGTATTTTTTAGGCAAGAAGGGGATCCCGAGCAGAGCATTGCGGGACACCAGCTGGCAGTGGAGAGATAAGAGATTGCTTAGATTGCCAGGCCACAGAGGAGGTCCAGCTTCACAAGTAGGTTTAAGACCACATGAAGGTGATACAGTGATTATCATGGCCTTTAGGGATGATAATAGAGTAGAGTGGCCAATGGTGTCACCCCTTTGGAAATAAATATTTTGAGTAAGGAATTTAAGAGGGGTGTGAGGCACAGTAGTAACTTAGAGGTAACAGCAAAATGCCTGATAATGTGAGGACTGAGAGAGAGAGAGAGAGAGAGAGAAGGGTCACAGGGACGGCTAGCAGATTGCAGCACATCAGTGGGTGACTTGGTAGAGAATTGGTAGATTGTTTTCTTTCAGTTAAGAGGGTAGGGGTAGAAGAGAGAGTGATTTTGGATTGTGGGATAATGACTGATAAGTGTATGATGATGTGGTCAGAGGCAAAGTGGCCAATGCTAGGTATGGATTGTGTCATTTTTTGTAATGAGTGTAAGGTTCAGTTGTTTACTATGGTTATGTATAGTGCTTGTTGAGTACTGAACATTTGGAGAAGACAATGTGCTGGTGTTAATTATGGAAGTTTGTGTTGCGTTACTTTTTCGTCATGTATCAGGTAACTGGTTGGCAGGCACAGTTCCAGAAGCGTGTCACAATTTATTGGGCACAAGTCTGCTAGTGTAAATGTGACCTTTTTTGGATAGCAGCATCAAGCAGATTTGGGACTATGCAATGTAAGTGCTCAGTGAGAGTGGCAAGCCCATTCCACTATGTGCTGCACCAAGGACGGCTTTAGGGTGGTGTGAATGGTGCAGCCCCACCAGGGTCAGGCAATTGGGGGTAAAAGGGGCTGTACTTAAAAATAACTTATGGGTTTAAAAGTAAGTACTGCAGAGTTACTTGCATGGCCAGCAGTCACCACCTGCTGCAGAAAAGTTCCTTGCGTGTCCAGCAGTCTTCAGGCAACAATAAAAATGTCAAGATAACTCTGATGATTAATGTTCCTGCGGGAGAGAGGAGTTTTGTCTAGTGGCAGTTTCGATTTATTCTAAAGTAGCGCAGTGGGTAAATGTACCTGCTGCAAAGAATATGTACCATGCAGATCACAGAACAATGTGAGTAGACTGAGTAGCGCTATGAAAAATGAAATGTATGTCAGAGAGGGGCTATGGAGATATGAGGGGCTTTGTTGGAGGGTGGCAGTGGGATTTTGTGGAGAAGGAGGTCTGCAGGGGGCCACTAAAAAACAGATCTGTGCAGCTCCTCTGAGCATCTGTGGCTAGCTGTGAGATACTATCTCAGTGTTTTTGAGTGAGGCTGAGTAGTGTGGAATATTCCTATGGGTCTGCATTTAAAAGAGGTCGTGTGTCAGATGGCTCTAAAAATCCCAGGTCTTTTCCAAAACACAAAGAGTTCTATGAAAGGGTCGTGGCCCAGTCCACAGGATTGGGGTCCAAAAACTTGCTAGTCACGTGGTGGGAGGCCAGAAGGTAACAGGAAAAGGAGAGCGATGTTTTGCAGGCTAGTGCTCAGAGTATCTGCTTTGGACCTTCTAGAAGTGCGAGGGACTGAGAGGGTGGTTGGCTTTCGTTTTCACTGCACTCTTTCTCTCTGCGTGGGATTATTATTAAGTAGGTAAAGCAGTGACCAGTAGCGTCACTCAACTAGGACTCAGATCATCTGAGCTGAGTTTTCTCAGTCCTTTAACAAATTGTACAAAGTGTATCCTAGTAACAACATTTAATGCCTTATCTAGTGAATTAACCGCTCACTTGACATGACAAAACGTAAATAAAAGGCACTCCTCCCTGTCATCATGCAGTGAGTGTAGCTTTCGCTGAAGGGTCCCTCTCTTTTCAAAAAGCGAGGAGGCAGATTCGAAAACTTCTCCAAAACTGACCTAAGTGCTACTTCCTTCTTTTGAATTACAAAGTAAATATTTTTAGGGCTTTCCTGTATGTACTGCAGGGGGTGGGGCGTGATGGGAGGGAGGAGCCGGCTGGAAGCATAGTCCCCTCCACCGAAAGCTTCTGCTCTTTTCTGGCGCCGGGGTTCGGGTTGTGAGAGCTTTTCTCCGCCGCTGTCACGCCTTCTGCTCTGAGCGTGAAGACAACAAATGTCTCTCGCCGAAAATAGTAATTAGCGGCAAGCCCTTTGAGATCGGCCTGACAGAATATTTAATTTCTTGAGCTCCCTTTGAAAGTTGCCTCTCGACAGGAACAGGAGCGGCTTCAGACGACGAGGGCACCTCTTTTCTCTCTTCGCTTCTGCCTTTGTTCAGGAGGGACAAAGCATGAAAGCACATCCTTAGATTCCCAAGGAGGAGCTGCTGGAAGAAACAGAACGTTTGCACCTTAGGTATAAAGGCAACAACACACACCTCAGAGAACATGGTCAGGTCTTACTTTACAGTGTGCATCTGTGAGCGTCGGTAAACACCACACATCACAAAATTGTCTTGGAAGATCCCCACCGTAGTCTGGCTCCACAAACAAAGCAGCTCCAACAACAGCCATGGGTGATTGTGTTTTTTAGCCCTAAACTGTGTATCGACCAGTGCAAATACACACAATCCTGAAACTTCAGCATCTCCTATGAGGTTACGTACGCTATGGGGCTTAGACACAACCTACCATAAACACAACATGACAGAATCATGTGAATTACTTATCATCAAGTCTTAGTCAGTGTTGGCCAACACACACTTTGAAGCTAGGGGATTTGCTTGTTTCTGCTTTACACACCCAGCTAAATGCTTACCTCTTTTTACAGGGTGGCAGCGAGGTGATTCCTAAATGTTGGCCAGCTGGCTTTATTTCGTTGATGAGGAGTGAGGAAGGGGAGAGCTTGAGCGTGCGCTTGAGAACATATCTGCATACTTCCTGGGAATTAACACTCATCTTTTCATTCCTTCATGGACATCTAATGGTCAGAAAATAAGTGATTATTCAAGCTTTTCTGTGGTTCACCCAGGAATTGGGAAATTACTCCCTTGTTGAAAACATTCTCACTTCTAAGGTTCTCACTTTTATAGTTCCTTTGGTAACTGGCCTAAATTCTATTATTGTATGATTTGTTAACTTGTGGAGGAGCGAGCTAACATTGCAGCTTCTACATCTCCTCTTGGGAGGCGAGTTTGATGAATCGGCGATAGGCGACTGTGGAAAGGAATGAACAGGAGCAGCACAAAGAAGACATCCACACAGCAACCTTGGTACTTTCAGAAGGGAGAGCTTTTGGGCCAAGTCAAGGCATTTTTCTCTCCAAGTGAACAGTGCAAACCACTATAACGTTGCCATCTTTTGCTGTCCTGGGTCAGAATCCCTGCGGCTATCCTCAGGGACAGGAAATGGGCAACTTGTAACACCCACACAACACACCCACACCAGGGATGATCTAACACTTTCAGCATGCCCATAAGTTGTTTTGAACACACAATCCAATTTATGATCTACTTGTCAAAGAGTAGCACAAGTACTGGTATAGAAGACCACTTGATGAGATTAAAGTCCTCTCAGCACATTCACCCATGAGGCTGTAGCAGCAGGCATAAGTGGCCCAGCCCTGGTCTCTGCATCCATCACTGGCACTGTGGACCTGAGGCTCCCCAGTCACACATTGTTGGCTGGCTATGAACTGTCCTGGCAAATAAACCAACCCAAAGAGAACACTGTCTAACCTAAGTGTAAATAAACACATCTGCAGATTCACCCAGAGCTGATATTCTATCAATTACATTGCATTTAGGGATAAATTGCACCAACAGAGGCTACAAAGTCATCAAGAACAGAGAGTCCAAGGGACAGATATACCAAAAACGTGCTTTGCGGTTTCCTAATAGCGAATCTTAGTGATTCGCTATTAGGAAATCGCAAACTATGATGCATGACAGTCTGTTTGACACTGTTAATGATTTGCAGTGGGTCGCAAATAGACCTGCCTCATCAATATTCATGAGGCAGGTCGCAATTTGCAACCCATTGTGAATGACTACAATCACCGGGATGGTGGCCTGCTGGAGACAGCAGACCACCATGCCTGTGATTGCTTTTAAATAAAGCAATCTTTTTTTTTTGTAACGCAGCCCGTTTTCCTTAAAGGAAAACGGGCTGCATTACAAAAAGAAAACTGAAAAGTTTTCTTTTCATTTTTAGGTTTCACCTGCACACACGCTTGCCAGAATGCTTGCAAAGTCTTTTGTTGGTTAAAAAAAACTCAAAAGGGGCTTGGAATCAGCCCTTACATACCTAAACTTACTCCAGTGTCACTTTGATTTACCTGCTTCGGATTGGCCAGCACGTCGTCTTTGTGTCACTTCCTGTCGTCTTCTTCGTCTTCGTCGATCTTGCCATCAAGCTGCCTGTGAACATAGTATTCTTTCCTGTCACTTCCTATTGGACACTGGCCAGTGTCCTTCGTGCTGGCTGCAGCGCTGAAGGAACTTCTTCTTTCTTCTTGCGTGCCACCTTCTTTCTTCGCTGATGTCTTCCTTCTTCACTGACGTCTTCTCTGTCTTCTTTCTTTGTTGCTGTCTTCTTCTTTCTTCCTGCATGCCGTCTTCTTACTTTGCTGATGTCTTCTTTGTTTGATGCCTTCTTCTCTGTCTTCTTTCTTCGTTGCCGTCTGTCTTTTTTCTTTCTGCATACTGTCTTCTGTCGTTGCTGTCTTCTTTACCGCGCACTGTCTTCCGTCTTCTCATGTCTGCACTCTTCTCACACCTTTTCTCTTATTCTGTCTTCTCTCGTCTTCTCTCTTCTTCCATCTTCTCTCTAATACTGTCTTCTCTCTTCTTCCAACTTCCCTCATTTTTGTCTTCCATCTTCTGTTTTCGTCCATCTTCTGACTTCTCTCGTTGCCGTCTTCTGTCTTCCTCTGTGTTCTGCCGTCTTATGTCTTCTTCTGTGTTCTGCCCTCCTTTTCCGCCTTCCCCGCATGCCAGTACGTTTCGCCTTTGTCTTTTTTTCTATGTAACTGGCTGACAAATATTAGAAACATTTTATAATAATGTTTGTTTTTAATTTAATAAAACAAACATTATAACTTTTTTCAAACAATTGTAAGCCAGTTACATAGAAAAAAAGACAAAGGCGAAACCTATTGGCTTTGCCACTGGTTGTTTAAGGGTAGGCAGTGGTCTGTAGGATCACTGCCTGCTCTTAAAAAATGTTTGCTCCCTCATTCGCAAAGGGCCCCCTTCCCCTTGCGAATAGATTATCACCAACTTGAAGTTAATGGTAACTGCAATTGTTTTGTGACTGCATTCACGGTCGCAAAACAATCTTACATATCAGTACGACGCTCTATTAAGAAGGGACGCCCTTGGCACGCCCCTTCCTAATAGCGACTCACAAACCTATTTTGCAATTCGGTAATAGATTAACGAATCGCTAAAAAGAATTTGCACATCACAAAAAGCTTTTTCTGTGCACAAACGGCAGAATCAGTCCATTTGCACACAGAAAAAAGCTTAGTACATCTGGCCCTAAGAGTGGCTGGATGTGGCGCAGCAGCGGTATTTGCTGAAATGATCATGTGTCAAGATCCCAACTGCTACCAGTGATTGACTGCATAACTAAATGCTGCAGCACCCACTGTGAAGACAGCTTATGGTGGTGCGTGAAGGGAGGAGAGACAGCTGACGGACCCAATATCTGAACCAGCCCATGTCATGTAAAGGTTTTGAACAGCGTGGACTTCAGGATATATAATGATCTGTCCCTTAAAGCCTAGGTCAATGAGATAGCAGCCTCTTGGTTTTTCTGTCAAGATAATCATCAGTTGGATTACATTATACAGGAAAGGAGAATGCACCGTCAGGTTTCCAGTACCTCTACTTTTAAGCATACAGATGAAAACGAGTTAGAGCTATTAGCATTGTAAATTCTTAACTGGACTTTTATTGCCACACAAATTGAAATTAAAAAGTAAAACAGTTGACATAAGTGAGCTGATTCAAAGCGCCACATCCGTCATGAGCATGAGCACGAAGGAGAGACACAAAAGGAAAAACAAGTTCCCTCGCAGTCAAAGCTATCGGCAAAAGTGCAACTATCCATGTAACATGGTCGGTCCCCAAGGCAGTAACAAAACTGCCACAAGGAGGGACAAACGTAAGGCATTTACCAATGATAACAAAGAATTTTTGAAAGGCAAGCCCATAAACAAGTGATAGTGATGGGCATGTGGTGGGTGTGGTTAAAAGCCCAGATACAAACCAACACGTCGGAAAAGCAGCGATTGCGCACTGCTAGGCTCAACCTAAAAAGGTCACAAAACACTTTGGCTCTCCGTTTATAATGTCCCGAGTGACACTAGAAGTAAGGAATACTACAGCAACTTCTTTAATTGAGCTCAGGCTTTTATAATGACAATTCACTTGGACTGGGCCGCCCTAAATTTGCACAGGAGGCTACAGATGCTGCAAAATGCAGCAGTTTGCCAGATTCTAGGAGCTTGCTAGTTTTATTATTGTTCTTCTTGCCAAGTGGCTACGTATTTCTGTGCAAGCATGTTTTAAAATCCTTTGTACGGCTCACTGACCAACTTTCTGAAATAATCCTCCTTTTCTGGCACTAGAGCTGACTCTTCACTCAGAATCTCTTGGCCTTTTAGTTGTCCGTCAATACCAATAACAAAGGCTGTGGGACAAGATCTCTTCTGTGTTGGTCTCTTCTTTTCCTCTTTCTGACTTTGTTTGAACACTGGCAAAATCTTTGCCACTCTGACCCATAAATAGCATATGTCTGCAGTAGTAGACAGTGATCTATGTTTTATGAAAGCAAAATATACCACAGTTTAAATCTTTGCAATAGTAATTTGGAGACAGGAACAATGCTATCTTTCTGGGGTTCACATTCTTAACCTGGCTCAATGCCTGTCCCAGGTAATCATTGTTGTGAAAGATTTCAGTTTAGGATTCACAGCAAAGACAATATGCAGCCATAGCCCAATCAACCATCACCTCATAGTGCATAATAAATTAAGGCCCGGATTTAAGAGGGCCTATCGCCTCCTCGCGTCACAATAGGGTCATTTTTTTTACATTAATGTGGCCCAAAGAGGCCAAAATCACCGCGCCAGATTTACAAATGCATGCATTGTGCCACTTTGTAACCCCTTCTGCCACATTATGCCTGTGCCAGCATAATGTATGCAAGTGGGCTTTCCCCTGTTAGGGGGCCGAAAAAATGGTGTAAAGAAATCTAAAAGATTTTGCCATTTGTTTTGGCATTTTTAATGCCTGCTCAGAGCAGGCATTAAAAGGGGGCACACCATTGGTTATAGTGGGCTCTTATGTACTGTTTAGGGTTAGCTCCAACAATTCTGGCTCTAACCCTGAACAGTACATCAGTAGTGTCACAAATAATGATGCTTGTGCACTGTATTTTAAATACAGCACACACATGGTGGCGGTAGGGGGGCGGTAAGGGGCGCAAGGAAAGTGGTGCTGCACTGGGTGCAGAGCCCTTTTCTTAAATCTGCCACTTACTGTCTGATTTCTGATGATGGTTTTGGACTTATGCCCTTGTTTGCGTTCTCCCATCTCATTTTGAGGGAAGGCTGTATTTCAGGTGTCAGAGCTGCTTCTGGCTCCACCATGGGAAAAAAACGAATTAAGTGTGAATAATGCCACCAGAAATGGCATTAAAATGGCTACTCAATCGGGGGTGGTTGGCCTACTACCATTTCTGATCACATAATTTATGTGCAAAACTTCTATATAAAATCTTGCAATCTAGCAAAAATATCTTTTATTATGCCCATTCACATATGTGGTTACTGGAAGTGTACTACAAGTTTGGAGGTTTATTTCCAGCACCAATATTAATTAGGACAACTCCACCACTCCAAGCAAGGCTGTAGAAATTGTTGTCATTGACAATGTTTTTGCACTGTGGCAGCTCCCACAGGGCAGGTAGCACAACCTAGCAGAACATCACAGCCACCACAGCGGTGAAGTCAGAATGTGCTGGTTGGTCCTCTGCTGCTGTGGCACAGTTTTTTTGTGCCTCAACACAAGATTCGCTGTCCAAACACCAGTCTTTAAATGCTGCCATTTATCTTCTCACAAACAAGCAACTTGTACAGTTGATTCCATTTTGCAAAACCAAGATACTTCATGCACTCGTACTTCAAGATAAAAACTGCCCTGTTTGAACCCTCTGCAAAGCCTTTCGACAGGCTCGTTCAGTGCTTGTTTAACGCACACGTGAATGAAGGTGGACAATCTCAAAGAAGTATATGTTTTCCCTAAACTTCAAATTTTGAGAACGCTTGACGTGGCTGCTGTTGAACCTGTATGTGCTTTGCAGCCTGCGAAAAGTAAGCGATACAACCCAACACAGAGGAAGGTGATGCTAGTGATGACGCTGTCACCATCATTCACTTGTGCTGAACGAAATGTTAATCTGTAACCCACATAACCATAGCTTACGCGATTTGCACATGATTTATAATAAAATACAAATGCATTTACATTTTATAGGTTTGAGCAGACCAGCTCCCAGCCCCCTCCACCACCCTCTGTGTCAGCATAATCAATAAGGCACAGAACGGGTTGGATACTATTTTTAGAACTATACATCAAGTCACAGACCCAGCACTCCTAAACAAATTCACTCCTCTGTCCCCTAAAAACAAACAAAGACTTTCTGGGTTTTTCGTTTTAGATAAAAAAAAATTCAAGAGGCTATAAGCAAAAATGTGTAATTGAATGACTTCTCGCCCTCCTTTACCTGTTTGTGTCCCTTCTCCCTGTCTGCTTCTTCTGCCTGGTACATACAAAAGCTTGGGCTCACTGTTTAGTTTGGTGCTTTAGGGCTCACAGGACCCACCATGCAAAGGTGACGCACGGCACGTATGGAAGAAAAACAGCCGGTTTGGACCTCGTGTCCATTCTTGAGAGCCCAGTATACCTTACTTTGAATTAACAACAACTTGAAAATCACCTTCGTACCTCCGGCTTGACAGTGTAGCTCTCTGTAGACCCATTCTTACTAATTGTTCAAAATATACATAGAGCTGGGGTTGGCTCAGGCCAAAGCAGTATTCAGCTCACCTCATGCTATTGGCTGTTTGGTGTATCATTCCATCGCCTACGGAGTGCCAGCACCACAATACATTAGAGACTATTTTATACCCTAAAAATACTCTCCCATGATAAAAGTACCATGTTGTGTGTACTCGTATTGCACCCAGGACTCTGAACTCTTTCGGTGAGCAAATGACTCAACTCCACCACCCCTGTCAAGAGCTTTGTGCCAGGAGCCTTCTGCACATGGAAAAAATACAGGTCTGTGAGAAAGAGAAAATGAGAAGCAGGATGTCATGTAGGACCATGGATTATACCGCTGTTGTGAAGTTCTCCAGTGGAATCAGACATTTTCATTTTCATAGACAACACTGAGCAGGCTTTGATATATAATGCTGTTTCATTACTTGAGATTCCATTATGATCTTTTAGCTGGATCTCTTTTAGGTTGGATATTTAGTTGCATGGTGAACTGACTCAGTCATCCCCCAAGGCTGAGGGATGACGAGTGTCAAAAAGAAGAGAAGTGCGTCATCCCACCTTCCAGGGATACCGGGGACAATTTCATTTCTAGAATGCTGTCACAAAAAGACCCTTACGCACATGAGTACATTTTCTCCTTTCAATTAAATATGATTGTGTAATTTAAATTAAATTCGACTTTGATTTAATTACCTATTTAGCTTAATTGAGTAATTTTAAATTGAATTACTTTTTTCTTCTTTAAAGGGTAAAGGCGATTAGTCTCCTTTATATACTGGAATTGATGCTGAAGCTTCCAAGAATGACATAGATTATATATCAGTCATGTTTGTAAAAGTTTCAGCTGTATTGTATTGCACCACTTCTATAGCACTTAAAATCCCCATGTGGTGTACCAAAGTGCTTACATACACAGATAGCAAGCTACCCATTGTAGGGTGCATGAGTGGAAGGGTGTGTGTTTGTTTTGAGCTTAGGTGGATTGTCTTTTTACGTCATTCCTGATAATGACCTTTTTATAGGATGCAGTGCCTGGCGGTGTTATGGGTGTGAGATAGACATACAAATTACAATTGTAATAGACGAAAACATATAGGCAGTTATAAAGCATCAGTCTAACTTTAGGGGGAGTAGAATGCTGTGTAGTCAGAGAAGGCCAAGTAATCTACGTTGCTACATGTACCAAGCAGAGATTGTGATGAATGATTAAGGAGCCCAAAAGGGCAAGAATGGGAATTAGTGACATGGGCAGTAGCGATGCACCTTTTTAGATGCAGGGAAACTGCATAATGCTCAGCAAATACACCCCACGAACAAAGAAGGAACTGGAACTGCGATTAAGACTGGCAACTACACACTCTTTAAAAGGCCTAGATGCCACCTTCTCCTGGTAGCCCTAAGTAAGCCAAAATCTTCAGCAGGGATACATGCACCAAGTTTCAAGCCCCTCTCCTCCCCAGGGCTCCGAAAGGCAGAGAAGCACCAGTCAGACAAGCCTTAGTAGAGTCGTGGCTCAGAACTTAGCCAGACTGGAACATGCCACATGCAAATATAAGGGACGAAGCGCTTGGTAGATAGGTGTCTTCACGGCCCAAGAGGGAATTGGCCTACCCTATGTTCCTCTTCAGTACTCCGGGTAGGGTGCAGGTTTATAAAAATCAGTCTTGGCCTGCCCCTGAAAGGACAGTTCAACCTGAACTGCTAGAACAGTCCCACATTGCACAAGAACATAAGCAACTCAAGACATGCTTCTGTGTTATGGGGCTTCACAAGCCATGTATTGCTGGAGACACGTGGCCCAGCAAGCTAGGCAGCGGACATCTGGACAACCGTATCACTGAAACAACAGGCCAACTAAAGAATGATGGAATGAAATTCGCTCAGATAAATTACTTGCGTTTCAGATACATCCAATTATCTTCTGGCATCAGACTCATGCTTTTTACATGAGTCTCCATCAGTAAGAGGGGTATGACTAGTCTTGCGACCAAGCATGCTTTGCTTTCGTTGATGACTGAAGGCGAACCTCACTGATAGGACCCAACAAATCCACAACCAGCCTGGGCTTGTTTGGTTTTCTGTTCAGAAGGGACATAGCCTAACATTTAAGCTGTATTGTTCCTTTTGTTTCAGGAGCAAGAAAAACCCATGTCCTGCATAGGGCTGATCCCTTTCTGTGATGGCAGACAACAATGTAACTGAATAGAATGTTCAAAAAGCGATTACCATCGGTTCATATTAATTTGCGAAATTCCATCCATCAATGTTTTACCAAGTTTTAAGCGTTTTTTGGGGTGTGACTTTGTACCCTCACTCCGTGGCTTGGATGGTGTGTGCAAAAAAGTCAGCTAAATTCATGAGTATACTGCCAAATCTGAAAGGGGACTGACAGGCCATTTCTCTGGGGCATGTAAGACTCTAGGGCAAAGAGACAATCCTTGTGACAAATACTGCTGTTGTTTCTGGTACCTCAGAAGCCTGAAATTCCTGCAAGCTCATTGAAATGTCGAATATCAACTTTGCAGATTTTGGATTTCACAGGGTAGTGAGGGAGAACTACTAACTCATTGAAGATAATGTGAAGTACAAGTCGCAGTCCGTTATCACCTTCAATCTGTCACAAAGGATATAATGTACAATCAGTGTTATTCGTTTTGAAAAAGGAAGGACGTCATGTGATACAGCTGGCCAGAAAACTAAAGACAGGGTGGCTGGCTGTGCCAGAGCAATATATCCTGGCTAAATTGGAATATATTCGATTTATTGAGAGAACAGGCATACCACAACAGTGAGGAGATCACACCATCTATAAAGAAGGATGAGGCCATGCCATCTCTCCTTAAACTCACAACAGCCCTGCTTATTTGGATTAGCAAAATGTTTTGAGGTATGAAATTACATCAGGTGTTGGCGGCCATAACACACCACTGCCTAGTGCATAGTTGACACACATATAGGATGGAGCCTCACAGTGCTTAATTTGTAAAAGAAAGAGTGCCGGAGCTCGAAGCTCTGGTCAGAAGCCTCTGGCCAGTTCAATTTAATGTCAGTTCACCAAGTATCAAGGCTAGTAGTCGTAATTCCGGCACATGCCTCTTATATCCACTGCAGATACTCCCTGTACCTTTAACTCACACTTGCAGGTTCCTGCTTTCTCCCTTTGTGATGGTATTGTTGTTTTCCTCTTGCTTTGTCTTTTTGATCTGTTTGATTTTCCCTCTAATGCGCTTGAAAAATATCTGTGGCAAAAAAAAAAAAGTTCTGGTCCCCGAAAATAAGTGCTGTGCCCCCCTCGGGCAACCACCGGCTCAAATTAAGCACTGCAGCCCCAAATCATCAGTAATGAACAAGAATTAGGCTATAGGTGACACCCATATCTCCAACAACACCAGCCATATGGCAGCAAGGATGCAAGGGCATGTTGCACATCTTGCGGCTAGCAGTAGTACTTAGGAACCAAAGGATAAGGATGATACATAATGTTTATTTCATCAAACATAGATATAATATAAAAACAGTTCATACATGAACTTATGATATCTAAAAAAATACTGTTCTCTAAAAATCTTGCACACATGAAAAAAATATCATAAAAAACTGTGTAAGGCAGCGAACATCACAGGCAATATTTTACATCTCCTAACCGCCAATACTGGGGATGTTTTCCACTGAAGGGTTTTAAGTGACAGCAAATAGACAAGGCCAAAGCTAGAGTTGTCTATGATGTCACTTCCTTACGTGGAAAACTAATTGTTATTGGCAACTATCTATTTACAGTTTTATATTGTTTCTGTCCCCCATCCTGTCCCCCTGCTCTGATGAGCAGTGGAAGATTAGAGGGAGCGTAGGTCAGTTTGACATAACGTGACCACACCCACCTCAACAGCCCCTTCAAGTACTTGCTTTCATGTCACGCTCCCCAGTTACCACAAAGAGAATACCCCCATTCCCAATCCAAAAGAAAAGCTGGCATCAACTTGGCTGGCTTTTAACAGCTAGCGCCACTGACCGTGGAGATGGAAGTTGGTTTCTTAGGAACTTCACATCACATTCCCATGCCCCTCTCGGGACTCTGTAGTCCTGGCCGAGAGGCAGATTGCTATCAATCAGACCTCAGGCTTTAGAGCAGGGATCTCCAACTGTGAAATGGGCCCACCTAAGGTAGGCCTTAAATGATTCTGTTGGGGAGGGCGCCTGGTTCTGGTCAGGAGAAGCATTCTGCTGATAACAAGGCATTGTCTTAAACTGAAAGAAATAGCTCTGTAATGGGCCATCACTAATATGTTTTGTCATTTATATTCAAGGTGAGAGTATGTGTCAAAAGGGAAGGGACTCCAAATGCTCTTCAATCCCCTCACCCCCATATCTAATAATTACGCGATGGGTACTTTTACATGTTAGTAATGCCTGCCTGACCAGAATAGTATGTTTGGCATGATGTATTTGATTGCATTTTTAAAACAGTAACAGAACTTAACTGAAATGTTTAAATAAGTTTTGACAAATGTGAACATTGCCAATAAAGTGGAATAATTGAGAAAAATTCGGAGGGGGGTCCGATGACTTTTGTTTTCCACTAATGGGGGCAGGGTAATAAAAAGTTTGAAGGCCGCTGTGTTAGGGTTAGGCGCTTCATTACACTGACATCAAAGCAGTGAAAAAAAATGAAACTGAAGTCAGCAGTGCGTAATTAGAGACAGTGGTTGACAGGCCTACCGGCCTCGTTTTTAGGTTGGAGCTGTCTGTCTGTCTCATGAAAAACATCTTGTGGAAATTCCGAAAGCTTCCCTGAGATTGTATTCTGCCCATTGCTACCATTGGCTTTGTGGTTTTTAACCCACTGTTTCTGACTTTCTGTTTGGTGGCTTTGTTTGTTTTATCAAATCAAATCATTAACATTTATAAAGCGCGCTACTCACCCGTGCGGGTCTCAAGGCGCTAGGGGAAAGAGGGGGGTTACTGCTGCTCGAAAAGCCAGGTTTTTAGGAGTCTCCGGAATGTTGAGTGGTCCTGGGTGGTCCTGAGGCTGGTGGGGAGGGAGTTCCAGGTCTTGGCTGCCAGGAAGGAGAAAGACCTCCCACCCACAGTGGAGCGGCGGATGCGAGGGACGGCAGCGAGCGCGAGGCCAGAGGAACGGAGGAGGCGGGTGGGGACGTAGAAGCTGAGGCGTCGGTTGAGGTATTCCGGTCCCTTGTTGTGGAGGGCTTTGTGTGCGTGGGTGAGAAGTCAAAAGGTGATCCTTTTGCTGACTGGGAGCCAATGCAGGTGTCTCAGGTGTGCGGAGATGTGGCTGTTGCGGGGTACGTCGAGGATGAGGCGGGCCGAGGCGTTTTGAATGCGTTGCAGGCGATTTTGGAGTTTGGGGGTGGTCCCAGCGTAGAGGGTGTTGCCGTAGTCCAGGCGGCTCGTGACGAGGGCGTGGGTCACGGTTTTTCTAGTGTCGGCGGTGATCCAGCGGAAGATCTTGCGGAGCATGCGGAGGGTGAGGAAGCAGGCGGAGGGCACAGCGTTGACTTGCTTGGTCATGGTGAGAAGGGGGTCCAAGATGAAGCCGAGGTTGCGGGCGTGGTCTGTGGGGGTCGGTGCGGTGCCGAGGGCCGTGGGCCACCAGGAGTCGTCCCAGCCGGACGGGGTGTTGCCGAGGATGAGGACTTCCGTTTTTGTCAGAGTTCAGCTTTAGGCGGCTGAGCCTCATCCAATCTGCGACGTCCTTCATACCCTCTTGTAGGTTGGTCTTGGCGCTGGCGGGGTCCTTGGTGAGGGAGAGTATAAGTTGGGTGTCGTCGGCGTAGGAGGTGATGATGATGTCGTGCTTGCGTACGATGTTGGCGAGGGGGCTCATGTAGACATTGAAGAGTGTCGGGCTGAGCGATGAGCCTTGAGGTACGCCGCAGATGATCTCGGTGGGGTCTGAGCGAAACGGTGGGAGGTAAACTCTTTGGGAACGGTTTGAGAGGAAGGAGGCGATCCAGTCCAGGGCCTGGCCTTGGATCCCGGTGGAGCGGAGGCGGGTGATTAGGGTGCGGTGACAGACGGTGTCGAAGGCCGCCGAGAGGTCGAGGAGGATGAGGGTGACTGTTTCACCGTTGTCCATCAGGGTTCTGATGTCGTCTGTGACTGAGATGAGGGCGATTTCCGTGCTGTGGTTGGTTCGGAATCCGGTTTGTGAAGGGTCGAGCAGGTTGTTGTTTTCCAGGAAGGTGGTCAGCTGTTTGTTGACGGTCTTCTCTATTACCTTGGCTGGGAAAGGCAGGAGAGAGATGGGGCGGAAGTTTTTCAGGTCGCTCGGGTCAGCCGTATGTTTCTTTAGGAGGGCGTTGGCTTCGGCGTGTTTCCAGCATTCGGGGTAGGTAGCAGAAGAAAAAGAAGAGTTGATGACGGCCTGGAGGTGCGGGGCGATGGTGTCGTCGGCTTTATTAAAGATGAAGTGAGGGCAGGGGTCCGAAGGGGCGCCGGAGTGGATAGAGTTCATGATGGATTTGGTTTCTTCAGTGTTGATGTGGGTCCAGTTGTTGAGGGTGAAGGCCGGGGGTGCGGGTTCGGTGATGTTAGGTTGGGTGTGGTGTCTGAAGCTGTCGTGGAGGTCGCTGATCTCCTGTGAAACAGTCTACTCTATACCGTTGCAATCTACACCACTGCCCTCCATGCCACTCCACTGTAAACTGCTGCCATCTACACCACTGCCCTCCATGCCACTCCACTGTAAACTGCTGCAATCTACACCACTGTCCTCCATGCCACTCCACTGTAAACTGCTGTAGTCTACACAACTGCACTGTAAGTCACTCTGCTCTATGTCACAGCACTCTACACTGTACCACTGTAGTCTACGACATTGTTCTCTATGCCAGGCTAATCTACACCACTGCAGTCTACCTCAATGCAGTCTATGCCACTCTACACCTCTGCACTCTACTCAACGACACTCTACTCTGCAGCATTCTACGCCACTCTGACAATCCACTCTTCACTACTGCACTCTATGCCAATGAACTCTGCATGACTCTCCTCTCTGCCACCAACATTTAGTCATGCTGAGCAGCAGCCACACGGGTGTACAACAAGGCTAAAAAAACATTGGCAAAGCCAATTGCTCTTGCATAGGTGAGACCTTTTGGCTTTGCCAATGCTTCTTTCAGGGACTGGCACTTATTTTCCCTCGGCAGTCTTGGATCCAGAGCAAGAGAAAGAAGGATACAAAAGGTAAAATATGAAATGAAAGATGGAAAGCTATGGCAAAGAAAGAAAGCAGAGATAAAACAGAGCAGGAAAGAGTGTGGTAAAGGGGCAGGGAATGGCTGGTGGCGGATGAAAGCGCATAAGGCGGAATCAAGACTAAGCAGTCTTGGTATTCGCACCCCGACCTTCCATAGCGCCGAAAATGTCCTTCCCGCACTTATTCTTTTACAGATTAATCACCGAACATCAGAGCAGTGAGAACATCAGAGCAGTGAACAATCAGGTTTCGAGGCTCGTGTTCTAAATAAAGGCTTCTTCCTACGCACGCCGTACATAGGATATACACTTTGCAGGGTAAAGTCATATTCTCATGTTTCATTGGAGGTTTAGCGCAGGTGTCTGTTTATTCTAAGACCTGTGAAGATTTCAACCAGTGTTAGAAAGTGGACAAAACAACAAAACATTATGGGGGTCATTATGACACCGTGTGGCCGCCAATGCGGCCGCACTCCCGCGGCCCCCATTAAGACATTCCCGCTGGGCCGGCGGGCGCAAACCAAGTTTGCGCCCGCCGGCCCAGCGGGGATGAGGCCGCAACATAGGAGCCGGCTCCTAATGGAGCCGGCGGTGTTGCGGCCGTGCGACGGGTGCAGTTGCACCCGTCGCGCTTTTCACTGTCTGCTATGCAGACAGTGAAAAGCTGGCTGGGGCCCTGTTAGGGGGCCCCTGCCCTGCCCATGCCAGTGGCATGGGCAGTGCAGGGGCCCCCAGGGGCCCCAGGACACCCCTTACCGCCAACCTCTTCCTGGCGGTGCAAACCGCTAGAAACAGGCTGGTGGTAGGGGTGTCATAATCCCCAGGGCAGCGCTGCTTGCAACGCTGCCCTGGCGGATTATCACCGCCGGGCCTAAAACGGCAGGAAACCGCCGGCCCCGGCGGTGCGACCGCGGCACTACCGCCGCGGTCGTAATAAGGGCCTCCGTACCGCCAGCCTGTTGGCGGTACGGACGCTACATTACCCCTGGCGGTCTCCGACCCCCAGGTTCGTAATGACCCCCTATATCTTGTTCTCTGCTGCATTCGTGTAGCAAAAACATATTGCAGATCAGTCCACCGAGCACTTAGGACCTCATTCTAAGTGGCCTTTTAATCTCGATTGGGCCAGCAACTGGAGTAACCCCCATGCCCCCCCTCCCACCAAAAAAATCCGATTCGCAGTTGTGGTCTCTGGTAGCAAAGCTGTGAGGAAATGCGTCTTTTTTCGCCAGAGGCTCACAAAGGTAAGCACTTTATTCCGAATCTTGCGTATATGAACCCGATCCAGTCAGAGTAGTTCTCCCGGTCCGGCATCATATGCGACATATGTCGAAGCCAAGACTGGTATTGTATATAGCTTTTACATTTTTCTCGCTGTGGCGACCCGTGTTACACTGTTCACATTTTCGCAGACTCGAAGAATGAATGGTTCGTACATGCGCTCCCAGGGCAATCACAGGGCGCACCCTTGGAGCAAACGTTCCTGAGGGATTCATCAGTGCCCAGTGAAATACCAGACTAAAGGCTGCTTGTGCCATAAAACACTTACATTTATATCATATTTCAGCAGCAGCAGAGGGGGTGAGTATAGATAACCTTCAATACCGGGGCCTAGCCTTCTGCCTGACATTCGCACAAGCACCCCAGAGTGTCCCAGCCTGAATATGGGTGCAATATATTTCTATATTTGCAGACACAGCATCGTTTGGGCCACACTTGTTCATTATAATTTGAGAACTTTCTGCTTTCTAGACCGACCAGTTCCCCTGTCAGTTGTACAGTATACCCAAATAATCAAACTCATTCACCGTTCACAGTTTGTGGTTCTTCAGACGACAGGCTTGCTCTAGGACGTACAACTTACTACCATCGGTTTTCATTTCTTTTTTTTCAACCTTCAATAACTATCAAGGAAATTCAGGCGATGGTCTAATTGTTTTTAGGTTTGGCTTGTAATGAACTGCCTTCACTCCTATTGTTACCAGTAGTTTAAAACATACACAAAGTATGATGTCTGGCGGTCCAAGTCCAATATTTTTAATTCCCCTGTTCAGTTGGTTGATTTATGTATCATTGCAATGAGGACTTTTTTGTATCCAAAAGATCAACTAAATTATCACAGATTAAAATAAGTCATGCATGTATCAAGTACTGAAGCAATGTTTTAATGTTTGTTTTTTTCACTACAATGTGATATTTAAAGGTTTTAGTTAATTGCTCTGAAACCCTGAAAGGCAAAAAAAGCATCCCTTTCTCAAGAGCAACATACTTCATAATATAAGCGGAAACTTGCAAGCCCCAAGTAGGCTCGTTTAAACTGCCTGGCAGCTTGAAATCCATTTCATTTTATCCAGGTGTGCTTGTAGCCTGTGGGCAAGACTGTAACCAAAAGTGTGCCCCCCCCCCAACCTCCTATCAAATAAAGATATATTCTTTTAATTTTTATGGGCACATAGGATCCTCTTGTTAATGGGCACAGTCGTTGCACAGCATCAAGAAGATGGGGTGAAACCCGTCAGGAGTGCTTGCTCAACTGAATAAGTAAGTTAGTTACCAAGAGATCAATATGATAGCTAAAAAAATAAGTATGGGCAATGTACAGGCCTAGAGTGTTACCACATTTTAAACTGGACAAGTCCAGACGGATTACTTCTGGTGGCCACAACCTAAATCTTTCTGTGTCCCCTCCGCCACACTTTGACTCTAAGTGCTCCCCCTTCATCAGTAGAACCATAAAAGGATGCAAAGTCTCTTTAAATTTGAAAGACTCTAAGGCTTCTGCATATCCTCTCCTCTCACTCTGGCTAATAAATGAAAACACCTTGAACAGTTTCTGTTAGTGATTCGTCTCTGAAGCTTTTTCTAATTTGTGAACACAAAATCCCATTTTGTAGTAGCAATACTTTTCATACAGTTGTATGTTTTTTTTCATGAACACAACCATTAACTGAGTCATCTGTCTCTGGTTTGCATTCCTACACTTCTTATGGAAGAGTTTCTGTTTTTCGGCTCAAGTGCTTCCCATTTTGGTTTTGTATTAGAGTTGACAGACACGTGGTTTGACGCATCTGAGAGGTCCTAAAATGTTATGAGGGACTAATCTTCTCTTGTGTTACTTCTATCTATATGATCAAGTGTGGATGTAATGGTTCTATTGTAGTATAATATATCTTCTCCATTATAGTGCTATCCAGTGGTATTTATGTTCTTGGGTTTTCATCTAAACTAGCGCTAATATTTATGCATTTATGTTAACAAATAGTTGCAAGATCCTTGTCTACTGTACTATTCAGATTTGTTTGGAATACGCCAATGCTTGAAGGGCCATGGCAGCAGCTCTTCTCGACCCTAGTCCTCACCAGCATGTCTTTGTCTAAATCTCAATTAGCTATGCCCACATATATATAATCCAGATGGCTAAAATACCTCCCTTACATAAATATATATTTGGCTGGTGTATCAGCAGAGTGTCTCATATTTGCTGTGGCACTCTTCACCACTGACAGACCTATTAGTCAACTATAATTGTGCTATTAACAACATTATTGATAGTGAGCTCTAGGATACCCAAAGGTGTCTTCTAGGAGGAAGATGGCATCTTCAAGAGCCATATTAAAATCTCCCATCAGCAGTTTCACCATGTCAGCCCCTGCATGGATATGGCCATCTCTTCCCAAAATGGATGATTTTCGAATCTGTCCAATAAGGGGAAGTGTAGTCACTTTGCATATTGCCCACAAGGATGAAGTAGCCAGGAGATCCCTGCTTATGTGGGATGACGTGTTCCTTGAAATAATTTCTTTAGCACCTTTTTCAAGTGGCTGGGTTAAAGAGGTAAATTTCATATGTTGAGGATTCTTAGGCAGTATTGTAAAATAATTGCCTTCTGTTTGTTTTCCACCTTTCGGCACCTCTTTATTTCCAGTCTGATTTTGTGGCTAAGTGTGTTGCATTAGCCAACTGAGATAGTCATTTTCTCCCACTAAGTAGAGGTGCCTGTTGATAGTAACTGTCTTGTAGACAATTCAGTCGTTTTTCAAGATGACGTAGACCAGCAGGAATAGCCATTGAAGATCTGTTCGAGTGAGTGTGCTGTGGTCAGAATTCTTTACCCTTGTGATGGATCTGGCTGCAGAATGAAGGGCACTTTTCACAGGAGTGCATTGTAACTTTCAGGACTTGTACAAACAGGGTGTTGGTTGGACAGGATATGGCTTTGTATGCTGATCCTGAAACAGCTTCTGGAAGATAACGTTTTATTTCACTTTGGTGGGATAGTTGGTACCATAATAGCCGGGTCTTTATTAGCAAAGTAGGTTTGGACAAAAATCTTACTGTTGATGAGGAATCTGAGAAAATTTGCATTTGTTATGAGTTATTGGTTTCATTTTGATGAGCCACTTCTGGGCCCATTCTTGAACTGTGTTTTGGTGGGGTTCGTGTCCAGGTAGGCATTCGACATCCAGGGATGGGTGAGAATGAGGATGACTTTTAGTCACCTGATGTTGTTTGTCGATGTTGTTATGTCCAATAGTTCTGAATTAAAATGTGGTGTATTTTTGGTGCTCTGCTAGGTCAATAGTATACCTTGGGGCTCTGTATACATGTTGTCAAAGTGGAAGTCTGTTGGAGAGGTTGCAACTGAGCTACTGTAGTAAGGTAATATCACATCCCATGTGAGATGCAGTCACGGCTTGCGGGTGTTACAGGGGGTGAGGCGTGCACAGGGGGGGAAATAGGGGGTGCAGGGGGAAATATTAATAAAACTAAAAAAAAAAAAAAAAACTTTTCTGCACGCCGTTCTCCGCCGCCGCTCCTCCTTCTCCTCAGCAGGCTGCAGGCACAGGCTCCCAGCCTGCCCTGCGGCCAATCCTGATGCTGGTCAGAGCAGCGTTAGGATTGGCTGGGAGCGCCGAGCCAGAGCACTCTGAGGCATACTGGGAGCCTTTGCCAGCTCTCTCCAGCCCAGCAGCAGTGTGCTGGGCCGGAGAGAGCCTACTGCACATGCATTCTTGGCCGGCCCGAGACGACTGGCAAAACACACATGGGCACTGAGGGGGTGCACAGTGCACTCCCCTTGTCCCTGTCATCCCCAATGCCATGCCCCTTTAACAATGAAAGGATAATAATCTCAGTTTATTATCCTTTCATTGTTAAAGGATTTGCAGCCGTTGCTGCTGGTGGGGGGATGGGGGGGGGGGGGGCACGCTCCTCCGCCATAGCAGAGGAGTCACCACTATTGAGAAGGTGAGATTGTTATCAACGCATTATGCATTAGGGTCTTGAATGCTTCTGATAGGTTGAGGGGGAACAGGAAGCGGCATCAATTATTTTGATAATTTAAAGGGTACTGTCTACAGCCTGGACACTCTCTCCCTTTGCACTGAAGAATAGTTGGAAGCCTGGTTGATGAAGAAGGGGATGGAGACGTGGGGTAGAGAGGGAAGGGGGAGTTTTGATTGGTTCATTTGGGTTACTAGTAACTGCTTTTCCAATAAAATTAAACAGGAAAAAGCAAAGAGAAAGGCAAAATATGCAGAATCTAGTGTGTTAATTATTGATTCTGCAGTTTTACATTATATCACATCTAGTAAAACCTTACCCATGATAATAGTATTTACAAAATATGGTAAATACCCCACCATATTCTACACAACTTGCAATCATTCTGTAAGTCACTCATTTAATCGGTGGGAGCCAGCTGTATGTTTCTTTTGCACTGCCATTCTTCAGTTGTATCAGTAGTAGTCACTTATCTGCTGCTCTTATGGCCGATGAATCCTTGTGTGGCCTGACTTGTTTGTTGGACAGCTGTGTCTCCTGACTTTGAAAGCAGTGACGGCTTAGGGTGCTGCAGTTGTGATTATTTTTTGCTTTGCTGGTGGATCGAGTATGTGCTGACCATAAACCATGCCCTGCACCATACGAAGTGTCTCCTAGCAGTCAGAGTTCTAAAAGTACAGTATGTGATGTGGGCATTTTCCTAGCAGTTTACAAGGTAGAAATTATGCTTCCATAAGGCATGAGTCATTTTCTGTGTAGATTCCGTCCAGTGATGACCTGTAAAAGTCATATGCAGGAGGAAGTGTTGGGGCAGGCCTCCCTCTTCATTGATGGTATACTGAGAAGGGAAATGGCCAATCGCAGCTCGTGGCGTGCGGAAGGGGTGGGACGGCGTGCGGGGAGCGTGGAGGCGAGGAATAAACAATAAACACTCAATAAAAAATAAAAAAATTACCTGCACGCCACCGCGCCACTCCGCTCCTCCATCTCCTCTTCTGCTGCAGGCTTGCACAGGCTCCCAGCCTGCCCTGTGGCCAATCTTGACGCTGTTCAGAGCAGTGTTAGGATTGTCTGGGAGCACGCCGCTAGTATGCTCCCAGGCAGACTGGGAGCATGTGAATGCTCTCTCGAGCCTGGCAACTGTGTTGCTGGGCTGGAAAGAGCCTACTGCGCATGTGTGTTTGGCCAGCCCAAGATGGGTGGCCAAACACACATGCGCAGTGAGGGAGCACTCCCCCTCACTACTCAACCCGTGGCCACTCCTTTACAAGAAAGCAATAATAAACACAGTTTATTATTGTTTTCTTGTAAAGGTTTTGCAGCTGCTGCTGGGGGGGATGGGAGGAGGGGCATGACACTCCTCAACCCTAACAGAGGAGCTGCCCCTGAAAATGGCCCTTCCACACAGTTATTCTGTTTGTCCGGATGAAGCCAAAGTGACGCAATTAATTTCATTAACAGACCTCATGTTTTACTGGAAATTGCTTCGGTTTTGCTAAGTCAGCCACACTTTACGGCTGGTATTTTCTCTATTTCTGTGCTGTCCAAAATGTGACTAGTCAAATGAAGGGAGAAACACTGACACCGAACAGAGGCACACAAGTGTAAGCAGTTTGACCAAATGTAGGAAATCAGGATTCCAGTAAGGTAAAGTGGGTTTTTAAAAATCTCAGGTTTCTCAATCTGACATCAAACAATTTAGGTAGTAAACTTTAAATTATAGAAGGTGGTAATAAGCGGGAGATATTAATAATACATAGGCATATGTCCTCAGTGGAGACAGAGTAAGGCGGCTTTGTAGTTTAAATGCAGCGCGAAAATGCTAAAATTATATCCGAGCAGAGATGTGCATGTGAGAGGTTTTAATGTTATAACTGAGAGTGCTTTAAACGATCAAGGATGTTTTGCCTTGTTATAAAGAATAAAGGAACCCCAACTTATGTGCAAGTAAAACTTTAAGTAATAATTGCAGAACAATGTAATAGTGCAAATATGTCACCATTTTGAGACCTTATGCAATCAAAATATGAGCATTAGGGTGTGTTAATGCTTTCTATAAATGTCATTCATTTGTGTAGCAGGCACACTTCTGCAGCCTAAATAGCAGGGTGTAATGTTCAGCTCAGTGGTACTTAAATGATTTAAGCACAGAAGCAAGAGGGTAGTCCACCCTCGTGGGGTACAAACCTGCGATCTGAGGGTGACATACCTTTCCTTTCAGTGGGCACAATCTGTACCTTCTTGTTTTGTACTCATGCCAAAAAGCATTAAAAAAGATCTATGAAAGGAACAGTGTGCAACACTTTGCACAAACCTAGACACAAATAAAGAGCTATTGGCTAAAGATGCTTTAAATGGATCAACCGAAAGCGTTATAAATACTCGTAGAAGGTTTTCCACGTTTCCATTTAGCACAGTGCCTCGTTCCTGGGCACACCACCTCTTTTTCTTTCACCGCAGCGCAATCCGCATGAGGTAGACAATGCTGCCTGCCTTTCCACGAAAACAAAGAACAGCGAGCGAAAAATGATAAAATAAAGAAACATTTGCAATGCAGTGGGTCTCGCGTTTGCTCAAGTTAGAGTTATTACTGTTGTAAATTCCTAAGTGGACTTTTCTTGCCACATAAAATGAGAATGGAAAGTAAAACAGTTGACATAAGCGAGCCGATTCAAAGCGCCACGGCTGCCATGAGCGTGAGCGCTAAGGAGAGACACAAAAAGAAAAAGAAGTTAGCTCGCAGATAAACGTATCAGCAAACGTTCAATTATCGATGTAACAGGGTCGATGGCAAAGGCGGTAACAAAACTGCCCCAAGGAGGGACAAACGTAAAGCATTTACCAATGATAACAACGGATTTTTTAAAGGCAAACCCATGAATGAGTGATAGTGATGGGCATGCGGTGGGGTGGGCGTGGTTAAAATCCCTCTGAGATTACAGCACGTCAGAGCGCTTGCGCGCTCAACCTAAAGAAGACTGTCTGCTGCAGTGGTGTTTAGGAAGTGGTGGGCGTACAACAGTCGTTCTTGCCGCTGCATTTTTCTGGGCTTAGCAGAAGGACTGGCCTGTGCGGTCAGTTGCATGCGGTCTGCTTGTGCCTTGTGCTCTCACACGCGCCATAGGGTGACACCGGAAAATAGAAATGCCCTCAGATTCTTGTGGCAAATGGCGCCCGGAATCATATCACACGTTCGGATGTGGGAAGGGTTAGTCTTAGAACAAAAGCAAAGTGCAGTGTTTCCAGAGACGTATGTAGGCCATTAATTTATAACGTCTCTTTCTAACAGAACCACCAGCTTGCTGTTCAATGAGTGTTTGTGCGGGGTGGGGGCGTTAGTTATCGTATTTTTCAGATTTACAGTTTTTTAGCTCATGAGTTAGGGAAGACTTTTTGATTGTACTAAATTAGCCATATAAAACACCTACTACTTATAGGGATTTTCTGCCAACCCTCTTCATCTCTTCATTTGTTATTGTATCATTCCCATGTTTATTCCACTCTCTACCAAATGGGGAAAGTGGGTGACCCTACTTCAGCTATTGGCTACCTTTATTATGAGTGATGCAAACTATCACATCCACAGGTAAAGTAGTACCCTTCCATTCTAGGGACTACTACAGTAATCTGTGTTTTTTGAGTCAAAAAATCTTATTTGTTTTAGCTATCTTTTTGAATTGACAATGGCCCGGTAGATTCCCAAACAATAACATTTTGCAAAAACCATGACAATACAAGCAATGACAAAGCCAAAATGCTTGATGCTAGACCTAGGTGCTTTCCCAGTGTCTATTTAACGTTACTTGACATTAAAAAAACAGTTATTGCTGGAAAAATACTGGCCCGGTTGCACCCCTGCCTTGACTCACAGGATTATGCGTCTGTTTTTTTCCTGGCACTTCGGAGGCACCTGGCTGAGTCTACATGTAATTAGTTGGAAAATCCCAACAGTTAGAATTAATTTTTCTGCTACGTCTGTGTGTATGCAAACTAATGCTGAAATATCAAGTGGCCATTTCTGGTTCTCTAAACCTTGACTTTCAGATTTCTACAGCTGAGTCTTTTCCATCAAAGGGGACATTCAAGGATTCTCCATTGTACTCCCGCTCGGAAGGTTTCTTGTACTGGGTAATGTCCTTATCGAAAACATCAACCCATAGCAGGAAGGAGAAATTTGCTACACCAAGTCCAGCACTCCAAGTAAAATAAGCACTGCCAAAGCCAATAGGTATGGCTTTGCCAATCAGCCTTTTGACTTTGTTTTTTGCTTGTTGTTTTCATGTTTTCTGCAAAACTTTATTGTGGGAAACCTACTGGGCACTCATCAATCTGAAAAAAAATACCTAAAAGAAAAATATTTTTTTGGTCTCAAAATGTGTACATTGCTTTGGGGATGTGCTCCTCCTAAAAGGGCAGCATACCATCCCTCTCAGTAGGCAGGCCAACTGCCCCATGCTGTATGCTGTAGTGATAGGAAGAAAAATGTGAATGACACAACAGATCTATTCATGAAGGGTGCTGACTGAAAGCCCCTAGAAGTAAGTATACTATACATATATTTTTAGTAAAATCAAAGGGTCTTGGCTAACGCCAGACCCAAAATTTGGATTGACTTTGTGGGGAAAAGAGATTTATTCCATGTCTGGAAAATTAGCATCATTAGGTAGCCAATGCCAAATGTGAGGCCTACATGGGCGCGCATAGAAGCGGGAAGAGATCGGGCATTAGGCTGCCTCCTTATACCTGATCTCTTTCCATTCCCACAACGTGAGCCCGACATTGAATAAAGTTAGTAAAGGTGTATGAGAGGTTCAGTGACAAAACAATCTCCTTACACCACCAAAGGCTAATTTAAAAATGTTTTGGAGTGTTGACCAGATATGGTTTTAAAAACAAAAAGAAATACTTCAACCAGGCATACATGAAACCAAAAACCAAGAAGTTATTATTGCATGAATATAGGTAAAAGTGCCAACTGCCTGCCTCATTAAAACCAAGTAGATTTGAAATTAAGACAAATCAATTCACGTCTTACAAGAAGCAAGAAACCGACGTGGACGATAGTGCACTATCTTTGGTAGCACTGCCTTTGCTTACTACTGCTGTTAATGTTTAGACCTTCGGGTGTGACCGTTGAAAAGCAATGGCAAATTACAATGTATCATTGCAAACAGTTGCCTAAGTAAGTAGAGCACTCCTCTAAAACGTATTGGCCTTTAAAGTTTCCCTTCACACTAGCCATCCCTTTTTGAAATCTAGCAGCAATGCAGTGTGTCGTGGCTCACAGTCACCAACCTTGAAATATTGTTTTTTTTTAACTTGCCTACAGTTTAGTGAAGTATGCACACACAACACTGCTCTGTGACCTCTGTGAAACTGTGCCAACCGTCCTGCCTAGTTTGCAAGCGTTAAAACCCCTTTATAGTGACCTACTCATTACTTAAGCGCTTCATTAATTGATGATGCTGTAGGGGCATGTTGAATTATAGATTAGGTTACACTATGACGCACGTGTGCACTAGGTCACACGTATGTCACATATATTCTGAAAGTATGTGCTAACCGAAGTATATTTGTCCCATGACTGCAATTAACTGTTAACTGTTAAGCTGTTTAACGTTTGAAATCTCTAGCTGAAGGATGTCCTGTGATGACTCAGATTTCAGACGTTATAGCCACTGGGCTCATTTATCCAGGACAACCTATGCTGGCACGCAGCACAGTCTCCGTACAGATGACTTAAGTTGGGCTTTGAATTTACCTGAACAAACCTTTCTGGAAAGTAAGGAGAACTCACAATTTGATAGACAAAGAGATGGAGGCATCAAGTGAGATTAGAGCCGAGGAATTGCTACTCTGAAAGAATCAAGAGGTGCCTAAGGAGAGGAAATAAAAGTTGCCCCGAGGTAAGCCATTCCCATAATTCCTACTCGAATGGGACCTGACTAATTTTCATGCGATGGAAACAGTGGGCTAAACCATAGCCCCAACATCTTTGCCACACTGGTCCTGACATCCTGCAAATTCAGCTTTTTGAGGGAGAACTGTCCCAGTGAAAATGTTGTGAATGCACACCCACGGTCGTAATAGAGTCGGTGAGAACAGACCCCAGAACCATCTCCTCACTGCTCAACTCTGATCCAGTTGCATGTACATTGGGGTTGGACTGAGAATATCTATCACCGAGCTGTCCTCGGGGTACCTTTATCTCAGGGAGGAGGTTACTGTCCTCTTTTTCAACAAGCAGCCATCAGCACCTTTTGGTGGTACAACTTCAGACGGTTCACGTGGACCACAAGGAGTTATTGAAGTCCTGAGCCAAAATCAACTAAATAATTGACCTCTTTGATTGTAGTGAACATTCCAGACCAGTTGTTCCCACAATTTGAGGACTCACATGCTTAATTAGAAAGGCTTGCTGTCCTCCCTTGTATTAGGTCAGTATTGCTGTCTTTTCATACCACTCATTCAGCAGCTTTTTGGCTCGCTTGACAGTTACTCTTTGCTTTGTGCTTGTAAGTCATTGTCTTCCTGAGCGCACGTCATGTGAAGATGACGTCAGGTTTCCTTCCCAACCTACTTTCAACATATGAATTGGACTACAGATGTGGTGCCCATGCAGAAGCTTAAATAGGTGAAAGCACACATACTTCTGTGGCACTTTCTGTTAAATGAGAAGAAAGTATGGAAACAGTGTCCCTCTTCCCCCTTGGTGGTACTCCAAACCAACCATCATACATAAAAGAGTCCTGGAAATTACTCAAGTAGTCAGTTGCTTGGGTGAGGGTTGTGAGATTCGGAACTTGATTTACATCACCACGTGCCACATGGTCTTCTTGTAAGTCGACATGAGTTTCATTCCTTTGTCAGAAACCATCTCTCTGGGGATGCCAACCTGCTAAACGGTGCGAATAGGAGCATTGCTGAACTCTGGGGCAGCGTGCTGCTCAACGGAAAGTCTCCAGGTATCTGGTCACTTTGTCTCTTACCACCAAGATAATGCTCCCTACTGTATCTTTACAATTTCATAAAAGTTTTTTTCTGTCATGTGCTCACAGAAATAAATATATATATATATATATATATATATATATATATATATATATATATATATATATATATATATATATATATATATTTGAAGCGTGCACACTGAACTCTAACCTCTTTGGTAAGTGTTCCAACTTCAGAAAATGGAGTAAAAAAAATACAAATAAAAACGCGTCATTGCAATATTCTACCCAGAGTGTGGCCGCCTCTGGGGTACATGGCAAAATCAGCATTGCTCTGATTTCACAAGCTCTCTCCCGTGCATTTAACACTGCGTTTGTTACACAGCGCGCCGTCCTGCCAGCTGCCGTGATTAATCTCTCATCTCTGGGTTTCAGTCCTCCCCCTCGTGCCCAGCCATGTGTTAATTTCTCTTCATGTAAGCATGATGCTCTGCGTAGGGGAGGGGAGAGGGGTGGGGGCGAGCACAGGCTCGCGGTACCCTCTCCAGACGTCATCAGTCGTGCCCTTTTTGTGCCAAACATGCATTTATTCTGGAAGTCCGCGCGCCACGCTCTACCGGTCGAACAGGGAGAGAAATTAAATCAAAAGAGGAAGGCAATTCCCTGTTGGTGCGAAACAGCGAGGTTCCCGTACAGTTAAGGGCTGAGCCAACGGCGCAGGTTCAACCTTACGCAGCGCTCGGTCAGTGACCCCTTAAATGGGAAGGTGTTCTGCCTTTTGTCGCCCTACCTCAGCATGTTAAGCAGGGAGATGCAGCATAAACGTCAAGAAGAAACTCGGGGAATGCTTTTCCCACCATTGCATTCAGTTCAAAATTATTTTTAATATGCAATGCCCTGGCATAAATGTACATTCTGTAGCAGTTACTACGCTCTATGTTGAATTTTGTTACTCACGTCTGTTCTGCGGGTGATCGTTGTCAGACTAATATGTAGGGTGACCAGATTTTTACAACCAAAAACCGGGACTGGTACAAACAGAGAAATAGGACTAAATATTGGAATCTCTCTCTCTCTCTCTCTCTCTCTCTCTATATATATATATATATACATATATATATATATATATATATATATATATATATATATATATATATATATATGTATATATATATATATATATATGTATATATACATATATATATATATATATATATATTTATACATATATATATATATCGCCTAATGATGTTTCAACATTTAGTCCTATTTCTATGTTTGTGCCTATATATATATATATATATATATATATATATATATATATATATATATATATATATATATATATATATATATATATATATGCACACACACACACACACACTCACAAAAACACATACGCCACACACGCCCGCCCCCCATTGCTGGGGCTGCTTCATGATGTGAGCAGCACAAGAGGTGACTCCACAAATGGTGAGTTGTGTCTCTGGTGCGATAAGAGGGCCGGATGATTAATGTGCACTTTCCTCCAACCCTCTCTCAAAGACCAGGACATGTCTTTGTTTAGACAAAAAGTGTCGGGACAGTCCGGGCAAAACCAGGACGTCTGGTCACCCTATAATATGGCGTTTAGTAGGAAATAGATTTGGTAGGTCTGCAACAGGCCACTGCTACTGAAAGGCTGCTGGGGTGGAACAGAATCAGCCACATGTCATGTCTCATGTGCACCTCATGTGATTGCTTCATCATCAGTCATCCAGCCTTGAACAGTCTGTAGTCTGTCAGGAAAGCTACAGTCCTATCCCTGGTCCTAAAAAGACTGCACACAAGTGCACACATGAGGTGCACACAAGCACACACTTACAGCACTATCTAATCCTACAGGTTTGAAGCTAGAAGTACAAAATGAATTTCCAATCTAAAAGAGATTGATTACGGTTGTATGTAATTTAATTGAAAAATGATTTAATGGATTATCATGACTGAGAAACCATTTCATTTAAACGGCTTAATGGACACATTCAGGGGAATGGCATTTCCACTTCATAGAAACCAATTCATAGAAAGTATTTTTTTGGCTTCTGCAGTCTTACTTTTTACAGTGTAAATGAAATGGTTGCTGGTCTTTCAGAAACATTTGTGTTGAAGAAATGTATTTCAATCCTTAACGTCAGTGGACATCATTTCAGATTTACATCCTTTGCACTGTCAAGCAATTACTTTGGATGATTTTAATTTGCTGATCCTATATCACCCCTTGACACCATATATCTATGCCCCCTGTAAAATGCCCCCCATGCATGAATTACACCCATCTCTGACCCCTAAACTACATCCATCGCTGAACTCTTACACTACCCTAAACTTTTACTACCCCAAATTCTACCCGTCATAGAATCCTAAAGACACGCACCAGCCCTAAAATCCACTGATCCATAAAACCGAAAAAATTCAACACCCCTACATCGCCACCCATCCCTGAACTCTAAAAACCCCTCACCACCATGAACTTCCCCATACCTAATTCTGAAAAATCACTCACCGCCCTTAAATTCCAACCTTTCCTGAACCCTAAAAATCCAACATCACCCCTAAACCACACCTATCGTTGAACCCCCAAAACCCTTACTACCCTGAAACTTCACCCAAGGGTTTGATTTTGTATGTTTCCTTAAAATTATATTTTCTTTAACATGTTTCCTTTAATTTTCGATTTATTTTATTTCCTTGAAATTGACTTTCATCAAAATTGATATTCCATGGTTTGATTTACTCCAGTGTGGTTTCTAAGTTTTCATTTTTCCATTACTTCACAGATATCAATTTCCATCAATTCATAGACATCAATTGATTCCTTTAGTGTGTAAACCATTACTTGAATCCCATTCAAGTCTTTTGACTTCATCTAAAGGTCTGTCCTGCACTTTAGCAAGTCCTTGTTTTCCTATAAAGATAATGTAATTGGTGTCCTTCCCAGAATGAACTAGTGTTACCTGACCTTCAGAAGCCCTCCCTTGTCATTCTCTTGAACTCATCTTTTCTCGGTTCCTTAGCTTGCCCTTTATTGCCTTCCACTTAGGAAGTATTTTGCTGCCATCACTAAGTTCTTCCTTCCTCTCTGTCTCTTGTAGGATGTCTGGATTCCTACCCGTTTGGCATTACTTCCCCATGGGAACTTGGTTGTTCCTTGGCTAAGCAGGTCTCTGGTTCCCATTTCAATAAGGGTTCCTCTCCTGTTCTATATGAAGTCATCAATTGTTGTTGTTTGGTGAAAGTGCTACTAGCACTTCGTAAGGCCTTCCTCCTTTCTCCTTCCTTTGTAAGTGCTCTTGGTTCCCCTATCCCTAAGAATCCACTGAAATCCCTTAAGAAATATGTCAGCAATTCCTCAACCTAAGGACATCTCCCAGTCTTTTAGTTAGTAGGCATATCCTGTATTGATAGTTCCTGAAAAGCATACCATGGTCTCAACATTTTCTGTGTATTGCTACTGTCCCAATAATGTCACTAAAATGGAAGCACAGTCTACACCAAAGGTTGACGAGTTTGTGTACAAGCTCTGAGATGCACAGTGTTTTAACACCTGTGAATAGACCAGTGAGTACTGGAGGATCAAATAGTGTAACGCTGGAAGTAACATTCGGGATGCTGTTAGGGCTAAATGATTTCCAAGTCAGTCAGTCAGTCAAAAATACTTTGGCCCTCATTCCAAGTTTGGCGGGCGGCGGTTGCCGCCCGCCAAGCGGGAACCGCCAATTGGCCGCTCCGCGGTCAAAAGACCGCGGGGGCCATTCTGACTTTCCCGCTGGGCCGGCGGGCGCCCGCCAAGGGAGCGTCCGCCGGCCCAGCGGGAAAGGGCCTGCAACACAGAAGCCGGCTCCGAATGGAGCCGGCGGTGTTGCAGATGTGCGACGGGTGCAGTTGCACCCGTCGCGCTTTTCACTGTCTGCTAAGCAGACAGTGAAAAGCATACTGGGGCCCTGTTAGGGGGCCCCTGCACTGCCCATTCCAGTGGCATGGGCAGTGCAGGGGCCCCCAGGGGCCCCAGGACACCCGTTCCCGCCATCCTGTTTCTGGCGGTGAAAACCGCCAGAAACAGGCTGGCGGGAAGGGGGTCGGAATCCCCATGGAGGATTCGCCCAGCCGGGGCTAATCCGGCGGGAAACCGCCGGACCCGGTTTACCAACCGCGGCTTTACAGCCGCGGTCGGAATGGGCACTGAAGCACCGCCAGCCTGTTGGCGGTGCTTCCGTTGCCCGCGGCCGGAATGAGGGCCTTTATTCGGTAATTTGAAATCATACAAAGTCAAAAATGCATTGAACACCTATACAGTATTAAAATAAAAAAAAAGAATGAGAACACTTAAGAGAGATCTTCAGAATTAAAAGTGAGCCAAACATATGTAAAAAAGTGTTAAACAACAAAGCACCTAAAAGGATTCACACATAAAACCACATTTACCATCATTCACCCTAATAAGTAAATAACCTCGTCCTAACTCCAAGTGCTCCTGCCAGAAAGCTTGCAACACCAGACCAAACCAGGGGGGACAAAAACATTTGCAAATATAATAACAGTGTTTTACTCGCAAAAAATTACTTTTCTTATAACAGAGGGATAAAAAACACTGCCTTCAATGTGTGATAGAAATCGCAGAAAAATATAAAGAGCTGTTTGTCTTGCAGCGAGAAGTTATCGCAAGGACAAGGATTGGACACCTCAATTTTATAGTGGCCTTTTGAAATTGCTAAGAACCAGTATAATAAATTGAGCCTGAACCTTGTCAATAAACGGCATGATGAGGTTTGTTAACTATCACCAATTAAGGCTCAACCAATGGACACATTGCTAGCAAGATATACGATCTCACTGAAGGTTCAGTAAGCTGCCTCCCTTGAAGGTGCGCCTTGTATCCCCTGCCTCAGTTACATTAAAAACATTCTGGATAAAGTGGACTAACCAGAGCTATTTGATAACCATAAAACTCTAAGGAAAAGGGATCTGTCGGAAATAAAGAGCCTATTTCTTTCATTTATAGAGGCAGAAAGAGAGGGTCATGAGCTTACTGAAGGCTGAAGAAATATTCACTATAGTTCAAAGGTTGAGAAATGTTCTCTTCATTGGAGTGGTAAACCTCTGTGACACCCGGCTGGTCAACATAGTAGTCTGTAGTTGCAGCTGGAAAGACCACCTGAGAGCACGCAAAAGGTTTTTTCAGACGCTACAGAAGGCTAAGTTCATGATAAAGGTAAGCAAGTGCCAGATTGGACAAAGTTTGCATGCCTACATTGGTCACAACATGTGTGGAGAGGAAATCCAGTCTCTACAGGCCACAGACAAAATAGTGTTGGAGTGTACGGTCCTTAAGACCCGGTTTCAGATGGGAGCTTTTCTAGGTTTCAGTGGTATGTGAATCATACCACATACAGAGGGCATGGGAGACTCATACTCAATAGTTCATAATTAATCTGTTATCTTTTGTGGCATACAAGAATTATTTGGAAGCATATAGGGCTTTCTTGTGGACAGCTGGTACTGGATCTTCTTTAGATAAGATTTTCTCTCTGTAAACAGAGGCAGGTTTAGAAAACTTCATAATTTGATAAATAAGGCCAATATGAGGCAGGAATTTTAAACCCAAGATGAAACAGTCCTGGGATTCCGTTGTACCTTTGGCATTGCATCACCAGTGTTTAGTCATCGCTACTCCAGTGAGTTAGTGTTCTCATTTTAGAATCACTCATGCTCCCTGCTTGTTACTAGGATTTCATATCTGTGCTCCCCACCACTTTCCCCACACTTGTCTTAATCTGTAAACCATGCCTTTTGCCGTATGGGTGGATAACAAGTCCTCCCTGCCATGTTGTTGATCTCATCTGTCTACTGACTTCTTTTGACACCGATCCACTGCACCTCCAATTCTGTCATCATCCTATCTATTTTCTCTCTTTCCTCTATTAGTTACTGTTCGCCACCTCACATCCCACATATTTATCCTAAAGAGCCTAAGGGGTGGTTTCTTAAATGGGTAGATTAGGCCAGATCTTCAGTCTAGTCCGAAGTTACATCTATGTCCCTGAGTGATGTATGTTCCTGAAATGCTGGGTGTCCCTCTCAACCAGGAAGTGTGAACGACCTTGTGGCTGTCCCCTTTCTCTTTGAGGTGGCCAGCTTCTAGACATGTGAGATAAGAGAGGTCTACTCATTCATCAAGCAACAGACATACCACACTGTGCAGTTATGACTTTATTGAGAACAATGTAGTTGTATTTGCTTCACTGAATTCCAGCTATTTCAAAACCCAAACCAAGGATGTCCTTTGACTGCAGAATGTCAAGACATTTTTATAGGCTTGAGAACACTTTGACTAAGTCCTCTCTACTACAGGCACCCAGTTAGATCAGCACTCTGGAGTGCAGATTTCCTCTAACAAATGTGTTGGTGCCATTTTGACACAATTCAGTGACATGAGAAACAGACATTACGTGTTTCCATCAGTTGACATCTTCTACCCAGGGTACAGAACTGAGTGATGATTGAGAAAAAAGCATAAGCAGTTATCCGGGCTTTGGAGATGTTTTATCCTTATTTGTTTTTAACCACCTATAGGCCCTCATTATGAACTCAGCAGGGTTTCCGTCAGCCGGCCCAGCTGAATGCAGGGCCTGTACGTTGAGCTGGCGGCAATTTAGCACTCGGATATGTAACTCTGCCATCGCCAGGCTGCCTGGAGGTGGAAGCCTGGCTGTGGTGGAGTTACGCCAGTGGCGGGTTTGCCACGTCTATTATTTGGCGGTCTGGGCCGCCATGCCGGTGGTGGTAATTACCGCCACTGCCAGCATGGCAGCCCAGACCGCCATCTTCATGTTGACCGCCTAAGTCTTCAGACAGATCTCAGACCTTTAAGATAGTCTTGAAATGTGTCAATCTGAAGTTGGTTTGCCTCCTATTTTCATGCAACTTTTAGACTTCTGAACATAAACCAAGGCTGTCACATGGAAACATTAATGTACTTTCTTGAACGTTTACCACAACAGATAATAGAAAAGCTCCAATACATATATAATCACAGGATGTCTCTGTGGGTCTGATTCATGGAAGGTATGCCATAGAGTCAAAAGTCTCTGTGCTGCCTTGTTCCTCATTTAAAAATTTCTGACTGACCTGTTATATGTGCTTCAACAGGAGATTCAGCTTCTGTGCCCTCTGACAGGATACCAACTTGTGGAGGACTAGGTTACTCACTGCCGAGATGGGGTTCACTGAAAGTGACCTCCTTTCACCACAGCTGTCTACTGTCCCTCATCCAAATCATGATATGACTAAATGTTGGTGGCAGCTATTGTTACATACAGGCAATTTTAACTGCACCACATTTTGGAAAGGCTGCCTTCTGGTCGTCCCAGGTATTATCTGTGTAGTCTGTCATCTTTGGAACCTCTCTCTTCTGTCAAGGTGTGAAATTTGTGTGAGTGTCATGTTGTCGTGGACATTAGGTAATAGATATCCGAAGCTGCTATCTCCCAGGGCATGTGTGGTCCTGTCAGATTTGGTTGCCATGTTTGACAGCATAGACATACATAGCTTTCTCCCCTGTCACCCCAAAAGTGGCAGTGCTGTTTACTGCCCACTCACTTGTGCAGGTTATTTTGTGTCTGGGTTGGATCAGCAAACTCTCCAATAGAACAATGAAAGGCTTGTGGCCTTGTCACTCAATCAGAGTAGACAGACAAGTCAGATGAGGTTTGCAAATAAGCAACACCTTGACAAAGCCTGTTTTCCAGGGAACAGCTACTTTTATTACCTGAAGAAATGAGATGTGCAGACTCCCAATGCTGTTCCCTGTGGTAAAGACACAATCCCAAGTGGTGTTATCTGGTGTTGCCATTGCCATGGATTCAGAAACCCTGAGACCATTATGGGATGTTTGTTACTCTGTGACAAAAACTTGCTTTTGGAAACATGGACCTGAGCCCAAATTGTCATCCGTAAGCTTTCGAGTGCTGCACCAGTTGAGTGATTAGATGGACTCACCTGTCACCCTTTGTATTATAGGCTGGTTCTTTGAGCCAGATGTTTATGTTAACCTTTGTCCTTAAGAATATGCTTTCAAGAATATTCTCTGCACACCACTCAGAGAAAGGACTGAACCTGGGACAGAAGGAGTGGATGCCCACCCACAGGTTTGGGATAAGACTTGTAGGACTGAGTAAAAGGCTTGGTGGTGCTGAGATCTGAGGAGATGGTGTGTTTAGACCCTGCCTTAAATAAGCACAGGAACTCTAGGGCTCAGCTGATTCAAATTCTACCATAAGATCCTTTTACTAAGTTTGGAGTTTCCTGGGATCAGAGAACTGGTCTCTGGTCCATCCAAATCGAAAGATGTCATTGCCAAAGTGCAGATCTAGTCATTGTCTCTGCATGGCAAAGAGAAGACGAAGGATCTAGGTGCCTGCCAGCAGGGGTGAGATGGAAAAGGTTATGCCCATCTAGGATGAATCACTGATGTTATGAAACTTACTCCTCAAGTTCACCTTATCGCTTTGAATGCAGACTATGACATTGGTGATCTTGCTGGGCTCACCCTACGGCTATCCTAATGCTGATCCACTCCACTACCAAGGATGTATGATGCTTGAGATGTTTGAGACCTCATTTCTCCCCACTGCTCCCTTGAGTTACCATTTACTTCAGCAAGGAAGGACAGTGGCCACAAAAGTGTGGACATTCCGTTGCGATGGTGCTGCACACCATTGTCTTCAGATGCCAGCAGAGTGACTCTAACCTTATGTACTGAGTTCAGGTGTAGAACCAGAAACAAATGCGCGCAGGCATGCATTCAACAAGACCAGATGGTTTTGATAAAATGCCTCAACAGAACTTTCAGAATCCTTAGTTTTAATGAAAACAAGGTTCTGACCTAATACCAGTCTGAGGCTCCTGGGTGTAATGACAGTAGGTTCTAGCTTTCTGTTGTTTTCTGACATCCTTAGTTCTAATAACAGTGGGATTCAGTGTTGACGTACTGCCCATAGTAGGGTCCTTATCTTTTAATGAGAGTGAGCTTTGGCTGTGGCATTATATTTTAATGACAGCTGAGTGCTTGCTTCCAGTGTCCAGACCCTCATTTGAAAAGACAGTGTGGTTCTGCCTTGCTGCCTTCGTCTTGGTCATCACTTAAAGTGGTGTTCCTGCATGGTAGGGTGCCTGTGGTGGACACCCCACCCAGCCCTCTTGACACTATCGAACTCCCACCACTGGATAGTCTCTTGGTACAAACCAAGCCACCCTACCTGTGCCCCCTTTGGGAGCACCCCGAGCTCTGGGAATAGGAGTAGGGTACTCTGGGTCTCTGCCCACCAAAACCTCCCCTCCTATGCTTAAAAGGGACATGAGACCCTTTTCCCCTCTCATCATACTGGGACCAGTCTGGGTCACTGCATACCTCCTCCTCACTCTGTTGGGGGGACCCGAGACACTTTCTTTAGGACCACTCCCCAATGCCTTCCCAGACACTCTATTACTCACCCAGAGGTCTGCCTCCTTTGTAAGCTTCCTAGAGTCAGTGAGCCTTTGATCAACCAGATGTTGGCGTAGCTCTGGAAAACAGTGACTGAACATGTGTTGTCTGGTGCTGAAATTGTATAGCTCCTCATACTTTGTTTACCACACTACCCTTCACCCAACCACCCAGTGCATCCTTGCAAAAGTAACACACAAATCTCCCCAGGACTGGTGAGACAGTTTCTAGCTGCCCCTGAATCTCAACCTGTACTCTTCTGGGGTGAATCCATATCTCCTGACAAGGGTCTCCTTAATGGTGAGATACCTCAGCATGTCACCGTTTTCTAGACCAAAAAGGGCGTCCCTACCATCACCAGGAATATGCCTCCAAAGGCCAGCTCCCCCACCATTCTCAGATTTTTTTGTGCACCTCTAGAGCAACTTCATATGCCTCAGACCACTTGTCTATGTCATTCCCCTCCTTCAAGTCAGACACCAAGACTATGCGTATGTAGATCCTTCCTTCACTACTGGATGCTGTTGTTTCACTGTCACTGTTCTTGCTAGATTTTAACAGCTGTTTGGTCTTTAAGTCGAGCTCCTTAAAACTCAGTTCATGAGACAACACAATCCTTTCTTCTTCCAAGACTTTCTCAGCCCCAGCTCTACTTTCCCCTGACTCAACTTTGTCAGTCTCACCTCTTCTCTCCTCTGCAACCAGTTGGGCCAGCTGCAGCCTCAATGCCCTTTCAGCCTGTCTGTCCTTCAACTCTTCATGAGACAAGGTTTGGGAGGAGTCACTATTTCCTGCGTTGGATCCAGAAGGGGACTCCCTTTCTGGTGGCTCCATCCTCTCCTCTGTAGAATTTACCAAGTCATTTCCCTCCTCCTCATCATCCTTCTCAGGACCATCACCCTCTTGGTCCACTGGTTGTGAGTCCAGGAGTAACCAGGGCTCTGTATTCTCTAGCCTTAGGGCTGCAAAATAGTCCTCCTCAGATTTGTCATCTTCTGCAGAGTCATCACTCTCCTGGTCCTCTGTTTGGTCCCTTTTCTCAGTGTGCCTCCTCAAAAGCATACAGGGCTGCCTGAAGATTCTGCTTTGCGGAACTCCTCCTCACAGCCAGCCCCCTCTCCTTGCAGAAATCCTTCGGCTCCTTCATATTGTAGAATGATAGGTAGTTGAGATCCAGGGTTACTCCCTTTCTGGCAAGGTATCCCAGGTGCAACAACAAAAGAGTCCCAAGTATATGAAGGTGAGACAGGAGTCAAATTTAGAAAATGACCAAATGAGAGAAAAAGGAGAATTTAAAGAAAAACTGTGATGGCAGTGAAGAGAAAAATATGGGATGGTAGTGTATACCAAATCACTGTATGGCAAAGCACAAATCCAAGTCCTATCCCGCAACTGACCACCGTTGTAAGACATTGGATTGTTGGTTGACCGGCGTGTGAGAACTGGTGAAGCAGCAACCACAGTCCTTGTCAGGGTAAGGCACAAGGAAACCCCAAATTAACCTGTGCACAACCCTCTCAAAGCTTGGCACAGAACAGTCAGGCTTAACTTAGAGGCAATGTTTAAAGTATTTGTGCAATGTTTCAAGCTGTAAAACAATCAAAACATAACACATTTGCACTAGATTACAAAAATAGAGCACAATTTAATAAATAAAAAAACATCAAAACAACAAAAATCCAATCAATAAAACTCGAGTTATGAACTTTTAAAGAATAAACTGCATAATAGCGCCTAAAAGCATAAATTGCCAACCAGGGAAAACAATTGCCTCTCAGAATTAACTGGAGGGTAGACAAAGAAGCAGGACTCACCGTCTATTTGTAATAGACGTTCGGCTCCTCTCCGCTCCTCCATTGTCCCCCACCCATTGTCCTTTTTTTAAAATCCCACCTTGTGCTACAAAAAAAAATCATATTATTCTATTTAGCGATCCTCTATCTTGGCTTGGTAAATTAAAAAAACAAAGCAAATGGCAGTTGTGTCATTACACAAGCGCTCATGAGTTGTGATGCATCCTCGCAAATATGTCATTGCACATGAGTGTGCCAGTGAAATGATACAACTGCCAGTATCAATCACAACAATTTGCCTTTTTGCTTTTTTTCCGATGTTTCACAGCATTTAGCTTTTTCCCTGATTCTGAACTGCATCGCTAAAACTTATTGGCAAAGGCAACATCTCTTAAAAGTGCAATTGGCTTAGTCCATGCATCTTTTTAAATGCAGCAAGTTTTACTTAAAGGAAATGGTGCTGCATTTAAAAAAGAAAGCAAAGTAAAAAAAAAAAGTTTATTGAAAACCTTGCAGTAGTCCAGTAGTCCTCTTGACCGCTGTCTACTCTCCAGCAAAATTATTTTTTTTTGCTATCCCAAAGAAGAGCAGTTCTGAAGTGTATCCCTTCCCTTTTGTGAATGGATCCCCACCTCATCTTGGAAGTTGCTCCTTTTCAATGTTTTATGACTGGATTTCTGTTGCAAAATTGGTAGGGGAGTTGCAAACCCATTTTAAGAGTCCATAACATTTTACTGCCTCCTTATATGGGTTAGGTACACGAGCAGAAACGTTTTGGTAGTTGCAAGCAGCGATTGGACTATTTGTAACCTAAAACACATTTAGTACATCTGGCTCTTAGTGTGTTTTCTTACACATCAATGTCTCTGTAGAGAATGTGTGTTCAGCAGGAGGAAAAAAATAGATTGAATAATTTGTGGCTTTACGCCACAAATGATAGGATTCAAGTACAATGAAGGAATTTCAGAGAATGATGCATTACTGATTTTCAGACTTCTGTCCTGATCCTGCATTTTTCAGGGTCAGCTAAAAGGTTCCCTGGGGGCACTGCATGTTCTGCCTTCTCACCCAAAACTTTAGTCACCAGCTGCAGTTGCAGCTTTCCACCAATACTCGCACTAACATTTGGATTGGCCACATGGTGCAGTGTTCTTTTTTTGATGTGGTCAGGCCAAAGATTTTTGCAGGTGCTGAGCATGCTGGTACAAAAGTGCACAGAGCCAGTGCAATATTTGTAGTCAGAATATGTTCATCCGAAAGCCTTCAAGGGTTAGACCTGACTGTTGCTTCCAGGACTCTGCCTGTCAGTGCCTCTTCGCAGGAGGTGGAATAAGGGTTGATACCAGAAATGCACAACAGAGTTACCACAGTAAATGACTATCAGTGTTCAGACACATTAGTATGACAGATAAAATGTTTATCAACACTGAAAACTAGAAAGTGCTAGTATGATGAGTGAAAATGTTTATTGGGAAAGTGATCTTTATACTAGAGTTAGGAACTGGAAAGTTTCTGGGACCCTCCTAAAGGTTTTTTCTCAAACCGCTAGGTCAGCCTTTGCAAAGGCTCGGAAAGGGAGCGGTTCCCAGGCCATAAGGGTCTTTTTTCAATCTACACAATTACTACACAATTAGCCTTCACTACGTTTTCAGCCTCAGGCTCCCGAAGAGCTGAGGAATGCTGTCCTCGGTGCTGAAGTCAGCACCATGGTCTGTGTATTCGCAGGATGATAAACAAGACAGCCACAGAGGAGAAATAAAGTAGAAGGGTGACCCAAACATATCAAGAGTGTTCACACAGTCATAGTGTAATAAGGATGTTAAGTTAACCTGAATTATGGTCATAATTGTAGTAAAGAGAGATTATTAATATATACAATAATCAGTTAAACATTTATCAGAAAAATAAACTTTTGGCATTAGAATGTAATGTGTAAAACAGCCCGTAGAGAAAGGGCACTATAACAAAAATATCATATGTAAGAAACATGGTCATGTAACCTTATTGTTAGCCCCTAGAGAGCATAACCCCATGAAAAAACAGGAGAAAGTATTGTAGGGTAACCATATACTTAGCACCTAGAGCGTGTTTCTAGGGCTAGCCACCTACTGCAATGATATTATAAACAAGGCCTTTGAAACAAAAGTTCTAGTCATAAGAAAGCTCAAAAGCCACTGAGTGCTTAGGAGAGGGATTAAGGGGGGGGGGGGGAGTCCACCGCTAACATAGTGTTGGGACCAAGAGATGATGTAAACAGAAAGAGCACATTTTTGAAAATGTTTTGAAGGGGTCCCATTGTCCCATTGTCCTAGGACCACCTCAGGCTGAGTTATGAGCAAAAATGTTTTGTAAAAGTAATGCCCTGCAAAGCATTATGGGGTAAGTGTCTGTGCCATGAATATTTTAATAAGTTGATATGACTGTAATGCTTAGAACAGCCCCTAGAGAAAACCACAAACAAAAAAGCATCTGTAAGATACTTGGTCATGTAATTGTATAGTTAGCTCCAAGAGGGCATAACCACACAAAAACAAAAATGGCAATAAATAATACAGAGTAACTCTTTATTTAGTCCCTAGAGAGCATAGTGCATTACATATTTTCAGGGGTAGCAGGCCTATAGCAATGATATTAAAAATGAGCCCCTTAAAACACAAGCTATTCCCAGCAGCAAAACAAAAGTTCCAGCCATGAGAATGCTTAAAAAGACACTGAATGGTGGGAGGGACTATTATTTTGGGGTCCCCACTAACCTAGTGTTAGGACCCAGAGATGACCTAGGTGGAAGGAGTGCGGTGAGTAATGGGCAAAAATGATTTGTAAAAGTAATGCCCTGCAAAGCATTATGGAGCAAGTTTACTGAGTTTAGCGAATACTGTAGTATCGGCTCTCCCACTGTGCTGGGAGAACCGCTGCTTTCGCTTTGAGGTTTTTTGTTTTATGTAAAGCATTTACTAATTTCAAGTGTTTTAAGGGGAGAGCCATAGGAAATTACTGATTAGTTAACTGTGAACAATGTAACTAGCGCTTCAATACATCATAAGCATCATACATCCTTGGTGGTGGAGTGGATCAGAATTAGGATAGCCATAGTGTGTGCCTAGCAAGATCATCAATTTCATAGTCTGCATTCAAAGCGGTAAGGTGAACTTGAGGAGTAAGCTTCTTAGCATCAGTGATTCACCCCAGATGGGCATAAACTTTTCCATCCCACCCCTGCTGGCAGGCACCTAGATTCTTCTTCTCTTTGTCATGTAGGGACAATGACTAGATCTTCACTTTTGGCGGTTGACCTCCAACCGTGCCAAACCCACAACCCCTGACCGCATTTGGAGGTTGGGGAATCATAGGGTTTCCAAAAATGGGTCTTCATTTGGCCTCAGCAACTGTAACCCTGGACCTGGAGGTCTAACCGTCACAGGATCACAGAGTGGAGGGCTGGGTGACCGTAGTTGATTTATTATGTCTGTGTCTGTCTTCCAGGGCATAATGGATATGGGCAGGGAAAATATAGAATGGCCCGCACGCAGACATAAAAAAAACTCCTAGTACCTTCGGCCATTATGTTTAAGAATTTGAGAAAATTGGAGAGAGGGCTACCTCACTTGGCATACCCGTAGTGCTGTGAAGGGATGCTGCAGTAGCGGACCTCCTCCCAACTTACAGAGAGTCCAGGCAGGTGGGACTCTATAAACAGGTTGAATGCTTAACCGCCCGGTTGGTATACGCCATGATCTCCGCCACCTTAATCTGTAAATTTGGTTATATTTTTAGTATAAATGTCCCCTGTCACTTTTGTCTTCAGCCATCTAGAATAATCAGTATGAAGAACCATAATTTACTGTGGAACACTTGCAATGTACAAATTCACTCAAATGACTGAAACCAGTCCCCTTCCATTCAACATTGTGTGGTGTCCTGAGGGAGAACTAATGTTGCCGAGAAGAATGTGAGCATGAGCTCTAAACTGAAGATGGGAGATCAGTTGGAGAATTCTGATGAAGTGAGAAGTGCTTTCCTTTGTCCCCGTTGTGGGGCTTGTGCTTCAAGGATTATATCTTGGGGGATAATGTTTATATCATGAAAAAGGGAGCAGTTGTAGGGATAGCCTCAGAAGTCCAGCCTATACAACAAGGTCGATCTCACTTATGCTAGCAAGTATTGCCAGACAGTGGTTTTATGGGCCAGAAATTGATGCATTTCCAGAGTTGTTTTAGTGGAACTATGTTGTTTGAAGGGTGTCGGCCACTTAATTAGGTGACTGTAAATCCAACTGTTTCATCCTTATAAATATGAGAGAAGCCCCATCTAAAGAACAGTATTATTGAAAGTCAAAGGTGTTATTGAACCAGTGGAGGCTGCTGAATGGTTCTCTCCCATGATGTTGACAAGCAGTTGCATGGTAAGATTTGTTCTTGTGTGGAAGTTAGAAATTTGAATGGGAATGAAAGTAGTACATAGAGAATCACAGACTTTATTGGGGAGTTCTAGGATTGTTGTAGTACTATCTCCGACAATGCTTATTATAGCTGAAGGGTTTTTCCAGTTCAAGAGGATGCAATTCAGTCTGGTGTGATCAACAGCCATACCGAGTCTTAAGACAGTGGGGGTCATTCCAACCCTGGCGGTCGGTGTTAAAGCGGCGGCCAACCCGCCAACAGGCAGGCGGTAAAAAAAATGGAATTCTGACCCTGGCGGGAACCGCCAACACAGCCCGCCACTTTAACACTCCGACCGCCACGGCGGGACAAACAAACAGCGCGGCGGTCACCGCCAACAGACAGGCGGCCGACAATGTACCGCCCACACTATCACGACCCACCAATCCGCCACCTTTTCTGGGGCGGGAGCCCCGCCGATAAAAACACGGCGGAAACAGACTACGAACGGGAAAACGCTCACCTCTATACACTCCACGAGGAATCTGGACAGCATGGAACCCGAATTAACATCCTACCAGCTATTGTCTACCTGCTCCTCTACCAGGAGCACGAACGCCGGCGCAGACTACAACGTGAGTACTGCACCTACGACACAGGGGAGGGGGGAGGAGAAAAGGTTACGGGCACACACATACACGACACACCCACCCCCCCCCAAATCCCTACACACCAATGCAGAGCAACAAGTCAGAGTGACACCCCCCAAACCCCCTGGAATAATGCAAAGACAAACTAAATTGATCATTAAAATTGAAGTATATTATAGCATATTTGAAGTTAAGTGAAATATGAAATATCTAAATAAAATATATTACAACATGAACAATATATACATAGCCCAAAAGTCCGGCACATATTGGCTACCTTCCATTGTTCGTGGGCCAATGTGCATAAACACATGGGCAAAGCCCACACACGAGACCCGATTCCATTGGAGAGAACACTGCTGGGGCATCAGATAATAAAACTACAGGCACCTCAGGGAGAAGGGAAGGGGGGCACCTCAGCCACATGAGTCCACGACGCCAGATCCACGAGGGGCATCCATGCCCACTGTACCATCCTGGGGAGTGCAGAGCCACAGTCTCTCAAGTCTCTACAGTGGGTGGATTGCCCACTGTACCATCCTGGGGAGTGCAAAGCCACAGTCTCTCAAGTCTCTAGAGTGGGTGGGTTGACCACTGTCACATCCTGGGAAGTGCAAAGCCACAGTCCATCAGGTGGATTACAGACTCCACTGGTTATGGAGGAGGCATGTTGGCCAGAGTGCTTCGTGAAGCCCTGCCCGACACAGATCCGGCACTGCCAATGGGCCAGCGGTGCTTGAGATGAAGGGCCCAGCGGAGCGGTGCTTGACAGGAAGGGCCCAGCGGAACGGTGCTTGACAGGAAGGGCCCAGTGGAGCTGTGCTTGACAGGAAGGGCCCAGCGGAGCGGTGCTTGACAGGAAGGACCCAGCGGAGCAGTTCAGAGACGGCGTGCCCAGCGGAGCGGTGCTTGAGATGAAGGGCCCAGCGGAGCGGTGCTTGACAGGAAGGGCCCAGCGGAGCAGTTCAGAGACGGCGGTGCCCAGCGGAGCGGTGCTTGAGATGAAGGGCCCAGCGGAGCGGTGCTTGACAGGAAGGGCCCAGCGGAGCGGTGCTTGACAGGAAGGGCCCAGCGGAGCGGTGCTTGACAGGAAGGGCCCAGCGGAGCGGTGCTTGACAGGAAAGGCCCAGCGGAGCGGTGCTTGACAGGAAGGGCCCAGCGGAGCGGTGCTTGACAGGAAGGGCCCAGCAGAGCGGTGCTTGACAGGAAGGGCCCAGCGGAGCAGTTCAGAGACGGCGGTGCCCAGCGGAGCGGTGCTTGAGATGAAGGGCCCAGCGGAGCGGTGCTTGACAGGAAGGGCCCAGCGGAGCGGTGCTTGACAGGAAGGGCCCAGCGGAGCAGGTCAGAGACGGCGGTGCCCAGCGGAGCGGTGCTTGAGATGAAGGGCCCAGCGGAGCGGTGCTTGACAGGAAGAGCCCAGCGGAGCAGTTCAGAGACGGCGGTGCCCAGTGGAGCAGTGCTTGAGATGAAGGGCCCAGCGGAGCGGTGCTTGACAGGAAGGGCCCAGCGGAGCGGTGCTTGACAGGAAGGGCCCAGCGGAGCAGTTCAGAGACGGCGGTGCCCAGCGGAGCGGAGCTTGAGATGAAGGGCCCAGCGGAGAGGTTCAGAGACGGCGGTGTCCAGCGGAGCGGTGCTTGAGATGAAGGGCCCAGCGGAGCGGTGCTTGAGATGAAGGGCCCAGCGGAGCAGTTCAGAGACGGCGGTGCCCAGCGGAGCAGTGCTTGAGATGAAGGGCCCAGCGGAGCAGTGCTTGAGATGAAGGGCCCAGCGGAGCGGTGCTTGACAGGAAGGGCCCAGCGGAGCGGTGCTTGACAGGAAGGGCCCAGCGGAGCAGTTCAGAGACGGCGGTGCCCAGCGGAGCGGAGCTTGAGATGAAGGGCCCAGCGGAGCAGTTCAGAGACGGCGGTGTCCAGCGGAGCGGTGCTTGAGATGAAGGGCCCAGCGGAGCGGTGCTTGAGATGAAGGGCCCTGTTCAGCGGTGCTTGTCACGGCGGAGCCCTGTTCAGCGGTGCTTGTCACGGCGGGGCCCTGTTCAGCGGTGCTTGTCTTGGCAGGGCCCTGTTCAGCGGTGCTTGTCACGGCGGGCCCTGTTCAGCGGTGCTTGTCACGGCGGGGCCCTGTTCAGCGGTGCTTGTCACGGCGGGGCCCTGTTCAGCGGTGCTTGTCACGGCGGGGCCCTGTTCAGTGGTGCTTGTCTTGTGTTCCTAGGGAACCAGATCTGGCCAATAATTCCCGCTCAGTCGCCATCCGACCTTTCGCTAGCGGGGCCCTCCTGTGCTGGAGTCCTGGGCCCGTGGGTGTCCTCTGTCACACCCGAAATGGGGCTGGTGGGGCCCTCCTGGGCAGCTCTCCTGCTGCCGGACTTGTCCGCCCTGCTGCCCTTGCCCTCCTTCGCCGAATCTCTCGGGCCCTTGCCTCCCTTTGTGGATGTGCCAGGTGACGGTGCAAGGGTAGTGTCCTTGGGGGCAGCCGTCTCAGGCCTGTCGCGCCGGCCCTTCCCTTTTTTGGTTCTTTTCCCAGGGGGTGGGCTGGCTGTCCCCTTGCTGCTGGCCGATGTTCCGGCCCTAGGAGCTGGTGGACTCCAATAGCCCTGAACTATGGTCCTAGTAGGTGCAGGGCTTGTGGTGGCTGAGGTGCTGTTTGGACTCTTACGAGATGGAGGGGGTGGGTCAGGTGATGCAAAGAGGTTAATTTTGGAGAGGAAAAACTTTTTAGGAGCAATGGGAAGGGTAGGTGCAGTGGGTATGGGAGTGGAGGAAGAGGATGTGGTTGTAGGAGAGTCAAGTGTGCTGTCTTTGGGTGCAGGTGCTTGTGACGGAGGCTGTCGTGAGGTGGATGGCTGTTGGGTGGGTGGCTGCCTGCGTTTGTGTGGTTTGGAAGAGGGGGTGACAGACACACTGGGAGAGGACACAGGGGACGTGTAAATGGCAGTGGGGGTGGTGACTGCACGTGTGCGGAGTGCTCTGGTGAGTGTGCTGGTGATGGACGTACTGGCTGATGGTGGTGTGCATGCAGGTGTGAGTGGAGACGTCACAGGGAGGGAGGAGGGAGACGAGGAGGAGGGGGACACAGAGGAGGCAGTGGCTGTTGGCATGTCTGCATGTGGATGTTGCTTGTGTGAATGCTTGTGTGATCTGTGGTACTTATGTCTGGATGAGCTGCCCTTGGGTGTTGATGTGTGTGCAGGCTGGTCTGTAGGTGTGTCTGGGATAGGCAGAGGAACAGGGGAGTGGGAATGGGTGGAGGGAGTTGGAGGAGGGAGGCTGGAGACAGGGACAATGGCTGCCGTCAGTGCTGAGGCCAGAGCGTTGAACGATCGCTGATGGGCAGCCTGACACAAATGAATGCCCTCCAGGTATGCATTGCTCCGATGCACCTCCCTTTCCACCCCCTGGATGGCATTCAAAAGGGTAGACTGCCCAACAATGAGCGTCTGGAGGAGGTCAATGATCTCCGCACTGAGGGCAGCAGGGGTAACTGGGGCAGGGCCTGAGGTGCCTGGGGCGAAGGAGATGCCCGGCTTCCTGGCCGAGCGGGCTCGGGCGAACGCTGAGGGGGTGCTGGGAGGACAGAGCTGGTGCGCTGGGTGGCGGCTGTACCTGTTGTTGCGGTGGGCACAGATGTTGCCGCCACCACAAGGGAGCTCCCTTCCGAGGACGTGTCGGTGTCGCTGACGTCTCCACGGGTCCCCGTTGTGGAGCTCCCCTCGCCCTCCGTCTCACTGGTGAACTCGGAGTCGGTTGCAGGGCCCTCCGGGGCCATGTGAGATGCAGCTCCCTCGTGCGCCGATGCCACTTCTCTTCCGCCTGATGATGCTAATGCACACATGAACAGGAAAACCAAAAAAAGGGGGGGGAGAAGAAAGAAAGACATGTTGAGTGCATGCATTGGCGGCACCGTTGGCGGAGAGGACAGACACAGAAGCCCCCTGCACTACGCCGCGCACTCGGGGTACACTACTCAATTATTGTGACTTGGCCTACAAGTCTATTGAGGACAACTGCACACATAGGTGAGCCCGGGCCATGGATAGCTGTACTTAGCACCCTACAGAGGTGGGGGGCGGGGGCACAGGGCCATGCCTAACAGAGGGGCCTAGCCTACAGAAACCGCCCTGGCCGAGAGATAGCCACAGCCCTCCTCCCCCACCCAGACACCTCCACTGTGCACTAATATAGCAGAATGTGCTGAGACTCACCCCCTTGTGTCTGCTGTGATGTCCTCACGCGCCCATCCAAATCGGGGTAGGCCACCGCCAGGATCCGGGACATCAGGGGGGTCAATTGCCGTGTGGCACCCCTCCTAGGTTCGGAGGCCATCCCCAGCAGATCCTCAGCGGTCTTTCTGCTCCCGCGGCGGATGTCCTCCCACCTCTTGCGGCAGTGGGTGCCCCGTCTGTTGTGGACCCCCAGGGCCCGGACGTCCTTGGCGATGGCACGCCAAATGTCGATCTTCTGATGGGCGCTGACCTATGTGACATGTACAGGGTGGGAAAAGAAATATCATCACTTTTCTGCATGGTCGATGTGAGTGGCCCCCCCTCCCCAACCTTGCCATGTGGCACATGCTCTCATCTGTCGTGCGTTGCATTCCTCATTCGCTCCCCTCCCCACCATCTTACATCCACCCCACTCAACACAGGCATAGCCCATACAACGTGCTCCCTGTGTACTTACCTGTTGGTCTGGAGGACCGTAGAGAAGCGCATACTGGGGGAGGACCCCATCAACAAGTTTCTCCAATTCCTCAGATGTGAAGGCAGGGGCCCTTTCCCCAGTCGCAGCAGCCATTGTCTCTTCCAGACCGAGGTCAAAGCAGCACTTGCAGTATAGGTCCTCTCCTGTGGATGATCAGGTCTCGAGTGATTAAGCAGATAGAAAATGGCGGTCACGCCCGCGGCAGTGCGTACAGCGGTGGTGCGTACCGCGACCGCCGGCGCACATCGTCATTGGCTCCTGAGACCCATAGGGTTCAATGTTAACCAATGCTGCTTTGCGCCGCGGTCTTCGACCGCCTACCGCCACAGTGTGCCACGCCAGCGCATTGACCTCACATCCCATTGTCACACTTCACAGGTCAGGCAGCCGCCATTTCAAGGGCCCACATGGCTTAATTTCTACAGCGTCACACAGGCCTAGGCCTTGCATTGCCAATCATACAAGCCATTCAATGCATAGCGAATCGTGTACTGTGCAAGCTGTGGTTACGTACCTGTGGGTTGCTTGACTCTGTGCTCCATGTTGTCCTTCCTAGGCACCGTCCGCTGGGACTTGCGAGGAGATGGAGGAATCCTCCTGTGTACAGACCGCTGGTGGACCTGTCGACAATGGAAGAAAGACATGTCATACTGACATACAGACTTGACCGAGCCACTATACAGGAACTGTGTGCCCAGCTGGAGCCAGACCTGATGTCCCCCATTCGCCAACCCACAGGGATTCCCCCTCTGGTGCAGGTTCTGTCAGTACTCCATTTTTTGGCAAGTGGATCATTCCAAACAACAGTGGCCATATCATCAGGGATGTCTCAGCCTATGTTTTCTAAGGTTTTGTCCAGAGTGTTGTCTGCCCTGATGAAATACATGCGGAGCTACATTGTTTTCCCTGAGGTGGGCGATTTGGCTACAGTGAAGGGTGATTTCTATGCCCTTGGACATATCCCCAACATCATTGGTGCCATTGATGGGACTCATGTGGCTTTGGTTCCCCCCAGTGAAAGTGAGCAGGTGTACAGGAACAGAAAAAGTTATCATTCAATGAATGTCCAGGTGGTCTGTTTGGCTGACCAGTACATCTCCCATGTAAATGCCAAGTTCCCTGGGTCAGTGCATGACGCGTACATCATGCGAAATAGCAGCATCCCTTATGTGATGGAACAGCTACAGAGACACCGTGTGTGGCTAATAGGTGACTCTGGTTACCCCAACCTGTCGTGGCTACTTACCACAGTGAGGAATCCCAGGACAAGGGCAGAGGAACGCTACAATGAGGCCCATGGGCGAACTAGGAGGATTATAGAAAGAACCTTCGGCCTCCTGAAGGCCAGGTTTAGGTGCCTGCATATGACAGGTGGATCCCTAATGTACTCACCAAAGAAGGTGTGCCATATCATCGTGGCCTGCTGTATGCTTCACAACCTGGCTTTGCGACGCCAGGTGCCTTTCCTGCAGGAGGATGGTCCAGATGGTGGTGTTGTAGCAGCTGTGGAGCCTGTGGAGAGTGAAGAGGAGGAAGACGACGGGGACGACACAGACAACAGGGACACAGTGATACAACAGTATTTTCAGTAGCACACAGGTACGAATCAACCACGCCATTTTACATTTACTTAAAGTCTCCTGCCTCTCTACTGTCTGAGTTTCCCCCCAGTTCCTGTTAACTGAGTTGTGACTTTCCCTTCCGTTTTCAGAGCTGTGGGCCCCACTGCGTGACCTCTGCTTTGTTTGCCCATGGACTACAGCTGTGTGACAGTGGTATGTTGTCATCACAATGTAACTGAACATTTTTGCACCGTTATGTCTAATACATTTGTTCAAAATGCAAGCAGACTCCAGATTTTTTAAGTGCAATAAGTGATTTTATTAAAGTGCTACATTTAGGAACATGATTGTAAAACGGTGATGGGTGATGGTGGAGTAATGTCCATGGCAGAGTCCAGTTTTCAGTCTCACAGGTGCATTGTCCATATGCCTGTGGAAGGATGGAGCAGGGGCAGTTCAAGGTTGGACAGGGTGACAATGTGGGACAGTGGGATGACATCAGGGGGTATCCTGTGCTGGCGGGGGTCTTGGCATCCTACTCTGTCTTCTTGTGAGATCTCAGGTACCGCTTGCTGGGTGGTTCTTCTTCTGCAGGAGGTGGGGTTCTGGTGGCCTGTCGTTGTGTGGGGGCCTCCTGTCCACTAGCGCCGGCGGAGGTGGTAGGCTGTTCCTGGTCCAGGCTAGTGACAGGGGCCCTTTGTGGTGCCACATGGTCCCGCAATGTGGTGACTATCTGGTTAAGGGCCACGACGATGGTCCCCATTGCGGAACTAATGTTTCTAAGTTCCTCTCTGAACCCCATGTACTGTTCCTCCTGCAGTACCTGGATCTCCTGGAACCTGGCCAGTACCGTAGCCATCGTCTCCTGGGAGTGGTGGTATGCTCCCATGATGGAGGGGAGGGCCTCTTGGAGAGTCGGTTCCCTGGGCCTGTCCCCCCCCTGTCGCACAGCAGCCCTCCCAGTTCCCCTGTTTCCCTGGGCCTCTGTCCCCTGGACGGTGTGCCCACTACCACTGCCCCCAGGTCCCTGTTGTTGTTGGGGTGGTGGGTCAACCTGGGTGCCCTGTAGTGGTGGACACACCGCTGATTGACGTGTCCTGGAGACAGAGGCATGGGCCCGCTGGGTGGGAGCTGTGCTGGTGTTCCCAGAGGGGGTTAGGTCTGGTGTAGCCTGTGGCTGTCTGTGGGGAACCGACTGTCCCGAGGTCCCCGATGGGCCGGGCTGGTCATCTGGGTCCAGGGAGACAGAGCTGCTGTCATCACTGGGGGCCTCTTCTGGGGGTGGGATGGACATCTCTGGACCCTCCGTGGCGGTGTGGTGGCGTTCGGGTCCTGCAGGGGTATAAGAGTATGGTTATTGCTTCTGTGTGTGGCATTTCGTGTAATGGGTGGGTGGCCGTGTACCCCAGTGCTGGCATTCCCTTGTGGGGGCTTTTGTGACGGTGGCTTGTGGGGGTGATGGGTGTGTGCAGTGGGCATGCTTTGGTGATGGGTGTCCATGCTTTGGGGACGCATGCAGGGCTAGGTTTTGGGATGGGTGGGTTGTCATGGTGAGCCATTTGCAAGGAGTTGGTGTGATGGAGGTGGGGGTGGGGGTATGATTTGGCATGCAGGTGGGGTGGGGGGTATGAAGTAGTGGAGATTTGACTTACCAGAGTCCATTCCTCCGCCTACTCCTGCGAGGTCCTCAGGATGCAGGATGTGCAAGACTTCCTCCTCCCATGCTGTGAATTCTGGGGGAGTAGGTGGGGGTCTGCCGCCAGTCCGCTGTACCGCGATGTTGTGCCTTGATACCATGGAACGCACCTTCCCCCGTAGGTCGTTCCACCGCTTCCTGATGTCGTCCCGATTGCGTGGATGCTGTCCCACAGCGTTGACCCTGTCCACTATTCTGCTCCATAGCTCCATCTTCCTGGCAATGGTGGTGTGCTGCACCTGTGCCCCGAAGAGCTGGGGCTCTACACGAACTATTTCCTCCACCATGACCCTGAGTTCTGCGTCAGAGAACCTGGGGTGTCTTTGGGGTGCCATGGGGTGGTGTGGATGAGGTGAGGGGTGGTGTATGTGTTGTAGAGTGTGGTGAGTGTGGTGGTGTATGGTGTTTTGTGCATGGAAATTGTGTGGGTGATGTTGTGATTTGCCTCTGTGTGATGGTCTACTCTATGCTGTGCTGTCTCTCTCTGTCCTTCAGTCGCAATTGTGGTCGTAAGGGTTTGTGGGTGATGTGGGTGTGTGTTTTATATTTAATTGGGTGTGTGGGAGTGGTGTGTGTATGTGTCTCAGGTGTGTGTATTTTGATTTGTCCAATGTGGTAGTGTTTTGTAAAGGTGTGTGTATTTTGAGCGCAGCGGTGTGTACCGCCAATGGAATACCGCGGTTGAAAGACCGCTGCGGGGATTTGTGGGTCGGAATGGCATGGGCGTATTTCTGTTGGCGTGACGGTGGAGGTTTGGTCATCGCCAGTTTTGCGCTGGCCGTTGGTGTGGCGGACTTTTGTTGATGTCGGGTTTTTGGCGGTTTGCCAGTTGCGGGTCAGAATGACCGTGGCGGTTTACCGCGGTGGTGTTATGGCGGTCTTCTGACCGGCGGTAAGCGCCTTTTACCGCCGAGGTCAGAATGGCCCCCAGTGTCTTTTAAATGTTAACGGGACTGGGTGGCAGTCCTCCTCCCATGCTGTGAATTCTGGGGGAGTAGGTGGGGGTCCGCCGCCAGTCCGCTGTACCGCGATGTTGTGCCTTGATACCATGGAACGCACCTTCCCCCGTAGGTCGTTCCACCGCTTCCTGATGTCGTCCCGATTGCGTGGATGCTGTCCCACAGCGTTGACCCTGTCCACTATTCTGCTCCATAGCTCCATCTTCCTGGCAATGGTGGTGTGCTGCACCTGTGCCCCAAAGAGCTGGGGCTCTACACGAACTATTTCCTCCACCATGACCCTGAGTTCTGCGTCAGAGAACCTGGGGTGTCTTTGGGGTGCCATGGGGTGGTGTGGATGAGGTGAGGGGTGGTGTATGTGTTGTAGAGTGTGGTGAGTGTGGTGGTGTATGGTGTTTTGTGCGTGGAAATTGTGTGGGTGATGTTGTGATTTGCCTCTGTGTGATGGTCTACTCTATGCTGTGCTGTCTCTCTCTGTCCTTCAGTCGCAATTGTGGTCGTAAGGGTTTGTGGGTGATGTGGGTGTGTGTTTTATATTTAATTGGGTGTGTGGGAGTGGTGTGTGTATGTGTCTCAGGTGTGTGTATTTTGATTTGTCCAATGTGGTAGTGTTTTGTAAAGGTGTGTGTATTTTGAGCGCAGCGGTGTGTACCGCCAATGGAATACCGCGGTTGAAAGACCGCTGCGGGGATTTGTGGGTCGGAATAGCATGGGCGTATTTCTGTTAGCGTGACGGTGGAGGTTTGGTCATCGCCAGTTTTGCGCTGGCCGTTGGTGTGGCGGACTTTTGTTGATGTCGGGTTTTTGGCGGTTTGCCAGTTGCGGGTCAGAATGACCGTGGCGGTTTACCGCGACCGCGGTGGTGTTATGGCGGTCTTCTGACCGGCGGTAAGCGCCTTTTACCGCCGAGGTCAGAATGACCCCCAGTGTCTTTTAAATGTTAACGGGACTGGGTGGCAGGGAGTGTTTCAAAGGTTCGATATTGTACATAATGAAACAAAAGAAAAGCATGGTAAACGGCTGAGGGTCATATTACTGTTAAAATATATCAAGACCTGCAATCTAAGTCTGCCCTTGTCTTATTACAGTTAGGTATAAAATCGCTACTGACGTGCAACAGTTTGTAACAGTTAAGATGCGGCCTCATAATTCCTTTCTTGCACATCCTGTATACGACGTTAAAAGTATATTTCAGAGAAGGAAATCTGTCGCTTGAAGAAATAAAGGGAAGAGTAGCTTTTCAGCCTTTTTCATGTTTCTCTTCCTAAAAAGTAAAATCCCACAACAGGAGGATTCGACTCACCATGCATGTACCACAGAATATAACAAGTATAATGAGAAAATATCCCCCTTCTGTATGTTTAAAGAGTATTGCCAATCATATTGTGGTTCTATTATCGCAAAAAGGATCGTGTTATTTGGTCTTTTTTCCGTTTATGTCTATGAGCACTTTGTTGGCTATCAATGTTCTTTTATTGTATGACAGAGAGGACTTTATCTCATATTGTACGTCTGTCGTATGCTTTTCAGAGTTCCAATAATGGCTTGTTTTGACCATGAAACAGCAGGGAGGGTAGTGGAGTCCAAAAGCTGGGTATCTATGGCCACTGTGAATATATCTTCTCCAAACTAAAGAACAATTTTGATCAGTGGTGAAGGGAGAGATGTAGGACAAGGAGAGAGAGGCTTACTGTAAGAGAAATTAATTGGTCACCTGTAAGGAAACCTGTTAAATCTTCTTTGGGATTGGGGGACATGAAATACTGAGAGGAAATGCTGAGTTTTGTCCCACTGTGAGAGGATCCTGTAGCAAACATAGGGGGTTATTACAACTTTGGAGGAGGTGTTAATCCGACCCAAAAGTGACGGTAAAGTGACGGATATACCACCAGCCGTATTACGAGTCCATTATATCCTATGGAACTCGTAATACGGCTGGTGGTATATCCGTCACTTTACCGTCACTTTTGGGACGGATTAACACCTCCTCCAAAGTTGTAATAACCCCCATAATCTGAAACCCCCAGTGTAAATCAGAGGAAGGATGGGGCAGATCTCTGGTGAAGGACATCACCGTACGCCAGGAGCTAAATCCAAGCTGTGCGAGGATTACTTGTGGTCATTGGTGGTGGTGGAGGTAAGCGATAGGTTAAAAGTTGTGTTTTACGTTCACTGTCCAAGAAGGGGCTGAAGGCACCTTAGACATCTGCAGTCTTACCTAGGTTGCCACATGAGATGTAGTTATTCTAGGTCCGGTTTCTACACACAGAAGCCTCCAAAATATGTGCTAGTCCGATAGTAATTGGCACCATATCATCCTGAGTCCTAATGGGGAAACGCTTAACTGAACCACAATGGAGACTGTTTGAATGAGAATTGTGATTGGCATAGGTGAAAGTTGGGAGGAAACTGAGAGAGAAATATTTGTAAATCTGTAGTAAAAATGCAGTTATCTAATAGGGAAATGTCTTTTGTTGTGCTGCATGTGTTAAGGACCAATACCAGGGTGTGCCCTGGGAAGATGGACAGTGCAAGAACACTGGGAGTATGTTGAAGTTGCTTAAGGTAAAACTGGAAATTATGACAAGCAAAAGGCAGAAGATAAGGTGGTGTTGGGTGTCATTTACTGGGATGGCTAGGAGGTATTAGGATAATCCTGTATTTGCAGACCCCCAGTGATTGGTGACGTGCAAGACAAAGATCTCTGGCAGTAGCGGGTAGAGTTGTGTTACTACTATGTTGTGTCTGCCTCCTATTCATGCTGGGATACCCCCATATGTTGTAAATGGACGGTTCGATGTCTCCTCAGGACAGATCGAGGCATTCACTAGCAGTACTTAACACTGCTAGAGAGACGCTTATCTTGGTCAGTATTAACCTTCTCTATCAGTGTGTGTTTCTGCATTTTTTAAACATTGCTGCAGATATGGACTTTATATCTGAGATGGAGAACTCACTCTATTGCCTGCACTGTGCTGAGGGCGAGTTCTATTCAAGGCCCATATGGAGTAACGTTTGCAGGCACACCCAGAACTTTAAGCACCCAAGTGGACATGCACATGCAATGCACCTCTACAAATCAGCATGCACCACACTTCACCCGAACACCCTGACACCCACCATTGTCTATATATGCTCGCCCACTGTTCTGCAGGCCCCCTAAGAATGCAGAGGAAGTGCCCGCTCCACACGCACGCAGGATTGCAAGTGCGCAGCAGCAGCTGTCTGGGTCATGAGCACGCAGAGCTCTTGCACTGACTCAACGTATGCACGTTGGACTGCGTCATGGCCGCCCACTGTACACATGCACAGCTCTCGTGCATGGGACTCTGACCGCTACAGACCAGGACACGGTGCCATGTAAAATAGGTTAAAAAAGCATCACAATAAGTAGGTAGCCGCCAAAAGTAATTGTATCTCTCATAAACCAGCGTGCTGACTGCCAGAGCAAGATTTACACACGTACATCCCCTACAGTCAAGCAGAATTAGGCCACACGGGTGGGGCAACTCACTGGATCGCCTCATCGCCAGTGAAGTAATTTGTGATTCTCACCAACGAGAAGCAGAAAATAGATCCTGCTACGCACCCCACGCCAATGAACACACTTTCGCCTACACAGAACATCTACCGAGATATTCCATTTGAGCAAATTACAGATGACATCACTGTGCAGCTATCAGTAACAGGACACACAGCATCCCCCTACAGCCGACTGTACATAAGATACTACATATCGGTTTACAGTTCTTCAGTCCTCTTCGAAGAAAAACAGAAGATCATGAAATACCAGGAAATTCAATCAGAGATCAGCCCCACAAGATAAAGAACATATGAAATAATGACAACTGCACCAGCTCCACCGGGGTCTATAAAAGAATTAAAATGCTTCCTGGAAATGTGACTCCTATGCACGTGAGTAATGCAGAACATGCAGTCAACACTCCCTAGCTCAAAGCTAAGCTTTGTCTCTGGCTTAGCGACCCCTGAAAGAGCGAGGTTTACAGCAGTCGAGAAAGGTTCAGTTATAGGTGGACAATTTTCTGATGTAGTAAAATAAGTTGCAAGCTCAATGATTTCACTGATTCCCAAAGTGATTGTCTCGCATGCAAACATATGCAAACTCCGCGAAGGATTGGTAGTTCTCTTTAGTAAGGATGATGCATGCTGCCATTGGGTGGGCCACCTGCCAGCTCTAAAAGGAGCAGACCAACTTTTCCCTGTCCGTAAAGAGGGGTCCCCCAAATTATGGCAGTCACAGCCGGTAGAGCCATTTGCAAACGCAGGGACTGAAAGCACAAATTGCATCGGTGTATGCAGAGGTGCTAGATAGATTTCAAACAGGCACCTCGGGGCGAAGGAGAGGGCGTGGTTCACAATAATACACCTCAGTGATTCTTTTACTCAAACATGGCACCATTATATTTTATCAACAGCTGCGGTCCTTCCATTTTGGAGCCTTGCGCCCTCTCTCCATGCCTCTAACAAGCCAAACAGGAGGACCTTGTATTTCTGTCCCTCAATGATGAGTGGGTGATCTTTTTTTAAAGGGATATTAATATATGATATAAAAGGAACATATTTTGTCCAGTTGACTTTTTTGTACTGGTCAGTCTGCCTTAAAAGATCCAGGGAATCCTGCCTTATTTTTCATTTGAGAAGTGTGTGATCAGCCAATCCCGCCAAGCCAATGACAGGCCTTTTCTTGGGAAGCCTGAACTGAGGACAGGTTTGTAAGAGGGACACATGCTGGAGCCCTGCCTAGCAAGGCCAGGCTCAGCCACAGTGGGATGACCATAGCTCCCTTAACAAAAAGCCCTTTCATCATGGCAATAGTCTAATTCAGCCAGGACATGACCGTGTTGCTCACGTATCAACACAAATGCTGCCTTAGCTTAGATAGACGATCTCCAGTCAAATTTGCAAGTGACATCACCCGATTTACATGAGCCTGAGTTGTGGACAAAACAGATACTTAGGGCTTCAAATCTGCACCTGTGAGATGGATTTCCCCACAAAGTGTCAAGTGTTGCAACTCAAACATGAGCAGTCTTGGAGATGTAAGTGCATACAGCGAAGAGTTACCTTTGTTGTTTTCTGACAACAAATGGTGTGCCACAACTATTGAGCCACCCCTACTACTTCAAGAGACAGTAGCTATTTTCAGAGTTACTATGTGAAAGAGCCCACTAGAGGAAGTTTCATTGTTTATAAAAGACACATTTCCATGTATTGTATCAAAGGCATTACTGTGGCATGCAGGGATGGCTCCTTCGCTATGGCGAAGTAGTGTCACCCGTGTGGCTGAGTCAGCAGCAGTAAAATAAAGCCATAGTCATTTTATTTTTCTTCTGCTGGCTGTGCCAGCAGTGCGCGGGCCTGGCCTGGGCCACAGGAGATGAGAGGGGGAATGAGGAGAGAGTGCACCTAAGTGCGCATGTGTGTTCGGCGGGCCGTCTTAGCCCTGCCAAACACACATGCGCACTTAGGTTTCTCCAGCCTGGCTGTGTTTAACAGCTGGGCTGGAGAAACTGCACAGCCCCAGGGTTGTGTCTGAGCGACAGTCCGAGCCGCTCAGACTAATCCTGGTGCTGTTTTCATGCTAGGTTTAGCATGAAGGCAGCACCAGGATTGATGGGGAGCCTGTGCTGGTGTCCCAGTGAATGTTGGAACACCACGTCAAGGGAACAGGAGCCAGGTGGCAGGAGACAGCAGGAAGGTACGTTAAAAAAAAAAATATCACCCCGTCTCTGTCCCCCCTCCTCCCCTTCAGATTTGCAGCCGCCGCTAATGGTGGCACATCAGGTGAGCCACAAATCACATTTGGGCTGTTGCACATCGTCAGATAATGACCAATTGGGGAGATTAGTTTATGTATTGGAGCATGCACGATTACAATTCTTCCCAGCTTCTCTACTGGTTAAGGCACTATTAGAAATGTAGTCTCTAGTTGGCAGCCGGTTTGCACCCTGTCCAAGTAGGGACCCTCACTCTAGTCAGGATAAGGGAGATACCCGCTCAGTAACCCCTGCTCACCCCCTTGGCAGCTTAGCACGAGCACTCAGGCTTATCTCAGAAGCAACATGTAAAGCTTTTGCACATAACACACAGTAATAATTGAAAACACTACAAAAGGACACCACACCAGTTTTAGAAAAATAGCCAATATTTATCTATATAAAACAAGACCAAAATCCAACATACAGTAATAAAAATATGAATTCTGAAAGACTTCCTCCAAAATACAGTTCCTTGAAGTCGATAGCTCCACCTGGGGCTATCACGGCGTCGTGATCAGCAAAACCAACAGTTCCGGCCGGCCGCAGCATTGCGGGCCAGCTACGGTGTCGGGAAGACCCGCAAACAGTACCTTGGATTTGCAGGGCATTGTGATCCTCGCGCTGAGCTCCGGAGAGCGGCATCGCTGACGTCGTGGTGTCGGTTCTGGAGTCGGTGCAGTAGTCATCGGGCCCTTGAGGTCACATGCTTTGCAGATCAAACTCCAGGCTGATGAAGTCAGGTGCGCCGGTGTGGATGGTGTTGGGGCTGCGGTGCGAAGCGGGACGATGCGACGTGCAGTGCCCAAAGGTCACGGTGCAGGCAGCGGCTTGGTGACGGCATCCAGCAGCGTCGATGAGACCGGGGCGGTACAACGTGCGGTGTCCACAGGTGACGTGCAAGCAGTGGCGTCGTCGTTGCTGAAGTGCTGTTGGTAGGCCCAGTCCAGCGGTGCGGGACGGGGCGGTGCTTCGTGACCCTCATGAGCGGTGTCCACAGGCCACTCTCTAGGCAGGATGCCTGGTGATGACACAGGAGTCAATGACGCTGGCACCGGTGGACCGGGGCTGTGGTGTGGGACGGGATGGTGCTTTGTGTACCTCACGAGGGGTGTCCACAGGCCACAGTGCAGACAGCGGCGCCGGTGTCAGCAGGAGCGGCATTGTCGGGAATGCCCAGGCTGCGGTGTGAGCAGGCGATGCCGGAGTGCCGGGCCATAGTGTCGGGGTGCAAGCAGCGGCTCTGTGAAGTCGTCCGATGATGGCATCGGTTCGACCAGGGTCACGGTGCGAAGTGGGGCAATGTGACTACGTGCGTCGTCGGCAGGTCACGGTGCAGGCCAAGGGCATCGTTGCCGGCGTTGCGGTGGTTTCTCCTCTTGAGCAGCACAAAACACACAGTTCCCAGTGCTGCAAGTCAAGGAAACTGAAGTCTTTGGTGTCCCTGAGACTTCCAACAGGAGGCAAGCTCTACTCCAAGCCCTTGGAGAATTTTTTCAAGTAGGACACACAGCAAAGTTCACCCTTTGCACTCTTTTCAGGCAGAAGCAGCAACTACAGGCCAGTCCAGCAAAGCAACACAGCAAAGGGACAGTACCCCTCCTTCAGTTCTTTAGCTCTTCTCCTGGGCAGAGGTTCCTCTTGGTTTCAGAAAGATTCTAAAAGTCTGGGGTTTTGGGTCTTCTTCTTCTTATACCTAGTTCTGTATTTGAAGTTGGCAAACTTCAAAGCAAAGTCTTAAGTGTTTGCAAGATCCTTCTTTGTCCAGGCCAGGCCCCAGACACTCACCAGGGGGTCAGAGATGGCATTGTGTGAGGCCAGGCACAGTCCTTTCAGATGTGAGTGACCACTCCTTCCCTCCCCTCCAGCATAGATGGCTAATCAAGATATGCAGGCTACACCCCACCCCCTTTGCGTCACTGTCTAGAGGAGAGGTGTGAACAGCCCAACTGTCAAACTGACCCAGACAGGGAATCCACAAACAGGCAGAGTCACAGAATGGATTACGCAAGAAAATGCCTACTTTCTAAAAGTGGCATTTTCAAACTAACAATCTAAAAACCAACTTCACTAAAAGATGTATTTTTAAATTGTGAGCTCAGAGACCATAAACTCCACCTTTGTATCTGCTATCAAAGATAGTCTACACTTTAAGGATATTTAAAGGCAGCCCCCATGTTAACCTATGAGAGAGATAGGCCTTACACAGTGAAAACCGAATTTGGCAGTATTTCACTGCTAGGACATATAAAACACACTAGTGTATGTCCTTCCTTAAACATACACTGCACCCTGCCCATGGGGCTACTTAGGGCCTACCTTAGGGTTGCCTTACATGTATTAAAGAGGAAGATTTAGGCCTGGCAAGTGGGTACACTTGCCAAGTCAAATTGTCAGTTTAAAACTACACACACACAGACACTGCAGTGGCAGGTCTGAGCCATGTTTACAGGGCTACTAATGTGGGTGGCACAACCAGTGCTGTAGGCCCACTAGTAGCATTTGATTTACAGGCCCTGGTCACCTCAGGTGCACTTTACTAGGGACTTACCAGTAAATCAGATATGCCAGTCATGGATAAACCAATCAACAGAATACTTTACACAGAAAGCATATGCACTTTAGCACTGGTTAGCAGTGGTAAAGTGCCCAGAGTCCTAAAGCCAACAAAAACAGGTCAGAAAAAATAGGAGGAAGGAGGCAAAAAGACTGGGGATGACCATGCAAAAAGGGCCATTTCCAACACCCTCAAAGAAGATTTAGTTTTTTAGCTCCATTCATCAGTAAAAGGTGGCACATCTCTTGCCTTTTTTATGCTGCTCTTAGTATTTCCCACCCTTCAATACCCTTCGTCCACAAGCCCCAGCTTCAATGATCTGATCTTTTAAAGCCAAGCTAAGCTTCATCCTTAAGACTACTGCAGCAGAAATTGCCTCAATACAGTATTCGTGGACCTCAGAGAATTGGCTCGCAAAGGTGACCCAATGTCTGTGCTGCTGTCATTGGTTCTTCAGGTCCACATTCTCATGCTTGGAGTTTTCAAAGTTCCTTAAGTATGTTTCACTAGGTCTCCTGCCACGGGTGTCTGAAGCTGTGGAACTCTATTTGGCAAACACCTGCAGTCTGCCATTGCTTGCGTCATTTATGCATAGCAAAAAGACTGTATTTTTTGTATTTGAATGAACTGCCCAACCTGTTAGTGTGTTTTACATAGTAAATGTACTTTTAAAAATACACTTGTCTGGACTTGAAGTACTTAATCGTCAGGCAAGACTAGGATTTGAAAGAGCTGTAGTGTGACACCTCCACATAACCCGCTAACCGACTCCCATGACAAAAGAGTAGGTGGAAGTATAGAACGAGCTGGCTGCGATCTTCTGCCAAAATAGGGAGAAGTGCTAACAGCTCAGGTGATGGGGATTTAGTTTTATTGCCTGTTCACAGACTCTCAGTCAACACCTTTGTCAAGGAACCTCAAATACCTGAAATATGATACTCTAAGCTTTGGAAGCTAGGTTCTTTTCTATAGTGCTGAAACAAGAAAAGACAGTACTTGTGTGGAAGGCACCATAGCAGATTGCCACAGTGCAAAGGCTCAGGGGAGGAGCACTGAGCTCCTTAAGAAGAGCCCAAAAGAAAGAACACCTAGTATGCGTACTATGGAATGAGACCCATGGAACTTTCAGTGGCTAAGACTATTGTAAGCATTATTTCAGGCAACAACATCCTTCCCAGGAGCTGTGGCCTCCTCCAGCTCAACTTGGGCAAACATATTTTTCTTGCAGGACTGGACCATTTGTGTCGTGCTGTTCAAATGACAGCTTTTGCAATAATCTCTATAGCAAAACAAAACTCTAGGGCAGAAGTTCATGATGATATTGGAGGCACTTCTCTCCACTGCTGAGCAGAAAGGTAGACAGGGATTGATCAGTGCAGCAACCAATAAAGAAGTATTGTCTCTTCTTCAGATCCAGGCACATTTTCACCTAAGTGTGGGTCTAGCATAATATCTTAAATGGTAAAGCAGTCAACCATTAGTGATAATATCTAGCTAATCCTACTAAAATTCTCCCGGGCAGGATCACCAGCAGGCTTCTGATTACTTTTCCTGAATTAAGTTCTGTGCTGATACGTTTATGGTCACTAAATGACACTATCCAATTGCCATGTTTCAAACCCTAATAACAAAACAGCTGACAAGGGGATCATTCAAGCACCAACTCATGAAATATAAATAGGTTTCAGCAACAATATATACATAGAAATATTTCTTAGTGATGAGCATCAAAGTGATGCTGGAAAATAATTCAACACTCCGATGCATACAAGAAAACACATGTTTTTTACTTAAAGGGTCTACCAAACGAAATGAGGAATTACACAAATTCCAGCATTCAAGAAACTAATGTTCCAAAAATTGCCCATCAAGCCTATAGGTAGTGCCAAAGTTCACTCTCACAGGAAGATAGTTCGAACGGGACTGAATCTGTTGATAAAATTATTCATGTGTTGACAAAAGCCAAACTGGTTTCAAAGAAGCAAGTAGTGGACAGACGTTAGTCAGTCTCTTTTAAAATTAATGTGTGCGCCCATCCTCAGGACAATGCTTAGAAACAAAATACCCCGTAGATTTCTTAATTGTCAATCATCTGTCATTGAGACTTGCAGAAAAAGGCACATTTGACCATTTAAGTAAAAAACATTTATTTTCTTGTATGCATCCAGTGTTGAATTATTTTCTTTTCAATTTGATGTTCAATATTAAGAGATATATCTATCTATATATTATTGATCACAACTGTTTATAGTTAATGGGTTAGGGCTTGAATGATCCCTTTGTCAGCCGTTTGTTATTTCTTTGATAAATGTTCCCAAGCTCTCAAGGGGTTATTGGGTTGCTCTTGTTTACTGCATGTTTCAGACCCGAGCTCCACCCATCAGTGCATGGATTTATCAAGTCTTCATTATCGGGGGGCATGGTGCCCAATCTCTGTATAAAATACATTCAGCCCCTCTTGAAGAAAGCCAGTGCCAGCAATCTGAAGAATTGCAGACTAATCACTTTACATCAATCCCTTTCTAAAATTGATGATCAGCCATTAACAGCCATTAACCAAATTGTTTTTTGTAGTGCCCTTGTGACTGTAGGAACACTATGTTGGACAGTCTTATCTGCAACCCATGATGAGTTGAGATTCATCACAGACCACAGTTTCTCTGCCGATATTCTTCTACTGGATCATTGTGCAGCTTTTGAAATGGATGCCCATTGGCTAGGAGAGTCCCACAGGAACTGGCGCTGTCCCCAATTAAGCTTAATATCTGCGTCCAACCTTTGGGTAAATTAATTATGGTGTTTGGGCTTAAGACACTCTCTTATGCTAATGACATGCAGCTATCATAGAGATTTGAGCATCTTTCCTCAGACAGTATTAGGCACCTTGGCAACCAGCTTGCTACATTTGAGAAAGGGATGATGCCACCTTTTAAAATTCAGTGGAAACAAAAAGGAGATGCTATGATCATTTAATTTAAGGCAGTGGCCTCCATCTCTGGGAGACATTACTGCCCCTGCTACTACAGATGCAATTGTGGGATCTGTTTTGATTAAGAACTCACATTTGATTGCCATGTGGTAAGTTTGGACATCATGCTTCATGTTTCTGTATGCTCTACACTAGGTCTAGCCTCTAACTCCATGGGAGAAGCAAGAACGTTTAGTTGTTGCAGTGATCCTAGCCTTGGAACTTGGACTTGAAAGTGTTTACCTTGGCCTCCTTGAAGCATAGCTGGGGGAGTAACAAAGAAGATATGGTGATTCGGTTCATTATTGAGCTTTGTAAATATGATCATGTTTTGTGGTCTACTTCTCCCTCCACTGGGTCCTGATCAAATAGAGAGTCCTCTGCAATGCATTATACTTTGTTCAGAAGGCCTTCCATAGGACTAATCCTCGTTTCCCGCCTGACTTGATTTCTCCTTATAATCTTTCAGGACCTCTCAGATCATAGGTAAGCTCTCTTCTTAAAATTCCACTCTTTAGTAAAGCCCCTTATGGAGAGAGAGATTCAAGGGTTCTTTGCCCTTAATCATGGAATGCATGTGGGTAATAATTTTCACTCTTCCACTCTGCAAAGAAAAAAAAAAGCCAAGCTGATTCACCGCTGCCTTAGGTGTGGATCTCATCTGTGTCCCTCTCAACTCCAGAATGGCCAGAGAACAAAGAAAAATGGAGTGAGCATGGCAAAAATCGGGATTTGGTTTATTTCATTTATCTATACTCTTATTTGTGGTTGCAAAACTCCCATATACATTTGAGAACATCAATAAAAGTCAATTAACGACTGACGTGTAATCTTCAATAGCCTTTAGAACATGAAGGGTAATTAAACTATAGAAATAATTTAATAGCCTAATGTGTTTTTTGAAAAAGCACCCATTCATAATAATCTAACCTCAGAATTCACCATTAAATACGTGAAAACAATAAACTCGTAGAGCACATGGTATACATTTTCAATGCCTGATCTACAGAATCGCCACTGCCTCTCATCATAAGGTACAGGAGTGCAACCTATGTAACCTCGTACAAAAGAATTCTTCCTGATTGAGACTGCATATATCCGCACATTGACAATGGACATCTCAGATCTTATATTTCCAAATTGGCAATACCTTCATGAGCACGTGGGAACAGGGATCGGCAAAAATAACACTTTACGACCACATGCTGCCTCCACGCGTTAATACTTTTAGTTACTGGTGCTTTAAAATTAATCTATGCCATGTTAATATCATTCATGGCTGCATTCAGATATCACAAATGTGGCCATAGTGTGAACAAATTGAGTTACCTTTAATGAGGGCGTTTTGTCACATTTATTTTTAAGGTCTCACCATTTATGTGCTACATCCACATGCCTGAACCCAAATTGCCAGCTTAGAGTAGCAGTCAGGCCCTTGACCTAAAGACTACACACCCAGTTCAAGACTCTTGAGTTCAATTGGTGTAACTTCTTCCACCAGACAAGGAAGAGGTACTGCCTTTGCCTAATAGGACTGTAGAAGTGTCTTAAGTGAACCCCCCTCCCCCCCCCCATTGAGCCATTAACTGCATGCAGAGTCGGGCTGGGAACCAAAAGCAACACTGGCAACTTTTATCAGTCCAGCCCTCACACTGCTCATACTGTACTGCTTGTGCAAGAGCAGCGAGAGTGCCTGACTCGTCCTTAAGGCAGCTTGGGCGCAGGGGGTGAGTTCTGTCCTGAAGAAGTTGTCAAACAAAATGTAAATCTGATGAGTTTAACATCACTATTTTCATCATAGAATCTTGTCCAATCATTGTATAGATAGATGGGGATTGGAGACATAGGTGCAAGGTTCAATTAATGGATCAATAGCTGGTGTGTGCAGAGTGGCTGAATTAATTCATGAATGGATGACAGTAAATATAAACTTTTAGCAATGTGGAGCAAATGGTCTCACTGTACTGACCAAGTGTGGAGATCCCTGGCCACCACTACTAATCCTTGTGAAACATCTGGAGCCCTTTCATGTATTTAACACAGTGCATTGATTTAGCAACTTAAAGAATTAAGCACAAAGCATTAAGCTTTGATCTGAAACCAGAGAGTGAAAGAGATAACCATGTAGTGGCCGAATTGCATTACGTAAAACCAGGAAATCTTGAATCAATTGCAGCTTCCATCTAACCACATTGTTGTCTTTTTTCACAGTGCCTTCTTTTCCTTCATCACCACTTGAGGACACCTTGAAATACTTCAGTTTGGGGCGATGTGGTGCACAAAAACAAAAAACTATAATCTTACTCCATCTGTATGGGGAGATGGTCTGTTGTTGCAACCAGCGCTAATGACTTTGGAACTGGGGAACCATTTTTTAGTATTGACATTGGCTCAACATCTTGTGACCCAGGGCAAATCACTTAAACCTTCCAATGCCTGAAAGAAATACTCATGTAAAGCACTCCCAAAACTTGAGTCGAGCTTGCACTATATAAAACTGCAAAAAACTAGTAACACCTAAGGTCATATATGGGGTTGTGGAAAGAGACAACTGACTTTCCTGTTCATTCTCTAATACAGGGCAGTGTGAGTAGGGACATGAATATTTCTAAGTTCATGTTTAAAATCTAATCCATGTAACAAGTCAGTACAGTGGTATAATTTAGTATACTGCACTGAAATGCATTGCAACAGTTACTCTTCCAAGAAATACAAGTTTTTTTAATTTTTAAGAGTCTTTATCAAATGTGCACTGGACATCCAGATATGCTGGTGTCTCCCTCTGAGCTAACGAGTAGCAGACCCCTCACCCACTTCACCCTGCTCCCGACAATCCTCCAGAAGACAGACACCAGCCAAAAGCAACAACAAATGGATTTGAAGAAAGTGTGGTCTGACAGGGCACTCTTTAAAACCCTTTGTTTTGCATTTTTTGTTTGTTTTTGAAGGTAGGAAATGCCACTGACTGAGCCCCCAGCAGTAGTAAACCAGTGCTTAATTTGAGCCAGTGGTTTCCAGTGCTAGGCACTAGCACTTAATTGTGAACACCGGCACTTATGATAGTCTGCCACATGGTGGTGCTATCTGTCTAATTTAGAAATCTGCACACCAACAGGTGTTTATTCAGAGAGACAGCCAGACAAAGCAACTTTATTCGGCTGACATGCAGACATAAAACAACACAATAAAAACAAAGCTGATATCAATCAGATAAGAATCCATCATAAAAATAGTAAAACAAGAATAAAACTAACTATAAGAAACACACATTAATATCAAATAAAAATATGGATAAAACAATATTAAAAGTAACAGACTGCAGTTACAGCATTGACACTTCACAGCAGAAATAATAAACCTAAATTCATACTTTGAGTTACTCAGAACACGTGGAGTTTCTAGTGCGTACCATCGCTCGCAGGAAGAAGCTTACACGATGTCAAGTGTCCTCATTCCCTAGTCCCAGCACAGAGCAATAGGCCTGAACACAATGTCGAAAGTTGCTGAGTCTCAGAAATGGAACTAAAAATGTGTTAGTATAAAGCTTGTAATAGCCACAAAAAAAAGAAAGTGGATCGTGGATTGCTTAGAGGACATATACTGGAGGCGAGCTCAGTCTGAAAGCCCATCAGAAAGCATAGATAATATTGCATTATGCCCGTCCTAAAACAGAACAACAGAACTCGATCCCAACTACTGGTGGTGTTCCATTAACGGCTTGTGGCAGAAACTTCAGAAAAGAGTTGCAGATAGATTGTAAAAATCACTTTCTTTCTCTCGTGCCTCAGTCTCTCTAATTGCGCACGCTCAAGCAATAGGGTATAGGCTTGCTTTCTGCCGGGTACGGAGCCAGATGTTGTAACAGAGAAAATATCTGTAAAACCAATTTCTTCCAGGGACTTTTTCACAAAAGCCAACTACTGTATGGAAAGGCCCCTATTGCAGACCAGGCAATCAGACAAGATACTTCTTGTTAAAGATGCCTCTTCCGTGTGTATGATGGACAACCACAGAAGAGGGGGGCGGGTGCAAATGTAGTCATACCTAATTCCTTATGGCAAATAAAATGAGATGTTGCTACCGGGGCTGATAGTACTCTTCTCATAAACTGGTTTTCTTCCCTTTGTAGGGTTGGTGGGTCACCTAGAACCCAAATTCTAGCCCCATACATCGCTGTAGGTATGCACTGGGCGGAATATGTCTGCAACAGCAGTGCAAGTATCCTCCCTCCCTTCGGAAACGGTAAGCTAAGGAGGGAGCTTAATGCCCTATGGAACTTACCCTATTCTGTACAATATGAGGGGCCCACGTGCCATCAGAACTAAACATACCCCAGATAAATAAAATTGCAGATATTAGAAAATATTTTCAGACCCACCTTAATTGAGGACAGCCTAACTCGCTTCGTCCCACAGGACATAATAAAAGAATTAGTAAAATGAGTTGTCAAGTCAAGATTTGCCATGAATTGCACAAATGAATTACCTAGAGGGTGTAAACCCTTTGGAGTCCGAGCTATTAAAACTGCATCGTCTGCATACAGTAAGGTGGAAAGGGGAGCGCAGCTTATAATTGGGACATCAGATGTACACCTCGTAAACTCCAGGCTAAGATCATTTATGTACAAAATAAATAACAATGGCACCAACACACATCCTTGGTGCATCCCACCTTCGATATTAATAATGTCAGACACATTCCCTTGTTACCAAACATGACCCGTGCGTTTGTACCAGTGTGCAAACACACCAGTAAATGTACCAATGCAGTATCTACACCCAGGTTAGTAAGGACAGCTTTGAGCAGTTTACGCAGTCGAAAGCCATCATCAGGTCCATAAAGGCTAGATGGAGTGGAGATTGCTTTGTCGCGGTATATTTCCCAATAATTAGTTGGAGGTTTAAACACTTTTCTATCATACCTACTCATCTACAAAAACCAAACCGTCAAGCACTTAATACGTTGTTGTCATTAATCAATTTCAGTGTTCTATTATATATCATTCTTCCAAGAATTTTGACAGGGATATTGATCAAAAAAATCAGACTGTCGCATTTTGGTTCCAAACTGTTCCCTTTCTTAAAAATTGGAACAATAATAGAGGATACCCAAGAATTGAGAATTAGAGAGGGAGACAGGCTATTAAAGACATTTGTCAACAAAGGTGCCCAAGAATTGTGAATTAGTGAGGGAGACAGGCTATTAAAGACATTTGTCAACAAAGGTGCCCAAATACTCATATAACATTTAAATAGATCAAATAGGACACCATCCGGTCCTGGCGCCTTACCCCTCCGCACTCTCCTGAATAACCACCATAACTTCCTGTAAAGAGACACAGGGAAAGGGTTGGGAAAGCTTGAGCGTAGACGCCCCACCATCATAATCTACAGCAGAGTAAACTCTCCCGAAGTGCGACACCTAATCCACCCCATTTAAATGGCAATCAATGGAAGTGCCGCCCTGCTTTATAGTACGCATAAAAGACACAGTTGTGTAATAATTAAATATAGATTAAAAATGACTAATACCTACTACCAAAGCCACTTATTGGTTTGGATGGCCTGGAATAGTGTGAATTGTCACATTGTGATGGTCAGTAATCTTGGTACTGTCAGTGCAGCGCTGGCAGGTGTTGTGGGTGGTGCGAGCTGCAGTGGCCTTCTGATGAGGGCCCTGGTGTTTATTTTTCTACAAGCACTGAGTAAAACCACCCCCACCTTTCCAGCACATTGGAAATAAGCCCCAGTGCCCTATAGTCCAGTGCCCAGAGTGAATCATTTTGGGCCTGAACGCTTGCCCTGCTTTTCATAACAGACAATGAGCGTGACTGCGATTGGGCTGATAATTATCACACCTGATAAAAATGGAAGTAGTCGGAATTTATAGGATGCAATCATTATCACGGGTTCTGACTTTTATATGGGAATAACATGCAGGTTTTGGATTTATTGCACACATAGCCTCAGGTCCTGGTAAATAGTGAGCCTTCCCTCTTGTTAGATTCCTGCAGGATTGACCTGCTGAAATTTAACAAATGCTGCGATCTGTATTGCATCTCGTAATTACCGGGTGCGATAAACATCACACCACTTGTAATTGCAGTCCCTTGGCAAATAGTTGTTTGTGTGGAGATCGCAAATTAACGAGCTACTTGTAATTAGGCCCAAAGTAGTTTGTTTATAATCTATCTTAGGCTTCCAGGACAAGTGGTCACGCAAATATACTTAAAGGTCGCCATATGAATCAGTTTTTCCTAATCTTTGATCAACAATACACCACTAGACAATAAATGAATTCTTATCAAATGGCATGTACTTGGCTAATGTGTAAACAATCATTCATCCTTTCCTGCCCCTAGATACAGTTGGAACAGGAGTCGTCCACCACCCCGGAGCAGAAGATAGGTTAGCCCAAGTATTTCAAAAATGCTGTAGTAACATAGCAGTGGAATTCTTTGGGGAAACTAGCGCTAATCATGTATACCATAAAATAGCATGTGAGATATTTTCAAATGCTTTTGAGAAGTCCACAAGCACAAAACACAATGCTGCAAGACCAGCAGCCAATATGCCATTGGTGAACAGGACCAAAACCATCACTTTGTGTGTAATGGTCATGCCCTGTTGAAATCCAGCTTCTGTGAACAGAGGCAACTAGGATCCTTAATTATTGCATTCATTTTCTGGTAGAAATGGGGTCTTTGGTTGACAGTCAGGTTACCCCCTGTTCAAGCAAGCACCCTCACTCTTGTCAGGGTAAAAGAGAATCACCCTCAGCTAACCCCTGCTTACCCCCTTGGTAGCTTGGCAGAGCAGTAGGCTTAACTTCAGAGTGCTAGGTGTAAAGTATTTGTACCAACACACACAGTAACTTGATGAAAACACTACAAAATGACACAACACCAGTTTAGAAAAATAGGAAATATTTATCTAAACAAAACAAGATCAAAACGACAAAAATCCGACATACACAAGTTAAGTTATGAACTTTTAAAGATTAAACTCAAAAATAGTACTTAGAAACACAAAATGCTTCAATGAGGTGTTAACACGGCATCGTGACGGAGTCGTTCCCAACAATCCCACACAAGCAGCACCGGACACGGAGTCGCGTAGACCCCAAAGTACTGTACCTTTGGTGAAGAGTGAAAACAAGCCAATGCGCAAAGTCAGGGATCGTGGCGTCTGTGCGAAACGTTGAATCTGCGCACTTTGAGCGGCGTTGGTCACGACGTGGTGCGGCTACTTCCACGGAGTCGTGGACTTCGGCAGGGCTGCAGCGATGTCGGGCCTGTGAAGCTCATCGCGTTCCAGCGAAGATCACGGAGTCGGTTGCAGGCGGCGTCACTGGATTCAGCAGCGGCATCGGTCCGAAGATGTCCGGAGTCGATTTCCTTGAATTTCCACTAGCTTTCCTTTCAAGGGCCCAGGGACTGGATAGGGCACCACTTGTCAGAGCAGAAGTCTCTCCAGAGACACCAGGTGCTATACCAAAATCCTTCTGAAATTTCGAACTTGGGAGCAAAGCAACACTAGCAGTTTGGAATCAGCTGAATCATTCTGAGAGCTAGTTTTCGAAACTGTGACTAATGAATGTCCTTTGCATACTTTGGGCACATGACGTCTCGTGGAGATGTAACCTTGTATTAAAGGCCACCTAGCCACTCTTTACAATGTTGTTGAGTTGTCTCTAAAATTGATTACAATTGCACCATCTCTAATGGTGAGAGCAACGGCACGCCACCCTGGCAAGCTTGGGTTCTTAACCGTTGATACGAGTCAGACATTGCGAGAGGAGCTGAACATCAGAGGAAATCCATCCAACATCAATAACCGCACCACCGTTAAATTTGATGTCACCGAAGGATGAGGTAGGCCAGTATAAAAAGGTATTTTATAAATTTGGTATCATTCCATAGGTTAGATGCCGCATGCAAGTCAAGGCTGGCCTTAAGAAGGTTTCATTTTGCAGCACAACAATTCTTGAGCTGCTGGATTGGAGAAGTAACCTTCCGATGTTTGGATTAATCTAGGAGAGAAATAGTGATAGCAAATACCTTTGTATAAATAGGAAATCTAGGGTGCCTTCTTAGGCTGGTTATCTTGCTTCCTCCCCCACTTTATAAAGGCCGTTCTTTAAAAACGAAAACACAAGACCCATCTCTGTTCCGAGTTTAGAGGCCTTCCATGAAACTGCAGCCTGTGGGAAAGCTTGCTTTACCTGTCTCCTTGCTGCCCTGGGTTCATATCTACTTGTATGCCTCCTCAGGGCCAGAGAGCGACGAAGGACTGCAGAACAGCCGTCCATCCTCGGAAGCAGCCGGGGAGCTCTACCTGAGCCTGGGCCATGGCAGCGGCTCTGCAGGCATCAGGTGGTGGGTAGAGAGAGGATGCTGCTGCGCCCTGACTGGTGCTGGCTGTGGGCGCCGGAGTCCTTGCGGTCTCTATGGTGATTGTGTCCCTGCAGACACCGAGGCGGCCACGGTGCGCGGATGCTTGGGAAGCACGGGGAGGACGAGGGCCCCGTCTGTTCTTCCCTGTACACTGGTGATTCTCTGCTGCTGACGCATGCCTCATTGCCATCTGTCTCACGGTTTACTTTTATTTTCTGGCATGGTTATTGTATTTTCAATATTATATACAAATGTGTTGCGGAGAGCCTACTTCATTTGCTGTTCAGAACACTTGTATATTCACTAAACAGTTTTTATAACTATACGTTTAGTGGTGTTTTTTCATTGTTATTTTGGATATTTTCCAAAAGCAGTGTTAGATTGTGTTTTATTGTAGATTATCCAGATTAACATTATTTTATTTGTTTTAGTTTCTTCATCAAAAATGCCATTTGCGCGACTATGCTGTAGCCTTATTGAAGGCAGCGTTAAGTGTAATGTCATAGTAAGAGCAGTTCCCAGTGTGGTGTCACTGAAGCGACTGCAATACCCACTGTGATTTCGCTGCAGTCAGGCAGCCCTATGTGGTGTGTCTCTAGTGGGAGCTACTTCCAGCATCATCTCACTGCCACAAGACCATCTCCAGGTGTGATGTCCAGTGCATCTCTCGCAGTGAAGTCACTGCAGGGAAAAGGAGCTCTCAGTCAGAGATCAGACTTAGGAGATGACAGTGATGTCATGTTTATGTTGAAAAGAGTGGGGCTGAGGGACGATCCTGGTGGGATACCACATATCAGTTTCTTGATCTCTGGTGTTAAGGGTGGCAGCCTGACTCTTTGTGTTCCTTCTCTGAGGAAGTAACAGATCCATTGATGCCTCGGAAGTGAGAGGTCCCAGTATGATATCAGTGAGTGAGTGTGGCTCTCACTATGATGCCACTGTAGTGAGAACAGAATTCATGTCACCGTAGTTTGGTAGCTCCCAGTGTGAAATAAGTGTAGCGAAAGTCGCGCCCAGTGTTATTTTACTGCAGTGGGAGTGAGTTTGGTGTGGTCAGCATATTTTACTGTTTTGTACTACATCATTTACATAGTGCTTACAAGCCTGCTGTAGAGCACTAAAGCATATACCTACAAGTGTAACAAGTTATGCATGTGGGGTGTGTGACTGAAACGGTGTTGTCTTTGCTTTGATCCTTTGTGGGAAGTGTTTCTATGTTGTGTACAAAGACCACCGAGATGTGGTTATCAAGTTATCAGACACAGCACATAAAAGTTCAATGGCTTTTCCAATTTGAGATTTTGTGTATAGCTGTGGTCCTGAGCTGGCACTGTTGTGGTAGGGCTGCTGCCTTTGTGATGTCACTGCAGTGATAAGGAGCTTCCACAGTGATGTCATTGCAGTGAAAGGAGACCCAGTGTCATGTTCCTTTATTGAGAGCAGCTTCTAATGTAATGTCACTGAAGGAGGGTTCGCTCTCACTTTGACACCACTGCAATGAGAGCAGCTTCAGACCCAGATTGTCAGTCAGAGACTTCCCATTTCGTGACTCCCCCGTATCGAAGGTTGACTTGAGGACAGTTTGTAAACTCATGTGATTTACCTCTAATAACCTCTGCATGTGGTGATCACCAGGCAGGCGTGGACACACAACAAATCCTAGGTGTAGAGAGAACAAGAGTGAATGATTCCTGTTACCACATGTACTCCAAAGTGACACAAATAGATGTCCCCACCGGGACATGAGTTGCCGTACAATTGAAAGGTGATCCTTGGAGAAGCTGCAAGTTGTAGGATTTCTTTGTCTCCCTCAATGCTTTGCAACTAAAACATCTTGGCCTAGAACTCGTCCCAAGGGTTTGTAATTCTGTTTGTTCTGAGAATCATCCATCTTTTTTTCTAATCGTGGTGGGAAGTCCTAGAGCTCAATGAAATTTAAATGTTATTCAGTAGATTGGACAGTAAACTAAAAGAAATAATCCGTATTATTGATTTCTGGACTGTTTTAAATGAGGGAATAATTTACATTTAAGAAATGTACAAAATGTGGAATGCTCTGCTGTGTTTTACTAAATACAAGATTCGCTCTCCACCCAATCTCAATTAATTTGTTAATTGGATACAGGGTAAAGTATGAAGAGTATTTGTTTTTCTTTTGTTGGTATTGGCCTGACATTAAGGCAATAATTCTCTGGCAATAAGCTCCAGAATAAAACTGTTTCTTCACCACTATGAGTCAGGGAGCCGAGTCTTTTTTGTTTACAGTCCAGTTGTTGTTCCTCCAAGCTGCACACCTGTTACGCTTCAGCTGAAATCTTTGCTTCTCAGCCATTTTTACAACTGTAAACCTCTCCCTCTGCACTTCTAGATGAGACCCAGCACCAAACCGGGCATGGCTTTGTAAGTGGGGGGTGCCAACAGTGACAATGGGGGTGGCAGCCTCCCAAGAACCACAAGGGTCGTTGCCTTCTTGTTATTTTAAAAATGAATCGCTGAGATAAACAGGCGACTCCCCATTGATGAGGTCACAGCCTAGCGCATAATACGTTTTTTCATTCTTGAGTAGATTGCTGCCCTGTGTGTTAGCATGCCTCTGTTCAGAAAACATCACATCACAGACTACTTATCACATACACTTGGAAAACTCCCACCATCTGCATTTCGAAAGTGAGATACCGCCCCTTCCGTCTCTCCTTAGCTTGTCCTCCTAAAAGTATGTAGTTATCTTGATAATGGACTTACGTTTTTTCCTACATGAGTGATAAAGAGGAATTGGTGGTATAGTAGTACTGTTTTGGGACCGGAATTTGGTCAGGACAATCCTTCAAGTAATATTCGGTTGAATAATTACCAACTAGTGGGATGGCAATACAAGCAAAGACACACACTTCTTTTGAGTGGAACTGCAACCCAGTCCCATGTTTTTATATTTGCAGCCGCACTTGGGGTGGATCCCAACCCTTTAACACACACTCACACAAGCCACACAAGCATGCTACAGCCCTGCATGTCAACTTGGCTTTCACCTGTGGATAGGCCAGTACACTGCATCTCGGGGGTCACTACACACCAGGAAACACTACCCTGCCCTGCTTGTCAGCAGAACATTGTTGGAGCCGCTCACGGTCGGACGTGTCTCGTTTTCTGAGCAGAAAACTGCTCTTTATGCCTACAGATCCCTTCCATTTTATCAACAGTTGACATATTAGCAGACCTAGCATTTGCAAATAGCAAACTATGACAAATTCAAAGAATACTTTTGGAAGCGAAGCAAAAAATAGTCAGGAGTAGTAGTGCTAGTGAAACCAATCATTAATGGTGCGGCAAGGTTACTTCTACAATTAGTACCAATATTATGTGCAGTCAGTCATCATCGAGTTGCACTTTCTACCTGGAAGCATCAAAGCTCAGAATGAACGACTCATATTAAACATGTGTTTTTAGCACCTTCCCGAAGATGTACAGTTTGTGGAAGAGACATATGCCTTCCTACAGGGTAAACTAAAGGGCTGTTTTTTTTTTGTTCAATGTCTTACCAATGTCTTGCTCTTTGACTTTTGATTTGTTTTAAAATCATTTTGCTTCTAGACCTTACCTGTCTATTAGGGTTTTTATATTTGTAGCTTCTCTATTATGTACTACTTAGGTATTATTTCGTATGCAACGTTTTGATCCAGAGTTAAAGATTTTAACTGAATTCTCTATTGAACTTGTAGCCAGTGCTTCTTTGCAATATATAGGTAAATGTACTACCTGCAGTGCTGTGGAGACTGTCTAGCTTCCTCATAATAAATATGAATGTACCCACATCATATCTTTTGGAGTCATTTCCATGTCACTTACCTTAAAGATGTGGAAGTTGCATTTTTTTTTTACTTTTACTCAGTGAATCTGGGCTAATCAAAAGAAACTATGTTTTGTCCTCCTCCAGTCTCATAATTGAACAAATACCTCAGGAATGCCTCCTGGTGTTAGTGGGATTTTGCAGCATAAGACTGAAACCATTTCTTGCCTACCTCTGTCATGTCTGCCAGATTCCCAAAAGGCTGCCTACAAATTCAATAGCCTTACCATGGCCAGGCCATGTCTTCTCCATCCATGATATCGGAAATTGATAACTGCATATGTGCAGTGCTGTGTCAGTTGCACTGTTGGGCCTAAACCCTGATTGTAAATCATCTAGCTGATTTTGTGAGTCAATGAATGTTTGGGACTAAGGTTTCATTGCTTTTTCATGTACATTGAGCAGAAGTTTCATGGCTCATCTTCATGTAATTCATGCTTTCTTTATAGGTGGAGATACGGAATAGGCTTCCTTGGCATATCCTCTGTAGGACCGAGCGTATTCTCAGTAGTCTTTGGGCGAATTCTTTGCATTGTGAGTGTTAACAGATTCGTCCTTTTGCCCATGAAGGTTGTCGTTTGCCCTTTAATAAACACTTTTCTTAAACACCTGAGTGCTAAGCTTAAAGGCTTTCCTCTGAAAGATCTTTCTGCCATTTCTTCTCGAGCTTTTACTCAAACTTTACCACCATTCCAGTTACAATCAGCTTCTACAATTTACTAGTCAAAAGCCAAAGTTGTGCATTTGTACTCAAATTTTTATTATTACACATAAGAAACCCTGGGTGACCATGTGGGTTGTACCGTACATAAACTATAAACAACATTCTCAATGCCAGTGGATCTCGCCTTTGCAAGAGATATTGGCTTTGAATGCCATGGTGTGCAGCAGCGCAGTTTCTGTTCAGCATGGCTAAAGAAAGAAGAAAAAGCGCCATGACGCGTCCAGTGCTGAACACGTCATGGCGCTTTTCTCTTTAGTTTCAGCAAAGCTGCGTAGCAGCCGTGATACTGGACAGCACGGCTGAACAAAACATTGACAAAGTCAAGAACTATTTTTTTTTAAAGCACCAAGGAGAGTGCGCAAACAGTTTCAGTAGGGGTAATATGAAATGTTCTGAAGCTTTGTGCGATGTTGTTTTGAGCTGGTTGGTGAACCCAGTTAACAAGCATACATGTTGCTACAAAATTGCATTGTCTGCTGTTTAAAATTAGCCTGAGCACAATGCAATGTATGTACCGTGTTCCAGGAGCCCACAGGCTGCCCTTCTGGGAGCAATAGCTAAAGAGAAAAATTGCTGGTAAAAGCTAACAAAGGTACAAAGGCCGGATTGGAAAGATATAAATATGAGCTGAGCCCCAATCTGAATAGTGATTAATGACAATGTTGTACTAGGCAAACAGATGTTTTGTTAGATAAATACATACCTTTGGATCAACACAGCCTTTTTGATAAATACGGCCCTTTGGCGGACGAAATCGGACAAGGTGATAACAATGTAAGTGCCCCTTGGTGTAGAAGCTTCAAGCAGGAGGGGTTCTAACAGCGTAAACAAGTTCAATATGGAAACAGGCGTTTGCCACCGGCACATGATGGTTGCCGTTAACAGGGTTTTTTGTAAATAATCTCGATTCAGAATATGAAGAGATTTAGTAGCGAAGGTGTTCAATTTAGAGAAACACCAGAAACATTTAACAGGGGGAATCATTCTAAGTGAACATGCAAGCGCCTTCTTTCGCTCTAACATCCATTAGAAATGCTGGTCGACTTCTGGGGCACTTACTACTCAATAGGATGCATCCTGACATCGGACAGCTCCAAGTCTCAGGCATTGGGAACTAGGGGGATGTCAGTGGGGTTGGAAGTATTTTGGGAGGTTTATTCACTCTCTAAACCCTCACACAGCGCTTCTCTTTTGAGCTTCGCAATATTTTAAAGTTGGAACTTATGTTTCTGCCCACTAGAATTGCTGCAGACAGCGGGCAGAGGTCCTCTTCGACCCCCAGATGCCCGTCTTACTGGTGCAGATAGGGTCTGTAGAATGCATAATTAGTTACAGAATAATATAAGAAAAGTTTACGTCCACAACTGTCACTTAGTTTGGCTGTGCTCCTGCATTGAGGACACTGCAGCCTCACAATGCTGGACTTGCAGTGCGTTCAGATGGGAAGAGGATGTGGCAAGCTGCGAACTATAGAACTGATTTGAGTTTCAGTGTGGGCGCAACATCCTGTGATTCTGAGAAAATCATTCTCCCCATGCCTAACACAAAAAACACAAATGCAAAATGTTGTAATGTAATGGGTGCTCGTGCAAAGTGCTCCAAAACCTTTGGGTCGGGTTTGCTACGTAAAACAGCAAAAATAAATGAATGCAATCTTATTGGACTTACTGCTATTACATCCCAAGCTCAGCTGACGGTACTAAACAAATAACAGCAGAAGTCCAAGCTCCTTCCCAAAAAATTTATAGTGATGAAGAAAAAAGGAGACGATGTAAAAAAAGCACAGGAACAGCCTGTCAGAGAGATGTTGAAAATGCATGCTCCACTGAAAAGAGAAATACATGTCGGATGGGCTAAAACAAATAAAGCCTGCAAATAGAAAGTGAGTGAAAGTGAATGACAAAACAAAACAAAAAGCCGATAGTGACCAATGGGCAGAGTGCATTCCTAGGTCAACATTCAGCAAGCCCCCTAGAAGTCTTTCACAGCAAGACAGCTCTGCTGCCTGGTAGGAGTCAACCTAAAATGTTAGTTACAAAAGTGGTTGCATATATGTGTAGGCTAGAAATGGAACAAACACTTATTAACTAATCCAAAGGACAATCCACTAGTCATGAACTCCCCAAAACTAACAGACATTTTCGGACACTTAGGACCGCCAGGGCCACGAATGACGGAAGCACCGCCAACAGGCTGGCGGTGCTTCAATCCCCAGTCCGACCGCGGCGGTAAAGCCGCGGTCGGATTGCCGGGGCCGGCGGTCATCCGCCGTTTTTGCCCCGGCTGGGAGAATCCGCCAGGGCAGCGCTGCAAGCAGCGCTGCCCTGGGGATTCTGACCCCCGTACCGCCAGCCTGTTTCTGGCGGTTTTCACCGCCAGGAAGAGGCTGGCGGTAACGGGTGTCCTGGGGCCCCTGGGGGCCCCTGCACTGCCCATGCCACTGGCATGGGCAGTGCAGGGGCCCCCTAACAGGGCCCCAGCCTGCTTTTCACTGAAAGCGCGACGGGTGCAACTGCACCCGTCACACCGCCGCAACACCGCCGGCTCCATTCGGAGCCGGCTCCTGTGTTGCGGCCTCATTCCCGCTGGGCCGGCGGGAGCTAACTTGGTTAGCGCCCGCCGGCCCAGCGGGAATGTCAGAATGGGGGCCGCGGAATTTTGGCCGCGTAGCGGCCAAATGGCAGTTTCCGCCAGGCGGGCGGCAGTAGCCGCCCGCCAGAGTTGGAATCACCCCCTTAGTGCTTAGGGTATATATCACAGCATCTTAACTTTTGCAAATACCATTAAGAAGGAATTATGACTTCAGTCCTGTTTTTTTTCTTTTATTTGTTTTACATTTCTTAGTCTGCAGTAGATGGGGTCGGGGCTGCCGTTGTGCTAAGATCCACCATTGATGAGTTATCAGCACCTGACTTTGGGTGATAACTGATTGTCAAATTTGAAGCTGTCCTCGTGGAAAAGATTTCCTTTAAAAAATATGGTGGACACTCTACGGGCAGTTTCTGTGCCTTGCAGTGTCTTTTCTGTATGTCAACATTTTTAAGCAGCACCTATCTCTTTAAGGAAGACAGACTTCTTTTAAAATATTGTTGACGGCTAGGGAAGGCAAATGCAGGGATAGAGGTGTGCTGTCTCTTGCAGGTCTCCATCCTTGCATTTGCAGCAATTTGTACGGTGTCACAAATGCCTCCTGTATCATTTACATCAATGAGGTAAGAAGTGCTGCAAATGTACATTTTGCGATTATGACATCAGTTGCATTGCACAGTAAAGGCCTGTTTGAAAACCAGTCAGTCCGCAGTTTGTTAAAAAGATTAGAACGTCGAGGCCATGGAGAGCGAGCATGACGCAAAGGTTCAAAGTCAGAACCGTTCATAGAAGGAGGATTGCAGGTTAAAGGGAGCCTTAAGCAAGCAATTCCAGCAATGGACAAAATGGGGGTGGAGAAGGCCCCACTAAGAGCAGCGGATCACAACCTAGCACAGGCGAGACTGATCAAGGTCTCTGATTCAGCTCTCAGACCAAAGTAACGCAAACTGGTATCACAGTGGAAAGGAGGAAGAGAGCCAGTGCAGGATATGGGTTGTGAATCACGACAAATCAATATTGAAGGACACAGACAATGTAGTGTATAGAGTTACCAGATGACTCTGTCACTCAGGTCCTGTGCCTTCAGTTAACAAATCAGGTAGTTGTGGTCTTGAAACAGTGCATTCAATCAACGTAGACCACACATCTGTAAACATGTTTTTTTAAAAGAAAGTCCTGAACTTGGAAGTTTGGGTCCTAGCGGCATGGTCTAATTTGCTAACTCTAAGAGCACCAGCAGAAACAGGGACTCAAAGAGTGTATAAGGATCACTTTACCAGTCACCAAATGAGGACTGCCCAAGGTTCTACAAGAGCTTCTTCAAAAAGCATTTACCCATGCAGAATCTGTTTCTCTATTGATTGTAACTGTCAAAACCCATGCGTGACTGACATTGCCACACTGAATAATCCAAGGGAAATACTTTTCCTGGCTAAGCATGTTCTTGCAGAAGAGAGCAGAAAAGAAAACCATGAAAAAACTGAGAGCCAATTTTCTGTAAGACTTCTTTCCAGTCAACCAAAAAGTCCAAAGTTTGCTATTCAAAATTGTATTTCTGTGCTATAGAATAATCTGAAAATATATGTTTTTGCTATATTGCCTTAAAGTGTTGAGTTTCTTACATCTGTTACTAAAGGAGGTCTCTCAATAGGCTTTGAGACTGTCTTTCCTCAAAGCTCTTACCAACTTTGTTTTTTTTAGCTCAGCATTTCAGACTTTGAGGGCCAGAAGAAGTCATATCTTTGTCAATCCCTCCCAATAACATATTCCTGCGTCAGTGAGGTCATCTTGCCAGGGACCAGGCTTATGCATAAGCAAATTAATGAGTACCTATGATTCTTTTAGGGTTTGCAGTAAACCTAGTTGCAGTGTTGTCTCCAAATGCCTGAAAGCCATCAGTCACCAAAGCCGCCTGAGATGGGAAAAGATCTGAGGGTCAAGCACTCATCGGACCCCCACGTTCCATAACCTGGAAGTTCTTCACCAAGACGTCAGTATTACAGCCCTAAGCATGCTTGCTATACAGCTCCATGCTGTTCATGCACTTCAAGTGTACTCCTGTACACACTGCAGTAGATAAGAGTAACAAATCACAACCATGTAACGTCTGCAGACACTGCAACCTATACCTAAGCTTTGAACGTTGAGCAGGTGCCATCATCAGATGGCTGCACAACTTTATCAATAATGCCCTGATTACAGACTCGGCTGGCAAACCTCAGAAAGTGTCACGCTGTAGTCAGGTTTTTAAGTATAGATCTTCCAGAAAGTATCTTTATCACCTCTTGCTTTCAGTTTGAGGAGCTATTTCTTTTGCAAACTCAACACCACCTTGTCAACCAGTCAGAAGCAGAAAGGTCTGGCTTGGATCTTAGAGCCCGTGCATGATCTGAGCCTTGAAAATATTTCCCAAGGGGTTGATTTAGATATTGTCGGACAAGTTACTCCATCACAAAGGTGATGGATATCCCGTCCCCCAATATCTAAATCCCATTATATCCTACGGAATGTAGAGATTGGCGGACAGGATCTCTCACTGCTGTGACGGAGTAACTCGTCCACCAATAACAAAATCAGGCCCTAAATCATACGGCAAACATCACGTGAAATATGATAAAGTCTCTTCAAAAATGTTTTAAAAAGCGTGCCATAATGAAGAAAAAGAGTTTTGGTCAAAGAAAATATTTGCCTGAGATCACAGGGTTTAAGCGGGCAAAGCCACCATTTTTGGGGTTTTTTTCTGTTTTCATTTTGTACAAATCAGCCTCTAAATGGGTATCTATGTGTCTTTCCTTAAGTTAAGGCTATGTTGTTACCTGGTTATGCATTTTTTGGCAGTTTTTATATAGTGCAGACTCGACCCAAGGAACCAGTTACTGGCATTGGGATATTGGGTGATTTACCCAGAATCACAGGAACAAATGCTGGGACTCGAGTCTGGTTCCCCAGTGCCAGGGTTGACACCTCTGGCAGTAAGGCCACATCCAGGGTATAGGGAGATAGGCAGGCAGAAGTCACATGAAAGCTAGGCTCGTTATAGGCTTGAAGTTCCAACTAGACCTGAAGATGAACCAGAGCAAGGCTTGAGGTTCGAGCCTCGCTTGAGCGTTCAGTGCCATACTCACCTCTAGGAAAAATGTATGCAAATTCAAGTTGTATTCAATATAGAGCACATAATAGTAATGCACATTTGTCTTTGATTTACAGATTTCAGTTTTTCAACCAATCGATTCCAATTGTTCAGCCAACACGTGTTTAGGATCGGACTTTCTAAATAACTTGGCTCAGAAAAGAAGTGTACTGATGTAACACAGCATGGGAAGATCAGCGAAGGTGATGATAGTGGGTGAGGAGAGCACTGCCACAGCAAGCACCACTGTATTGCTTTTTAATTCAAGGATGCTGATGGTGCACGCAAAAGCTGCAAGACAGCCCTGGGCCAGCTTTCAGTACTAACAGGAAGAGTAATTCTACAACGAAAATAGTGCAAGATGTAATTTTAATATTGTGGGAGATCAGAGCATGTGTGGGGCACACCCAGCCTATAAAATTAAAGGTGGAGCAGATGAATTGTTTTTACATGGGTTGAAAGGGAAAGATTGAAGTGTCAGCTGCCCCTGGTGTTGCGTGATCATGGGTGGAAAACCAGAGAAGCTACTGGAATTCCAGTGGCAAAACAGTAGTGGCATGGGACCTAATGCAAGCAAGGAAACTGGTCCCCGCTACTTTAGTGTTAGGTGTTAAAATACATCTATGTTTGAGGTGCAGAGGTCCCAAACACCACTTGGCCCGGGTCCCACTTCACCTGCTGTACCAGTGATAGCTATGACCCTGTGGAGAGCATCTTTCATTGTTTATGGGAATGAGTGGCAGTGTGATCACAGATGATTATTGTTTAAGAGGTAGACAGTGCAGGATTGTGGTGCAAGGATCATCAGTCATTAGTTTTTATAAGGATTAGAAATTTAGCTTTGGGGAATACCCATCATTATTTTTATGAGAGCAGTGGTGGGCAAGGATGGGAAAGTTCCCTGCATGGTAAATAGAGTACTGTCCATGCCCTGGGCGCATCACATAAAGTAGTGTTAACAGCATTTCGTGTTTCATGAAAAGTACTATGATCATATTTTTATCTGTGCTATGTAAAGTTCCACTATTAAGTGAAACCCAGCACACTGCGCTAACATTCCTTGTATGTGTCGAGTATATGTCGATGTGATGTGTGTGTAGCATATCAATGGCAGTAGGACTCTGTGTTTTTTGTTACTGCTGCCAGTGGACACCATTTTTGATGCCCCTCGTTTAGCTTGGCACAAGATGGTGATGATCAGCTGAAGTGATGATAGTGGATGAGGAAAGCAATGCATCAGCAAGCACCCACCGCAGAGGTTCCCTAGACAGTGGAAACTTACTGCATGGAATGTTGAAATCCAGACATGGAAGAAAGGAGGATGGAAACGGCTATGTTTAGAAATTCATTTAGGACCTTGTTAGCAAAGGGCTGTTCTTTTTGAGCACTGGCATTTGGTAAATATTAGGGTGTGGGGTGGGACTGTAGTTTCTGTTGTTGAAGGTGAGAAAGATTCTAAGCTGGACCTAGTCTTTTGCCTGTCTGTGTCTTCTGCTTCAGGAAGGCTGACGAGGATCAGATGCAGAGATCTGACACTCCATTGTGCTCTTGTTTTTGATACTATTACTTGGAGCCCGCCCCAATGCTACCATGTAAGACAGCCATCACCTTGCACAAAGGCTGTTTCTGAGGAACAGCCAGAAAATTATATATGAAAGAGAATCATCACTAACCGATTCTGAAGTCTTAGGCAATGGAACTATATCCCATGTCTGGAAAATGTTTTTAAAAGTGGGATCCAAACCATCCCACTTTGGTCCAAGTTCTTTGTGACCAAGTAAGGTTGTCCTCCACAGAGTACTCAAAGAACTACTAGGTGATGAGGAGTGGTGTCAGCATGACAGTCAGTCTTCCTGAGGTGAAGGGGCATCATCTGAAGTCTGTACTTTCTGCTGGAGAAGTTGTGGGTTTGCCTGTTTTTTAGAAGCCTGCATGCTAAGAGAGGGGATGAGAGCGCCTGGCCCTGCAAGAGGAGAGACTGTCTAGGATGAGAAAGTCAGGGTATTCAGGTGTGAGAACACCCGGATGAAGCTGATTGCCTTAGAGAGCCAAACCAGAAACAACCTGTGCTCTCCAGGGTCCCCCGGTGACTGTGAGTAGCTCACCATTGAACTGCACTAAGACTTTTCAGGTTTAGGCATGACTGTGTCATCCAGCACCCTGCTGCGGGTCCGAGAACTAGTGCTGGCACTATCAACACTGAAGAAGAGGAGCTGCTTCATCGCTGAAGCTGGAACTTAACCTATGCAACTGCCAAAGCCACATCACTGCTGACGAATTGGCTGGAGTCCGCAGCTAACTGGATACATGTCTGCATTCGGCCCTGAGGGATGCAGCTCCCAAAGCTGTCATGCCACTGCAAGGATATGCTGCCCTAACTCTGTCTAGTGATTCCAGTACAAAAGGGAGGTTGCTGCTGAGGCAGCCAAAATGAATAGCTGTCACTGTAAAAAACAACAACCATCATGCAGGTTAAGCAGGTTTAGCCTGCCATTGGAACAAGGTACTAAAAGCATGAAGAGGTGTCCCTTATGAGGAATAATGTCGTAGCTGAGAACTGTTGAGCTGAGTTGTACATGTGACCAGTAGGATAAATAGAAGTGATCTGCATCTGAACTTAATTAATGCTAATATACATATCATCCTGGGGTACAGTAGACAGTAGAGATCTACTAAAATGTGGAGAAGGGGGGAAATCATAATTGAGATTAGAACCCTGTGATTGTGATTCCTATGTACATTATTACATATATTATTGTGTCTGTTGGTTGACATTTGAGTTGTGAGCTTTTGTTCCCCACCCTTTACCTCCCTGAGAAGCTTTAAACTGCTTGCCCACACTACCATGAGAGCGAAGTGTAGAAAGGTTTGTACCTAGCCCAGTTTGCAGAGCCATGGTAGGATGTGCCTCAGGACATCAATGGAAAACTGTAAATGGTCTCCACCATGGTTGGGGTTAGGTAGTCCCTGTCCATCCTGTGGCCCCACTGAATACAGTCTGGCGGCATACATGTGTGAAGGTCACTATTGTTGCTCCATCGGTAGAGACGAGCATTCACTGGCACACATAAATTCAATTTATGTATATTTATGGTGCGTGATTATGTTGAAAAATTGACAGGGCGAAGTCTCCTGAACTACTTTGGACCCTTCTGCTGCAGAGAACCACAAAGGACAAAGAGACGCAATTCCTGGCATTTTGCCATCAAAACCTCCGGTTAGGGCATCACATGTAAACATTCTCTGCCAATTGCTCCACAGGGTATACCTTTTTGATATTATGTTGTTTTGTTTAAGGTTGATAATAGTAAATATTTGTGATCAGACCACTTTTTTTAACCAGCTTTCCCTTTCATAAGCACAATGTAGTTCTTTATAACCTTTTACTACTATCACCGTTTCTCAAAACAGTAACTATAAAAGATGTGTGCTTTTATGTAGCAAAATAGGTTAAAGAGTTAGTTTACAATTTTTCATACATTTTGAATGTGCTTGAAGAATAAAAAAGCATCTAATGCTTGCAATCCTGAAGCAATACAGATAGTTGATATGCATTAGGAAACTTTTCTGGCAAAGTATGTCAGTTGGAGCTAATCTGCCTGTCGCTTGGAAATCTGATCTTCTGTAGGTTCCCTGGTTTGTTAGGTTGCCTGATAAGAGAACTGAATTGGAGACTAGTGGAAGACAGAAAGATCACAGTATTGAAGTGAACTGTGAGTGTGCTACCACACGGTCTGAGCAATCAGGTGCATTAACGTGAAATGGGTTGCAGTGAGGAATTCCTAAATTTCCCTTGGTAGCTTGTACATAGACCATGGCCTTCCTCGAAAAAATGCATATGCTATGTTATTACCAGCCATCGAAACAACAACATAGTTAAGAAATTAAGAAGTTAGAAAGCTGCAACCAGGTGATTAAAAAATACATTTAGTTTGAAAAACGTCCCAACGCCATGGCAACCAGTGTTAGTGTTCTCCTAAAGGAAGTGCTAAAAGATTTGAAAATGTCAAAGTGTCTTCCTTGTGCTTGATCAGGACTTGGAGAAGTGTGTGGCTGACTCTGAAGTGACTGCAGCTGGGTCAAAGTTGAAGGTTGGTTCCAATGAAGGATTTTCCTCAAACTTAGAAACATCTTGAGCAGACCAGCCTGAAAGCTGTGGACAAGAAAAGCCACAAGAGGTTGATTGTATGGATCTCGACAATAGAACTTCAATCATCTTTCCGGAAAGCTCTGGATGGGAAAAAATTGCTAAGAGCCAGGTGCTAGAGTCATGTCTTTTAAAGTACACTTGAAATATTGCTTTGGTCCTCTATGAATTAAATTGTTAGAGCACCAGTTTTTCTTTACAAGTTCTTCTACCACTGCTGTATTGAAGAGAAATCCTTATACTTCCAGGAGAGGCTTATTGAACCTCAGTCCACTGTGCCTTTTGCAGGAGGCGTCTCATAACTTTGCTTTCAGACATTGCCCAGTTCCAAACGCTCAACAGGTGTTCTATTTTTCCATTTCGACAACAGTGTCCTCTGTCTCAGGATCTTTTGCACCACACATCCACAGAAAGACACATCCACGGGAATGGACAGGCTTCACTTACCAGGCCTTGAGCCCTTTAACCCAGCGGAGCAGCAGAATGCTGTCACAGCAACCCTGGAGCTAAACGAAAGGGGGGATATCTAGGGCAAAATTAGTGATAACCTCCTGCCTTCTATTACTAAGGACGCTTACAGAATTTGTTTGGTGCATTTGCAGTCAGGAAAGTCTTCTATTCAGTTTCAGATTCTCTCCTTGGAGTAGGTCAAGTAGATCATTTTAAAGTGTAGGCAGATTAGCATGTTGGTGATAAGAATTGGACAATTTTAATATAATTCTGAGGCTTCTAACTCCCAATCTTACATCAAAGTAATGCACCTCTCTTTGCTGCTGATATGCTTTGTGGCAACATACATAACCCAGAGTTTAATTCAACCAACAAACAAAACTGTAATTAATTGTCTCAGCTGTGTGGATTTCTCTCTTGTCCCTCAACCTAACCACTCACCCTGTCTCTACAAAGGCAATCCCATCCTCTGAACTAATGGTTGGGCTGGGACTCCTAGTGTGCTGGCTCCGCTGGCCTGGAGGAACGGCTTCCTTTGGAGTAGCAAATAGCAGAGCCCCAGCTGTCCAAAAGGTGTCAATAGGATGTCCTCACACATAGGCTGCACTTCAGCTGAGCTCAAGACGGATACACTTCATCACTGGTCTACATGCAATATAAAACCATATCCTGCTGTAGGAGTTGATAGGAAAATGCATCCTTCACTCCCACTACACTTAACTTCACTCTCAGCAACCACCAATTTCTCTTTCTCAAATATCCTTGTATATTTGGTATATTTCTACAGTGTCAGACACAAAGTGACAACATATATTTATACCAGTACCGGACTTGCCGACCGGAGAAGTGTGCTAGAAACCACGTGAAATTAAGGCCACTCATCAGTCTTTCGTATGTGCATTGTTCTTTGGTGAGTAAGAGGGTTATATTGAGGGAGAACGTCTTAAAGATCAGAGACACAGGGATAGCAGCATTAGCGGTGATGCACTGGGAATGTAAGTGAAATATCCATTGCAGCTATTTCAGTTTCCCACAGGGACATCCGAGGCAAGGTGAAAAGCAAAAGGCAAGCATTGATTCAATCATACACTTTTAAATGTGCACTGACAAGTACTTACTACTTTAACAAATATTTCTAAAGGCCATTCAGTGAGCAGCCTTCCAAGTGTTTGGATGATTTTTACAATTAATTTACAATTCAAAGGATGTTTAGCATCAAGTGGAGGTTTTGTATTATCTCTATCAGTTCAAGCTTTGCCACACAGCCTTCCCGTCAATCATTTTTCTTATTTAGGAGGGTTAGTGTCGAGATCAACATAATGATTCATTCTTTCTCAGTCATTATGCTGGTCCTGCAGCAAGTATATGAATTTAACGTTGTAGTTTGTGAAACCTAGGCCTGGGAGTAATTTTAATTACGCCGGAGTAATTGGAATGAGTTTAGTAATTCCATGTTACTTTTTGATGCAAAATTACCAATAATAACAAGATGATGCCTGCTCGCGTAATAATAAGTAATTTGGGGGGGGCATCCTACAACGAGAGCACATTTAGCGAGCGGCTTCTTGCACTGATGTTTATGCTCTGTTGCATTTAGGGCTGTTTTCCTGGTGCAAGATGCACGCTGCCATCCAAAATGGTGAATTTTGTGCAATGGTGTTTGCACACATAGAAGAAGCAAAATGCCCTGGACGATTGTTTATGTGCAGGAAGGGACACGTTCCTGCACATAAACAATTATTCAAAATGATGCTTTGGTACTTCTATGTGTGCTACATTTTCTAGCATACATCGAAGTGCCAAATCACCATTATAGATTGTTTATGCATAAACAATCTATCCCCTCAATGTAAACACCCTTGCACCATGGTGCAAGGATGCCTGCGTTGGTGCTAGGCAGCTTAATTCAGCGCCAGCGCATGGGGAAACGCAGGGGTGCGTCGTATTCCTCTGAATACGGCACACCCCTGCGTTTCAAAAGTGGCGCAGTGCAGCGCTGCTACTTTTGGCGCAGCACTGCACTGCGCCACTTTAGCATTAATCTGGGCCATAGTATGATGACATTACTTTTCTCTCTCCTCCTGCACTCTCTAACCCATCTCTCTGCCTGGCCTCATCCTCTTATCCCCCTCTGCCCATGCGTGTCTCTGTGAACAGAGGAAAGTGATTCATGATACATAGCCAAAGCTCTTAGTTTGGGCTGAATGCCACAGTAGTCCTTTTTAGATCTGACTTTAAAGGGCTGCTGTTACATGAACTTATGTTATCACAATCGCCAGAAAAAAGAGTGTTAAAAAGCAGTACTGAGAGGAGCTTAGGCTCCACCTATGTTTCTCTTCTCCTCTACAAGTTTTCATTGGCGAGAAGGTGTGTGCTTCCAATGAAAAGGAGAGCTATCACTAAACGTTTTGCCTTGCAGTAAAGCTTACGCTCTATGCAATAGACTTGCAAAGATGAAGGTGACATGCCAGAGATAATGGTTATAGGACTGATTGCTTCATTGGGAAAGGTCAGATACTAAAGATCAGATCTATGTATTCTGAGTAGTTAGAACAGAGGCATTAGTCCTGATTTAGTTACTATAATAAGCCTGTGTTAATGGCAGTAGAGCTTTATGGATGGATTGCCACTACACTGTGCTTCAGCCTACTCACTTGTATTTCATGACATGGAATCCCCATAGTTCTCTACCGGGCATTGCCTCTGACAAGCCTTGTAAAACACATTTACATTCCTGCTGGCCACCGCCCTAGGGCCGCACCCGACCCCGCAAACCACGCACGCAACCTCTGCATCATCCTAGACCCCTCCCTCTCCATGGCACAGCAAATCAATGACCTAACCTCCTCCTGCTTCCACACACTCCGCACTCTAAAAAAATCCTTCAAATGGATTCCCCCAGAGACCAGGAAGACAGTCACCCATGCACTCATCAGCAGCAGACTAGACTACGGTAACGCCCTCTACGCCGGCACCACACTCAAACTCAAACGCAAACTCCAGAGAATCCAGAACACAGCTGCACGCCTCGTCCTTGGCCTCCCCTGCCATGAACGAATCTCACCACACCTCAAATCCCTACACTGGCTCCCCATAGACAAGAGAATCACATTCAAGATCCTCATCCATGCTCACAAATCCCTCCACAACACCGGCCCAACCTACCTCAATGAAAGAGTGAACTTCCACACTCCCACACGCAACCTCCGATCAGTCGACCTCGCCCTAGTCCCCCACATCCAACGCACCACCACAGGAGGCAGGTCCTTCTCCTACCTCGCCCCCAAAACCTGGAACTCCCTCCCCACCAACCTTCGCAAAACCAAAGACCTCCTGCTCTTCAGAAAGAGCCTCAAGACATGGCTGTTCGAACAGTGACTCTCCTCCCCCCCTTTTTCTCCCCCCTCCCCTCCCAGCGCCTTGAGACCCTCACAGGTGAGTAGCGCGCTCTATATTTTTTTGATTGATTGATTGATTTACATTGCGATAATCTGTGTTAAGCTTTATTGGAAGGGTTTGTATTTTGTTTTAGCAATTATAATTTTATATGTATTAGTAATGTTAGGAAAGCTTATACTCAGTACCAGTTAATTAGGATATGGTGTATCTGATGCCCGAGGTCTGACTCTGACCTGTTATTAATATGAAACGTTTTGACGAAAGCAGGAGGCATGACTCATTTATTGTGAAAAACACGTTAACATCAATGTGCTTCTAAGGGTGGATTGTTGGTAGACTATAATAAAGGATGTAAAACATGTAGAGAGGTAACTTGTTGCCTAGAGGCTCAAGTATTACCACTATAGGCAAGAATGTAAGTGTTGTTTGCCCGTGACAAGCCAAGTTCTTTAAATTGAATTTCATTGACTTTTAGTACTTGTTTGACATCGAAGCTGTCTGCTACAGCTTTTGTAATAATCAGAAAAGAGTTATTTCAGAAGCAGTACCAAGAAAAGGGATTTGGTTCTGCCCACATATTGATCTTCTCTATAAACATTTGATTGGACGGTTGTGTTATTTTGACTGAGAAGCAGTTCTATTGCACATAACTGACAGGGAAACATTTTAAACTCTCTGACGAGTACAATGACTTAGGAAGGATTTTAGTACATATGTCCCTCTTTAGGCTCGGCCACAGTAAAATGCTTGGTGTTTACAGAAGAAGACTTTTTAATGGTCATGTCAATGTAAAACTTTATCTTACCTACTGTATTTGATGGTATCTCTGACGAGAGACTACGTCCACATTCGTGTTCTTCTAATTTTACACAGTGAGTGACTTGAGGCCTGTAGGCCTAACCCTTTTATTGTGATAAGCCTTAAATGCTGCACTAGGCCACATAGGGCCATTTCTTGTTTTTAAGGTTAGGACTAGTTGGTCCTGTTTTATATACTGGGTGTGGGAGAGAAGTGGGATCCATTTTTGCATGGTTTACTGTGTTATTATTCTCGTTGTATTTACTATTTACTCATATTTTCTTCAAAATAAAACTGTTGCTACCATTAACAATGACTGACTAGTTAGATCCCTCCTTTTCTTACACGGGTCAACACGTTGTCCTCCAATCACCAGTTGGTATGCAAACTTTCACACAGAACCTCGCAGATGATCAGATCAGACTAGATTTACTGCCCCTGTGATGTTTCTGTGAGTAATTGATTTTATTACCCTGTTATTGTGCGAGGCTTCTTTAAGGGGGGTTTCAATGTGTAACTGTACCATAAATGTTTGGAAATATTTGGAATTCTGAATTCAGGATTACGTTTTGTGGGTATTGAAGTACTTTTCTTTTCAAAGAAGAACCACTGTCTGGACATCAATTTAATGAGTATTATATAGTTTTGCATTGTGGATTTCCGAGTTTCTAAGTTGCCTAACCTCGCTGAGTAAGCGTTGGACTGCTCAATCTCATTATCCTGAGAGTCAAGTGTTTTAAGACGTACTAGTTCTCAACCTAAAGCTAGTAAACAAGACTTATTGATTAAAAATTTTGGTGAGAATGGCAGCAGGCCTCTCAATTTAGACTGTGAGTGACATGCCTGTGGACCTATACTTGGTAAGTGTGAAAAAAATTATAGTTTGCAATAGGCCTTAAATAGGGGCATTGTTTGTTTTAGGGCTAAATGTTCTAGGTAATGTTATCTGGTGAACGCCAGTCCGGGTGTGTGGTAATGTGTGGGCTCTTCTCTCTTTCATCTTTAAAAACTAGAAATTAACCTCTAACGGAAGCCGCACAAATTTGGTGACGAAGTTCGCAACATCACATGGAACTAATTTGAGTAACTATACTGGAGAAGTTCCTATCTATGGTTGGTGTCTTAAAAAACAACATTTGTAAATTCAGAACTTTTTAGCTCTACTCTTTCTGTGGCAGTTAAACATTCCTGGAGCTGATTGAGAGATCTTAACCAAGGTTTGGCAGAGTTTAGGTTTTATTTAATATAAAAGACAGCATAACATTGATGTCATCTTCCAACAGTTCAAACAAAATCATTGGCGGAGCTAACTCAGTACATCATTAAGGAGAAGACGTGGCAATGCCCACACACCTCTAAATGTGACAAGTCATTGCACCATCAGGAAAAAGACATGATGCTGCTCCACATGTGCTAAGTCACGTCTCGCTCTGACAACTCGTTTTAGCACGTTAGATACCAGAATGTATTTTGCAGGCAACTTGTTTGCCAGTGAAATCCAAAATACCTGTGTTAGGAAAAGCCCTTGATCACTGCACCAGGTATCTCCACATAACACAATTTGAATTGTTGGGAGTTTTATTGGCATCCTTAGAATATCACAAAGTATTTATTGACAGGGGAAATAAACGTCTTATGTTTCACCTGCAAAGTTATGTTATGAATATAGATGGTAAAAATATGACCCTGAGTGGAAATCGAAAATACTTTATAATTGTTTTAGGACTGAAAGGCATTAATTATTTCACCACTTTCTGCAAATAATTCCAGTGGCAGATTCAGATGAAAAATTGAATGAATTCTAAGAAGCATTTGTGTGTCTAGAAAATCATTTTTATCAAAGAACATCAAATTCTATTGAAGAGACATCATTGGCACATTAACCAAATAATGAGTATGTGGCTACATTGATAATTTTGGCATCAAAATGCAAATCTAAAGATCCAACAGCCCAAAGCTTAAGTGATTATAATGTCAACAATTCTTCTCACAAAAACACGAAGAAGTCTATTGTGCTGTGAGAATTCCACATTAACTGAAACTATTGCTATAGACAAAGAACGTCTAACATTTCCACAGGATCAAACAGAATTAAATTAAACAAATGCTGCAGATTTTGTAGCACGTTACAAGTTAAAATGAAAAGCTAAAAGTTGTTATAAATCAAAAATAACTTGTTATGAGTGTGGGTAAAAAATAATTTATCAAGTTCAAGAAATGTTCAGGCCTTTTCAAATGGTGTATTAAGTGTAAAACAATATGGTCTGCAAAGGTTTGTCGTAATCCTACACAATTGTGCTCAAGGTGTTGATGATGTAACTGAAGGGATTGGAAAGGTGTAGGGTCATGTTGACCATTGGTTTAAACCTAAAGAATGACATGGTAACGTGAAAATCCTCTAGGCATGAATTCCATTTTTGTAGCTGTCGAATATAGATCAACAGTCACAATTATTGACAAAGATCTCTTTTACAACAGATTGTCCAATATTCTATTATTACCAACTGGTATCAATGTTCTTTCCTGTTGTAAATGCAACATTATTATTTGAAATATTTTAAGGATACTGTAAAGTTTTCAGTAAGATGTATTTTCACAAAAGTTTATGTTTTGGGATGGATATATCAGGGTAGTCTAGGAATGGTTTCATGCCTGGGCATTTTGTTTTCTATCGTTTTAGTTGAATTTATTCACATGACTCTAGGCAATATTTTAGAAAAATATAAGGATATCTTGAATGAAAAGCTAAAACGTGTTACTGATTTCAAACTCAAAATTGTCTTGAAACCAAGTTCGGTTCCAGTCATTCATAAAGTAATAGATGTTTCATTGACTGTAAGGGGCCAGTTAAAGGAACACATCATTGTTAGTTTAATAAGGCATAATTGAAAGCGTAACCTCAGTTGAGTGGGTCTTGTTTATCATGGTGCCAGACATAAAAACAGGAATTTGCTTTTATGTGCTGATATTAGGTAATTAAATAAAATTATTCTTGTTGTTTGCCACCCCGCAGAGAGAAGATTTATTTTTCAGTAGACCTGAGAGTAGCATTTCTTTAAGTTCATGTAACAGAAATATTTTAGGCTTTGAAAACTCTTTTAACAGGTGTGGTGCTTTCTGCTATGTAAGATTGTAATTTGAATTGGCCTTCTCAACTGTGGGGTTTAAAGAAAATTGACATTTATTTAGTTTGAACCCTTAGGCTGATGGTATACCAAGATGACATTTTGATTTATGGGAGGAGTGTTGAAGAACCTAATGATCATTTGAAAAAAGTTGTAGCTTTTTTATGTAACCGAGGAATTATGGCAAAAAGGGAACAATACAAACTTCTGACTGTCTTGGATGGGTAAATTTATGCTTTTTTTAGGTCAAAGGTCTTGTATGTCAGGAAGCTAGATATCCGTTTGCCAAGTGTCTGTCATTAAGAACTATATCAACCCGACAACAACAGTTGGAGTTGAATGTCCTGGGAGGGTAGGTGCAATCTAATAGCTCCAAACCCAATGAATTATTCGTAACCCTGTGGTATCGGCTTTAGCATGCATTTAATATAACTGAAATCAATAATAGAAGTATGCTGATAGAATATTATATATGTATTGCATGAGGAATTGAAAGAAGTACTATGACAAAAAACAGTCCATATACTTCCTGTGTAGTCTGATTTCGCAAAGTCTTGGTTCGTGATGGGGTGCAGAGACCCACTCAGAGGTAAGTCTAGCGTGACCCTAATGTGCACCCAGCAAGAGCAGCTGTATGAAGCAGCATCACGATCCATGTCTACTTCGAGCCTCTGCTACATGTATGTGGTTCAGTGTTAAATAGACAAAACACTGGCAGCTACCTTTTCAGGAAAATCTTTGCTCAATACCCTTTCAGGCCCTTTTCTGTACTGTTCCGTGCATCGCATTCCTATTCTGACTTCTTGTTTCTTCTGGAACACTGGAAGGGCTGGTTCACAAACCTGTGTCTAGTCAAAATAGCACATGAACATGCATCTGCATGCACATTCCCTGTGACGCTTCACAGTTGAATACGCAAATGCTTTTTTGTGACTAGTTGACAGCTTCTGCCGCTCTCATGGTACATCTTATCTGAAGGCCATCAAACCAGGAGCATCTCAGCCTTGCTTCACTGCAGAATCATGCTATGACTTCCTAATAATGCAGTTAACAGACTATACTGCTGTTGTTCTGGGAAACTAACTACTTACCTACCCCTACTATCCCTTACCTAGCTGCTTCTTAAGCTACTACTTTGAAGGGAACACACAACACCAGTCGATGACACTGGCAGATTACATTGTGTATTTAGGTAATTTCCCTGCTTACAATAAAATAAAACTGCAGTGAAACTTAATACAATGCATGTTTGCAACACCACTCAATGCACCAATGTGTTTACCCAGAAGGAGCAGTCTACACTATATGAAACCGCAAGACCCCATCGGTCTAATAAGGAAAAAGAGATCTACAACTTACCCTTTTCCTCTAACATCCATGGTGTATAACATCCAAACTTTCTTCTGGGGTATTACTCACCCAGGGTAAAAAAATAACCCCATGTTAGTTCACCAAAACTGGGAACCTGTTCTCCGACGGGGCTCCACGGAGCAAACAAACATGTATAGATGAGTTTGGCCTAGGCAAAACATTTGGATAACAGCTTACTTAGCTAAAATGCTGGCTGAGCCAACGCTTAGTAAAAGAAAAAGCTAGCAGAGAGAGAAAACATCACTTGAATCACTTTTTTCTCAAACCAGGTTAAAACAAGCATTTACAATGCAATGGGTCTCGCGTTTGCTTGCGCTAGAGCAATTAGCGTTGTAAACTCCTAACCAGACGTTTCTTGCCACATAAATGGAAAATGAAAATAAAACAGTTTCACATAACTAATTGGGCTTTTCTTGCCATATGAACTGAAAAGTAAAAGTTTCACATAAGCGGGCTGAAGGCCACCATCAGTGCAAAGCAGACACACAAAGGGAAATAAAAGTTCACTCGTAGTCCAGAAACCGGATGGAAAACGTGAAGCCTTGTATGTTTTCAGTACTTGGTCGCTGCGCTTGAGGAGGGCTAAACACCAGAAAAGGCATGACTTATGCATGCCTTTCACCAATAAAAGCAAGAAGATTTGAAAAGGCAAGCCCACGAGCCAATGAAAGAGACTGATGTGACATGGACATGGTTTGAAGCCTAAAGAGAGATTACAACACAGGACAGAGCGCTTTGTGCTTGCTCCTAAAAAGGGATTTAATTACTTTACACTCTAATCAATATAGTGAACCTCACTAAGAAACATTCCTGCCTGGTGGCTTGACATTAAGACTCATAGATGGAAATTCTGGAAGAGAAATTTGAATAACATTTGGGCTAAAGCTGCAAAGTCATCCATTTGCTCCTAGTACAAAGGAAACACCCTTAAGGTCATTGTTAGATGGAGCATTAACCCTAGTAGGTTATAGGCAATGTTTGGGGAACCCAGGATTTGCCAGAGGGGCTGCGGGTAAGAAAGGTCATACATACACATATGGTTAGCATACACATATGGTGAGCATGCAATCAGACTACTGGAAAGAGATTCTTTCACTAATTAAGACAATCACTATTATCAACATTTTCTTGGATCCTGTCAAATTTCTTCAATGTGACTCAGTTATTAGCATCTAGCACCTGACTACACTTTCAGATGAATTACTCACACATCTTATACTGGCTGCAGGGTTAACAATAGCACACACGTATAAGTGACAGTCTCCTTCCCTATCTCGCTGTGGTGGACAAATATCCTTTGACAGTAGCCACATCTTTTGCACTTTAGGGCCTGTTGGTGTTCAAATTATCACACTGTATCCTACAGATAAGTGGAACAGGCTAGATTTACATCATTAGTTGCTCCATGTGATGTTTTTTTTGGGTATGTGATTAGCACCCAGTGATTCTGCCAGGCCTCAGTAAGAGCAGTTCCTATAGGTAACTCCACATGAAAACTTGTAAGGGTACAGAGACCTGAAAAGACTTTGAGCTACGTTTCCAGCACCCGCAAAATGACTTGTGCTCTACTGATGAAGGAATTAATCCAGAAACAAGTGTCAACACTTACACAGCACAGGCCAACAGCCCCAAAAAGAGTGAAAACTTAAAGATTATTACTGAAGTAAGTGTTCTGATTCACTGCATTTACCATCATGCATTAGGGCAAAGTGAGTTTCTGGAATGTGAGGCAGTATGCTCCCTCCCCCCTTCTACCTGGTGTAACTGCATGTTAATTAGTAGTCTTCACCAGGTGTGGTTGTAAATTTACTAGCAGTCTTTGTTGTATTGTATAATGCCTCTCGTACTTTGAGTATAGAATTTCCAGTGAGAATCCACTGTGGAATGTTATATCAAGGAGTAGAGAAGGTGCTTTTGGAAAGCACTTTCAGATCCTACTGTTTTTCCTACTTTATTGACTAAACATCTTTTAAAAAGTACTAGCTTTACCTTTTTAGTGGTGACGAGGATGATTGGAAAATCACCACAGGACCCCCATATGCTATTTTATGTTTCTGGATTGTAAGGGTCACATTTTCCATGTGCTGGAAAACGCTATTGTCTCTGTTTCAGGGATCATTTCTAAATTGTAAATAATTGACTCTTTAGGTCATTGTCATTTCAAGACCTTATCCTCGTATTGTAGAAGGAAGTCTGTCATTTTTTAAATTGCTACATTGGGACAGTTTTTGATGTGTTGCAAGCGTCTGAGCATGAGCATGTGCCTGCTGTGTTTTGAGTGTGCCACTATGCACAAGTGTTGACCGCAAAGGAACTGGCCACGACAGCCACAATCTGTAGAAGACGCATATTGTGATTGCATGCGCTTAACTGGATTGGATGTCAATGTCCACTGTCTCAGTGCCGTTCAGTGGTTACTCTGTGGTTTTCTTTTATGTGCTGCATTCCTGTTTGCTTGTTGGGTGTCTCATCAGTCCATGAGGAACTTGGTTACTGGTGAAGATTTTACATCACAAATGTTTCTGTACAGGAAATAAAAGCAGGGACCTATGTAATAGAAAGTAGACTGGTTGCTGAGCTTTTCTATAGCTGTTGACACTAACAAAGGACACCATGATTTCCACAACAAAGTGAATTGAGGCATTTTCCATTGCAGCATACTCAGTGCTTTATGTGTAAAATAACAAGTGCTGGTGCCCACTGCAGTGCTCAGATACCAGCAGCTGGTGCTATAAAATGTCAGAGCGCCAATAGCAGGGGTGCAAACTCCCTGAATCCATCGGAGGCCTCTTTAATTCACTGCCAGGCAGTCCCTGCTCTATTATCTCACTCTTGCAGGTGTCTGCTTTCTTCCTTGGTGACGTATTTTCTGTATTTTTCTTCCTTTGTCTTTTCCTTGTGTTTGTTTTTCTTTCTGTTGGTCTTGGGAAATGCTTGATGTGGAGAAATATGTGCTGGTCCCCAAAAATAAGTGACGTTGCCCCCCCCCCCCCCCACCGGCAACCACTGGCTCAAATTAAGCACTGAGCATACTGTTACAGCTGTGACTACTTTTCTTTTGTCACTTTCTTGTTTTTATCTTATCTTTCAGTATCTTTTATCCACACCATCAACAACAATGTCTACGTTTTTCTATTAGATTTTTTGATCAAGGAAATGAAAGGGTTAGAGCATTTGCATTAAGAATTACATGGAGCTGAGGAGACTTATTCTGTTATTGAAAAAATGATTAGCCTGTTGGTGGAGTATTCAGCATTTCCAGACCTATTTATGGGGCATAGGTTTGAACTTATAATGGACCTAAAGCCTTTGGTGGATGATTTCACTATTAAGAGTGGAGCAAAGTCTATTCAATGGCTAGGTGGGTATTTATACTTCAAAATTATACTTTTTAAATGAGATATGTTGCAGGTATAAGGACTTTCAAGGTGGATTGTCTCTCTTGTTTGTCTCTAGTGTCTACAGCAAAATGTGAAGTTTAGTATTGGATGATTGCTAGTATTAAAGTGCATTTGAAAGGTGCTATCAGTGAAGTTAAATGGAGCATGGCTCTCAATGGTGATGAGTTGATGAAGGTAAAGGGAAGCTTGGCTGGTGAATGGAAACTGGAGTGGATCAATGATGATTTGTTTGGCAAATATGGATTGTATTTTTAGAGATGTTGGTGAAGGCCAAAATATATCGTGGTGACAGATTTGTTCTGCCAGGATCTATTTGAGAGAGACGACATATGATTTTGTTGCATGAGGGACATGGTGGAATGTCAGCAATGAAACCTAAGGCAAGGATGCATTTCTGGTGGGCTGGCATGGGTAGGGACATAGAAAGATACTTCAGGAAGTTTGAGGGTTGTTTCCTCAGTGATAGGACCAGCTTAGTCAAAGAATCTCCGATAGTTACAATACACTATCCTACCAGCTCATGGAAAAAACTAATGGCCTGATTTAGAACTTGGCGGATGGGTTACTCTATCACAACTGTGACGGATATCCTGTCTGCCGAAATCTAAATCCCATAAGATAGAATGGGCTTTAGATTTCAGCAGATGGGATATCCATCACCGTTGTGATGGAGTAACCCATCCACCGAGCACTAAATCAGGCCCTTGGTGTGCACATTTGTGGTCTTTGTACTGAAGTGAAACTGATTACTCCTAAATTTATGTTGGTGTGTATTTGCCAAGGAGGGTTTTCCATAAGATAGTATTATAGATAATGGTACCCAGTTTATTTTGGTTTTACAAAATCCAACCTCGCAGGGTGGTACTGTATCACCCTACAGAAAATGGCTAGTTGAAAGATTTAACAGGGTGTTGGATGATTGCCTGCAGCTTGTTTTTTAAAACAACCTGGAGTGTGGATGAGCTGGAATTATAGATCTATACCACATTCAGCTGTGGGAGAGTCTCCTTTTATGATTTTGCATGGAAGAAAACTAGCAACTTTTGCTTGCTCCTGGAAGATGAAAGGTGACTCTGCGAGTGGTATGATGCTGAGTGAGTTGCTAGTAGAGTTAAAGAAAGTCAGGATGCTTACTGTTGGAGACATAATAGTACCCTGAAATGTTTTTGTTATTGTCTCTGTTTCAAAGTTGGGGATTGGGGGAGCGTGAGATTAGGAACCTTGATTAAGAAAGGTCAGCCCAAATTTACCAAACCTTATGAGATCAGTGTAGTGTATGGAAACTATGTGTTGTTGGATGATTGTAAATGGTTGAACAGGTTGCATGTCATGTTGCCAAAGAGTGTGTAACTAAACAAAGCAAGACAGGCATTGGAAAGATGCTCAGAGACAGATGAAATGCCCTATGTGTGTCTGTGATTTTGTTCAATAAATGAGTGGTGATTGCAGGTGGACATTTTATTGCTACTGTTATCAATTTGAAATTGTATATATTGTATCTTTTGTGGGTAAGATGTGGTGTATTCTCTTGTCACTTTAACTGTAGAATGTGCACAAGGTAAATACATTGTGGAGTGTTATAACAGGGAGCTTTGAAGAAGCTTTTAGAGAGCCCTCTCTGGGTCCTTTAGTATGTCCTACTTAATTGAATAAATATCTTTTAAAAAGTTCCAACTGTGGTCTTCTCAGTCTTGAATCCCTAATTCATCAAGCACTGAGCTGCTGCACAGAGGAAAATATGTTTTCCTAATGTGCTCCATGGGTGTGGAAACAAAGAATCATGGGTGAAGAGAAACAAGTCAGGAACCCAACTGCAAGCTTGCTCATCAGACTGCCACTCCTGATGGCTGCCACAAGCTGAGAGTAGAGAATAGCTGTGCAATGTAAGGCATATGGGGCACTGAAGTGACAGATTTTCCTATCGCTATGTGAGGGTTCTGTCATTGCTTCTTCTACTTTTATTACTGTGTATTCAAGTGGTCCATATGGTATGTCATTCCTTCTACTACCCTTGCTTCAGATCCACATGAAAAGTTGAAGAATCTACTCCACATTTATTTCAGTCTTTTCCTTTGTGTGTCCTGCTACTCCTACCTCTCTTTCTGCAGCTGCAGGCTTCGAGTGGCAGGCTACTGGTTCATGTTCTCTGTCTATTTTTTCCTTTCTTTGCTTTGGGAGCCTATGCTGACCTACCCATGATAACTCTTCATCTAACCCATATGGCCACAATTAATTACTAGTACTCCAGGGTGTAATACCCAGAAATCACTGATGACGTAGAACTAGTGCACAATGTATGGAATTCAAACCTTGGCAGATTTTGGCACCAGCTCCACTGTGGCAGTGACTCATTTACTTAAAGAAAGGGGTTAGGATGGTATTGAAGGACACAGAATACACTACTCCTGAAGCTTATACATTTACAAACTATGCATGTTATATTTACAAGCTATGCATGGTACATTTACAACCTGTGTATTATTGTACATTTACAAACTAGGCAAATTTATGTAGTTTTCAGATATAAACTTTATGCTCCATATGACAATACATGGGGCAAAAATGCAAGTATACAATTACCTGCAAGTTCTTAGGATCCAGCAGTGTCCTGTTGTGCCTCCTTACTTTACTGTTTGGGCCAAATTTTAAGTATCCTCTGTAGACCTTTGTCAAAACCAGACATTCTAGTAAGCATGCTGTACCCACAAAACAACTACTCAGTGACGCTGAGTTTGAGATCCTTGGTGCACAGTCCAAGAAGAATTGTCTGATTGTTTGATTCATTCTGAAGGTATTTTTTCCTAGTTAGATTTCTTAGGTGAGATTTTCTAACATTAGGAATATTGATTTCTTAATTGCAATGCTTTCCAAATCCCAATTAGGAAATTATATTCCGAATATATGAAACTCTTTTGAGTTTCTTTAGCGATTCCTAGGGGTTCTCAACTAGACCTACCTTTTGCATATTAATGTGGTAGGTCACTGTTAGAAATGGGTTTTTTGGTTGGCAGTCAGGTTGCCCTCTGTCCAAGCAAGAACCCTCACTCTAGTCAGGGTAAGTCACACACAATCCAAAATCAGCCTGTGCTCACCCTCCGGTAGCTTGGCACGAGCAGTCAGGCTTAACTTAGAAGGCAATGTGTAAAGCATTTGTGCAATAAATCATACAACACCATAGCATAACACCACAAAAATACACCACACAGTGGTTATAATATTTATCGGGGTATCTTCAGGTCAAAACGATCAAAGTTGCAATATGAATTTGTAAAGATATCACTGAAAAGTGATATAAAGTGTCTTAAGTCTTTAGAAAGTAAACAAAGTCTCTTTCAAACACAAAGTACCTGGTTTTTGGTGGAAAATCTCCTCAGAGGGCCACAGGAGAAGAGGTACGTGGAAAACTGGTGTGTGCGTCGATTTCTCCTCAGCACACACGGACTTGCGTCGTTATTTTCCACGCGGGGAGTCGTGCGTCGTTTTCCGGCGCGCGGACAGTCTCTTTCTGTGGTTCGCGGGGAGTACCAGATGTCCCGGGTCTGTGCGTGGATTTTCCTGCTTGTTTTCCGGCTGCGTGTCGTTCTGCGGGGCTGCGCGTCGAAGTTTCGATCTCACGGCAGGTGTTGCGTCGATTTCTCCTGGGGAGTCGGGCGGCGTTGTCCTTACGAGGCCGTGCGTCAAAGTTTTGATCTCACGGCAGGCGTCGCGTCGATTTCTCCTGGGAAGTCGGGCGGCGTTGTCCTTGCGAGGCCGTGCGTCAAAGTTTCGATCTCACGGCAGGCGTCGCGTCGATTTCTCCCGGGAAGTCGGGCAGCGTTGTCCTTGCGAGGCCGTGCGTCAAAGTTTCGGTCGTCCCGAAGGCGTCGCGTCGATCAGCGTCGGTGTGCGGCGTTTTTCTTGCCGCGGAACAAGCTGTGCGTCGAAAAGTTCGGCGCACGGATTGTCCAAGAGGAAGAGAGAAGTCTTTTTGGTCCTGAGACTTCAGGGAACAGGAGGCAAGCTCTATCCAAGCCCTTGAAGAGCACTTTTACAGCCAGACAAGAGTTCAGCAAGGCAGCAGGCCAACAGCAAGGCAGCAGTCCTTTGTAGAAAAGCAGACAGGTGAGTCCTTTGAGCAGCCAGGCAGTTCTTCTTGGCAGGATGTAGTTTCTGGTTCAGGTTTCTTCTCCAGCAAGTGTCTGATGAGGTAGGGCAGAGGCCCTGTTTTATACTAAGTTGTGCCTTTGAAGTGGGGGGTGACTTCAAAGAGTGTCTAAGAAATGCACCAAGCCCCTTTCAGTTCAATCCTGTCTGCCAGAGTCCCAGTAGGGGGTGTGGCAGTCCTTTGTGTGAGGGCAGGCCCTCCACCCTCCCAGCCCAGGAAGGCCCATTCAAAATGCAGATGTATGCAAGTGAGGCTGAGTACCCTGTGTTTGGGGTGTGTCTGAGTGAATGCACAAGGAGCTGTCAACTAAACCTAGCCAGACGTGGATTGAAGGGCACAACAAGATTTTAGTGCAAAGAAATGCTCACTTTCTAAAAGTGGCATTTCTAGAATAGTAATATTAAATCCGACTTCACCAGTCAGCAGGACTTTATATTACCATTCTGGCCATACTAAATATGTTCCTGCTCCTTTCAGATCAGCAGCTGCCACTTCAACAGTGTATGAGGGCAGCCCCAATGTTAGCCTATGAAGGGAGCAGGCCTCACAGTAGTGTAAAAACGAATTTAGGAGTTTTACACTACCAGGACATATAACTACACAGGTACATGTCCTGCCTTTTACCTACACAGCACCCTGCTCTAGGGGTTACCTAGGGCACACATTAGGGATGACTTATATGTAGAAAAAGGGGAGTTCTAGGCTTGGCAAGTACTTTTAAATGCCAAGTCGAAGTGGCAGTGAAACTGCACACACATGCCTTGCAATGGCAGGCTTGAGCCAGGGTTAAGGGGCTACTGAGGTGGGTGGCACAACCAGTGCTGCAGGCCCACTAGTAGCATTTAATCTACCTGCCCTAGGCACATGTAGTGCACTCTACCAGGGACTTACAAGTAAATTAAATAGTCAATCATGGATAAACCAATCAGTAGTACAATTTACACAGAGAGCATATGCACTTTAGCACTGGTTAGCAGCGGTAAAGTGCCCAGAGGTCAAAAGCCAACAACAACAGGTCAGAAAAAATAGGAGGAAGGAGGCAAAAAGTTTGGGGATGTCCCTGTCAAAAAGCCAGGTCCAACAGTCACAATTTGCGACCCATTAGCAATAGCAGCCATCACAGGGATAGTAGCCTGCTGAGGTCAGCAGACCACCATGTCTGTGATTGCTTTTGGAAAAAAGCAACTTTTTTAATGCAGCCCTTTTTTGATAAAGGAAAACGGAATATGTTTAAAAAGAAAAATGAAACTTTGCAGTTTCATTTTTGAAGAGTAGGCAGTGGTACATGTTTACCATTCTCAAAGGGAAAGTAGTCCCCAAGGGACCCCCATCCCCTTTGCAAATGGGTTACCTCCAGTTTTAAACTGGTGGTAAAGTATTACTGTTTTGCAACCAGAATTTGGGCGCAAAACAGTAATACATACCATATTGATTCAGTATTTGGATGGGGCACCCTAAACACACCTCTTCCAAATACAGAGTCACAAATGCAAAATGCGATTTGGTAACAAGTTGCTTAATAAAATTTAGCATTTTGTACATTAGAAAAGGCATATTTCTGGTCGCAAATGGTCCAATTCTGCGAATCAGGGAATTTACAACCGGAAAAAAGCTTGTTCTCTGCTTGATATCCAGAGATGGAGAGTGTGTCTGCCAAGTACTTTGATTGGAGGTAGTAGGCTTTGCACCTGTAAAACACTCCAGGTTTTGTAGACAAACGCACAAATTCAATGAGATTAAGACTCATGGGATCTATATAGTCGGGAGCACATGCTGACAGTAGAAGATTGATGTTGCACCATTTTATCTCATTTCGGGACTGAGCCTGTGCATTAAGGCCTCCTTTGTTTATTCCTTTAGCTGAATCCCATCCGCAGAAATCTAAATTCCATTATATTTTATGAGATTTATATTTGGGCAGATGGGATATCCGGCACCGCTGTGCTAGAGTAACCCACCGCTGAGTTCTAAATCAGGCCCATAGTCTTTCAACATCTCTAATGCTGCGAGCTCGAGCTTCAGATGGTATTGATGATTACTCCTCCCTCCTTGCTTCCACCTGGTATTTGCCCTAGGGATCTTTCAGTTCCTCTCTCTTTTGCTTACTTGATTGTTGTGTTTTAGTGGGGCCATTAATTTTCATTGTTGATAGGCTGGGGATTCCTTAATTACAGAGGTCTCCATGATGTTGTTATTCTTCCTTTCTCTTGATTACATGGTCTGGTGTGTCTTTTGACAAACCAATCTTTTGAGCATGACTGTGTTTCGGGGTATTCTTTCACAATGCCACAGGACTGTCGTTTGTGCCCTTATTGTGTCTTAGGGCCTGATTACGATTGTGGTGGATGGGGTTACTCCATCACAAACATGGTGGATATCCCATCTGCCGTATTTTGAGTCCATCATAGCCTATGGAAATTGTAATACAGCCAATGGAATACCCGTCACGTATGTGATGGAGTGTTTCATCCGCCAAGGCTGTAATCAGGCCCTTAGTGTCCATTGACAACACTCATATGATATTGTCAGTTTCCCTCTGGGTTTTAAGCGTTCACCCAATCTCAGTTCCCTATTTTCATACTCACAGGGTTTACTCTCTTTTGTCAACTGTCCGTGTCATTGATCTTTTGTTGACAGTTGTGCTTGTCTAGAGAATCATTATGTTGTGGCACACCTTGTGGGGCTGTTGGATTTCGTCTCTTATAGACCTGCCAAACATCAAAGTGCATTTTGTGGTACAGGGTGGAGTGTTCATATAAATTTTCAGGAAATTATGAATAACTAATTCCCTAATCTCATTTTGTTTGGTGGTGATTTATTTGTTTCTCTGTATTTATTCATTTTATTCATAAACCTTCTCACCTCCCTCTTCGCTTGGGGCCAGCAAGGAGTGATTTTGTAGTGTCCTATAGCCAGTTGATTCAGGCAAATCTGAAACACACAGCTTTGGAATGGAGATCAATTATCTGTCTCAATGGTGATGAGTAGTTTGAATGTGGCTAGTATAGTCTGGAATTTATGTTTCATATACTCAAAAGCAACCAATCAGGGCTAATAGATATCGTCTGGCAGGAAGGGAAAGAAATCTGCGCTGAACTTTCATTCATGGATACTTCCATTATGAGAGCTGGTGTGCCCAGTGACTTGACATAATTGACACATATGGACACTTGCTTTGACCGGGTTGTCAATGTTGTCCATGCCAAAGATCCACACTTTCACACTAAGCTGAGATTTAGTTTTGGCGCTAGGTTTAGTGCCCTTCATGGGCAACCTGAATGGCCCTTGCTTGCAGGTGCCTTTTTACCCTTTAGAACAATGTCATCTGCTGTGACTCACCGTTCCGGGCAACCCCGCCAAATGTTAGTCTGAGTTAGTCCTCTCTCCTCATCTTTGTGCTTCTGGCCTCTCAGAAAAAAATTCTAAGATTTGTTTTTCATTATGTCAATTAATACTTATATAAAATCATCTTCAATAATTTCTTCTGCTGTTTCTTGTGTTAGTATTGCCTTTGGGCATGAAGCTTCAGTACAAAATGCTATGTACTCCTTGGCATCTTGAGACTGGTCCGAAGCAATTATGGGGGTTATTCTAACTTTGGAGGAGGTGTTAATCCGTCCCAAAAGTGACGGAAAAGTGACGGATTTACCACCAGCCGTATTACGAGTCCATTATATCCTATGGAACTCGTAATACGGCTGGTGGTATATCCGTCACTTTACCGTCACTTTTGGGACGGATTAACACTCCTCCAAAGTTAGAATAACCCCCTATATCTGTTATATTTGGATGGCACCACAAGTAATGAGCCAGTTTCGTCTTGTGGGTCTATATATCATTAAGACCTGTAATTGGAGAGCTTATTTCTCAGACTGGAACTGCAGATGAGGCATGCTGTACCTATGGACAGGGGCCAGACAAGTCACTTTATCACCAGTGCCTCACATTCAATTTCAGATTATCTTTTCTCAACATAGTTTCATTTGGCACCCAGTTGTCATATGAATGCTCTTGTAATAGCATAGCTTAAAGGTCAAATGGACTGTGATCTACCACAAGTGGTCCCCTTCAATGGATCAATGTATGTCCTCACTGCATTCTGCATCATTGCCTTTTTTTCCCTGGAAGGCCTCCTCATGCTTTCATGATTAGTCCTGTGATGTAGTATTTTTAATGAGCTGACAATGCGGTTCAATTATAGTGGCCAGTAGAGGAGTAAAGATCCCACTATACCATACCATAAAAGTTATAGAGTTCTGTGACATTCTAGGGTGGTGCGCTGTTCCGAATATCACTGACCCTTTCTAAGTCTAGGTATTTTGAGAATGACTTCTCACAGTCAAATTTAGGGCCCAACTCAGTTATGAATTGTAGGGTCACACAGATATGACAATGATGTTCAGCCTTGGGTTTTTGCAAAAATTAGACTATTGTAACTATTATTCTTGACTCTGTCCGGGCCTGACAGTGACCTACTAAAGGTGTCCTGAAAAACTTCACCCACCAATGACATGCTTAGGTTACACTTTTGTAACAATGGCGTAAAATATGAGTCAAACATGTTGTGATGTAATGACTCCTTCCGATGGTACGCAGAATTTAAGTCTAATTTCGAGAAATATGCAGCCAAACTGAGGTCTGCCAGGATCTCATCAGTTCTCAGGTTCAGATTGCTTTCGCTACTTATGGATTTGTTGAGAGTCTCATCTCTGTACAAATCCACACTGTGTCAAGCTGCTTTGGCTGGAACCACCCACAGAGTGGAATCTGATACAATGTTAAAGACTCCTAGTTGCTAGAGAGGTGTAATTTACAGATGCGCCAACTCACATGGTGCCACTGTGTGTCACACGATATCGGCTCCTCTCACATCGTCACCCAGTGCGGAGTCGATATCACACAATGGGCACACAATTAGCCGGAAACCACTTCAGAGAGCAGGTTTTCAGCTAATTGTTTGGAGGTTTAGCTCTGCCGATGTCCATTATGAGGCGTGATACCTTCCCAGGACATCAGCAGCAGCCTCTCAAGGCTTTAATTTAGGTTTTGGCAGGGAGGAAGGGGAAGGTGGGCCCCGCCCTCTCATGGCCACGCCTCCTCCTCACACGGCGGAAAAGAATCACAAATTCACCTCAACATGGGATCACAGGTGAAGTGCTATTCCGTGATGCAGAGCTACAGGTTTTACCCTGGTATCAATATGTTATTTCAGTGCTATTTAATTTAGCCATCGAAGGGTCTTACACAGGTGTTGATATTCATGTAGCATCACCTTGATGCAGCAAGTTAGATTCATAAAACATACGAGTCTAGATCTTCCACTGTCACATAGCTGGGCGGTATGCTAGTGCCTTCCTTGGTTACAAAGCGTTTCACTATGACAGAATGTTCTTTATGAATGCTGGTTGAACTGAATGTCCACGCTAGTTGCAGAGGGATAGCACCTCTAATAGCACATATTCCAATTCTAGTGGTGGTGACCTTTGGTCTCAGCTTTTTCAGATTGTCCATAGTGTTCACAGATGCTTCTCAGTCAATGAGTGAATGAATGGTCATTCTTTATATGTGTATTTTATTTTTGCATTTCAGCTGAGTTCTTCCTGCCATGATTGCTGTGTCCATGAGAGATATAAGTAAGGTCTATTTCTCATCAAACTTATCGTCTACATGGGATTCAGGAGGCAGTGATGATCATTCTACTGAGTTCTGTGCTAGGGCCTGTACCTGAGTTGAGGATAACTGTCTCATCTCTTGCCTCTTGTGCCTACTCTTGCAAAGTGGTTGGATCCCTTCCATTTCAAGCAGGTTTTGCACTGTTCAGGGCATGCCACAATGGTGTGTGACTCACACTGACAGTAGCCCCACAGTCCTTTATTTGACCAATGGTTTCGAATTTGATCGACATAGGTTAAACTGGCAGGGTTTACTTAGCCATTCTGACAAAGGACAGTTCCATCCTTGAGCTGTCTCAGCCATTAGACAGCTCACGCCAGTAAACCAGCATTAGGATTACATTTCGGCTGTTCTGTGGTTCTCTCAGGATTACTAACATAGGGCAGACAGTCGGAATCCGTGAATGATCTGCACCTGTATCCTTGAAGGAGTCATTATCTGTGCAAGCGCTGGAAAGGCCTCTTAGGTGAGCCTTAACACTGTATTCCCTCTGTTGAGCTTTGCAGAGAATAAAACACTAATTGATGTTCTGTTTCCACACGGCTACAGCTCCATCATAGACAGGTTCATCGCCAGCAGGATGTAACAGGAGCTCACGTTTCAAGGGGTTGTAATTTTTTCGTTTCACAATAAAGTAACTATTGAGGTGAACCAACAAAACGCATGACTTTGTGCAGTCGTAATTGGTGTCGCACTTTACTGAATGCTGGTATTGGGTTAGCCACTGCATCCACATGGTTTGCCGGATTGAGCTGGGGGCAAGGGCCAGGTACAGGCTCTTCTTTTAGTTTTCAGCTTCCCTGTGTGCTGATTTATTTCTTTGTTTCCTTAGTTTCAGGTTTGTTGTGTTCTATGTATTCTTCTATGTATCCTTCATGGTGGTACATACGTTTTTTCATCTTTCCTGCCAATCACTATTCATGTCTTGCTCCTTGTCCTTGAGAAGGGTAGATTTTTCACATGAAAGTGTTTCTGAAAAGAGAGCTATGTCTCAAGGGGAATGGATGCCCATGTTTACATTATTAACGTCCAGCAATGTTATGGGTAGTTTTTAATTACTTTTGTCATTGATCTGAGGAACATCAGCATGATTTTTCACCGTTGTTTCCACAAATTCCCCAAAAAGTTCCTCCACCACTGTTATGTGTATTTTTAGAGAACACTTAGCATCCGGGTGGGTGTCCTGGCCTTTGTCTCACTTTTGTCCACAGAAATATGGAACTATTTCTGCAGATTCTGACATATATTTGCACATATTTCGACATCTGTCTCTGTCAAACGCTTTGATTCCCTCCTACCCACGTCAACTACCCTATCCTTCCCTGCTTGGAAGGCTCTTCTGTCTGATGTCAAAGCTACATCCTACTGCCAAGTATTTATAATGGCCCTCAAGTACTGTCTCCTCACCCTGTACTCTCACTAAAATTCCCTGGGTAATTCTACCTTATCTATTAATAACACCCAGAGCAGCTTTGCGAAGCACACAGACCTTTAGGTCTTACCTATGTAGTAATATGGATATCTCTTGCCTAATCCACCACCCTCCCATCCTTCCTCATACTCTCTGTGTTACAACCCAAAGCGAATTACTCTGGTGCATATCTGTTTATTGTCGCTTTTGAAAGCGTTTCTGTTCAAAATACTTTAACCAGGAGTCACAAATGCTTAAATAAACGTGGGCAGCAGAAATCAGGCACAGTGACTGGCAAGCAGTCTAACCTTTGTCCATATCGGAGCCTGCTGAGTCTACCAGGTCAGTCTATTATCTTGTGTGACAACATGTACAGACAGGAATTCATTTGTATCCACTTTTTATACAGTTTTGTCCATTACCTCGAGTTGGTGCATCATCTGCATACAGTAATTGGGGCCTGCTGGCTTGTGTTGTGCTACTTCGGTTTATGTTCTTAAGTGCTTAATGGCTATACTTTTCCCAGTGGGATTTCTTACAGCATAGAAATACGGTATTTCTGCTGGTTTGGTGAGTAAATATGTAAAGGTGTTCAAATAAGTAGGCTTCACTGAGCGCTAAATAAATATCGGTATTTTAGGCCAATGTGGGGCTGGACACGTGCAAGCAAAGTAAACTAAGGACATCCTAGGGTGCAAGGCTATTTCTACACTGTGCTGTACTATTAGCATAGCCAGATTTGTTGCATGGCAGAGGCTTGTGCAAGAAAGATGTATAAAATGTATTTAGACTCCATAACTGCACTGTTTATTCCACAGGTGGGAAAATTAATTCCATGGCGAAAGATACTGAACACCAATGTTAGTAGGTGAACCATCTGGTAAGACAGCTCCGTCTGTTAAGTGAATGATGCAGGGGTCATTATGTAATCTGCAATTCACATTTTCTAACCACAGGAATATAGTCTCTGGATTTTGTGAGACCTTGTTATGGAGGCCATGAAGACAGGCAGTGCCACAAGACTTCAATTGGGGTAGAGGTTGTTTGCCACTGATGACCCAGGGCCCGTCTTTCTGTGGCTCTGCAAACTGGACCAAGAAAAACCCCATCTCAATTGACTCTCAGGGTTGTGAAGGTGAACAGTCACAGATTTCTCAGTGAGATATCGTGAAGTGCTTGAGTTTAGAACCCAAACCATACACCAACACACCCAATGAAGTTAATTTCCAGCCAAGGTACTTGTCTTTGCAAGAAAGGTCTTTACTCACTTGCAGTTCTAAACAATATTACACATTCCCGTAGTCAATACTTAATTACTATCTGTAGGGGCTGTCTCTTGGAGGTGCTACACTAACACTGCTATTGCACCATCCCCTCCCAGAGTTCCTTTCGTACACTCAATCAATCAGGAATTTGTAAAGCGCACTACTCACCCGTGAGGGTCTCAACTCTACACTAGGACCCTCTTGCACTAAAGGCAAGCAGGAGTAGCATGAATTCAGTTTTGATGCAGTCTCATTCAACCACAGTTCCCAAGACACATTTGGTGTATTTGTCTCACCTCTTTAGAGAATGGAGTGTCACAAGCCCTTTTGACTGCACTCCCAGTGTTTCTCCTGTGCATTTGTGGAAAGCCGTGGAGAATTTCCATGTCTCTATTGAAGTCTTTGGGGCCAGGCATGGGCAGTGTTCCTCTGTGCATCCACCCTGCAGTCTTTTTGCGGTTATTGTAGTGGGTCCTGTGAAGTTGGTTGAGGACCTGGCCACGGAATCCTGGAAGGTCAGTGTCTAAGTCCACAACTAGTGCATTTGATAGTTGGTAGTGGTGTGGTCCTGACTGGATGATAGGTAGATGCAATCCTTAGGCGTGGGTCCTCCGCAGTCGCAGTTATTGCCCATGTCCAGGCTGACTGTTGTGAAGACGGATTGTGGTAAAACCTGTCATTGACCAAAATATTGTGTCAAAAGTATTGCTTGCCACTATATCGTGCTCCTATACTTACAATGGTAAGAACCAAAATATTGTAAAAAAGTATTGTTGACACTAATCATCCAAAATATACAAACTTTTCAATTTTTTTAATATAGTTTAAAGAAGGAAATGTTAAATATTTTAATATATAAATTTAATATAATGTAAATTAAATACATTCAACTATATATAATTCTATAAACACACAAACACACTAAACGCATATATATGTGTTTGTGTTTATCGAATATATATATATATATATATATATATATATATATATATATATATATATATATTTATATATATAGATATGATTAATACAAATATTTATTTTACAATATATTCATCTTTTAAATATTGTAAATGTATTACTATGAACATATATTTATGTCTCTGCTGTAGGCTCTCTGAATTAGGGATAGGAGGCCTAGCATTGTCCTGGCTGTCCGCTTTCGTCAAAGGTAGATCTTTTCAAGTCCTGGACCGAGCCTACTTCTCTGATATCTTTCCATTGACTTGTGGAGTTCCTCAGGGCTCCTCCCTGAGTCCAACTCTTTTTAATGTTTATCTATCCCCGCTGGCTAAAGTGATCGCTCCCTACAATCTGTCTTTGGTCACCTATGCCGACGATACTCAACTTGTGGTGTCACTATCTAGTTCTGGGGATTCGTCGGCGGCCAACCTTTCGTGTTGTATGAAAGACATTGGAGTTTGGATGATCCAGTCTAAGCTTAAATTTAATGATGGAAAGTCAGAAGTCATTGTACTAGGCAATGCCCCCCCAGCCCCTCCCCTTTCACTATACTCTGAGGCCTTCAACAATCTTCCTCCTCCCAAGGACCAGGTAAAAAGCCTTGGTTTTTGGGTGGATTCTCGCCTGACCATGGATTATCAAGCAAAAAGAGTTTCCTCTACATGCTTTGGCATTTTAAGAGTCCTTAGGAAAATCTTTAATCTTCTTCCCCCTATGGCCAGAAGAATCCTTGTTCAAACTCTGATCCTTTCCCGTCTGGACTATGGGAACTCACTTTTTCTCAGCGCCCCGGCTTATGTCATAAAAAGGCTGCAAACAGTCCAGGACGCAGCTGCCAGGCTTCTTGTCAATCTTCCCAGACATTTATCCGCTAAGCCTGCTTTTTCCATACTTCACTGGCTCCCTATTAAGCAGCGTATTTATTTCAAGACCCTATGCACTGTTCACAGAGCCCTGCAAGATAAGGGTCCAATGTTCTTAAGAAAGCGGCTATATCTTTATGTCCCCTCTCGAAGTCTAAGGTCCTCCTCCTCTCGACTTGTGACCATCTTGCGGTCTAAGAGAGCCTGGGGGGCCAACTCCTTCTCCACCAAGGCCGCTCGTCTCTGGAATGATCTTCCCTCTGAACTCCGTCATGAACACTCAGAACTGCTTTTTAGAAAAAAACTTAAGACCATTCTTTTCTGTAGGTAGCTCTCTGAATTCTCCTATTGCTAGCACTGGTCAGGTTAGGTTTAGCGCTGGGATGCCTTCGGGTCACTACGCGCTTTATAAATCCTTAAAACTAAACAAAACTAAACTAAAGTAATATATTTAAAATATTATATATATATATATATGTATATATGTATGTATATACATCACCTTTAATCTTCATTCCCAGAATTATGGTGACATTTTCTTACTTTATTTTTTATTTCACCAAAGTACTAGTTATGGCCAACTAGTTGTGCCAACAATCGAGTTTCTCTTTCTCTCTCTCTCTCTCTCTCACTCCATATATATATATATGTATATATTTACAATCCAAATCCTTACACCTTACACTCCAGAAGTCAAAATACGCACACAACGGTTGGTTATCGGGGTCCTAGCTGTCAACGTCTTGCAATAATTTATTCGGATACTTGTTTCAACCCACCAGGGGTCTTCGTCATGGCCTCATATAAAAAATAATTTTTCATTTGAGGAAACAAATTCACTAATTCAAATCAAAACCTAACTGCAAACATATGAAACATATTTTTTCAAAACTATGATTTCTCACATTGAATTTAAATTCATTCATTGTCAGCAGCAAAGTGAAAAGAAGAATATATATTAATAATTAACAAAGAAATATCCACTAACATACTTATTTTCTAGTCTGAATGTTTTTTGACAAATAAATGTAATGTTGAATCCCAATTAAACATATATTAAGCCAAATATTCATATATCAAAACTTCTCCAAAAACGGGCCTAATGGCCAAATAATCATAATCATATTAAATGGAAAACACATATCAAATCATGAACACCTCCCAAAACAAACAGGCCTAATGGCCAGTTATTCATATCACTCATACTACACAGGATCATAGTGTATTAGATACACATATCAAATCATTCAAGATATTCATTTCACAAGGTAAACCAATAGTCAACATCATATTGTATTGGAGACGCCTATCAAATCAAAAACACCTCTTAAATAAAGGCATAGTGGCCAATTGTTCAAATTAAACTTGATTATATTGCATTATAAAAACATGTCAAATCAATCAAAATTCTCATTCATGAAAGAAACTTTGCGGCAAATTCAACTAAACCAACTCTTATGTCTTCTAATACCCATTTTCAAACCCCATCACCACAAAAGAAAAAAAATCCAAGAATTAACAGAAACGCATAAAATCACACAAAAACAAAAACAAAGAACTCACAATTCCCTTTCTTTAAAAAAGCTACAGATTCAGTTAAAGCATATTATGATGCCAATCGTAAAATGTAAAGAAATCATACACATGATAAGGAGAGAGAAAAAAAAGAGAGAGCAGGAGAAACATAAGAGGAACTCCAACCAAAAATCACATCAGCCGAAGTGCACATAAAGTTCTTCATCCTCTTTCAGTTCTCCTGGGGATTTGCTACCACAAAAGATGATATACTCTGATTCCTTGATTCTTAATCTCCTTTCTGTGCCTCCACCATGTACACTCTTCTCAATCCTATCAATACCAAAATACATTAAGAGATCAGCATCCTGATTATATAATTTGGCCCAATGCCTGGCAACAGGGGAAAGGATACATCATGATTCTTCACTGATCTATAATGTTCAAGGACTCTCTTTTTGACAGGACCAATAGTACTACCCACATATTGATAACGATATGGGCACTGTGAAATATAAACACAATAATCTGATCCACAGGTAATAAATGTATTTATCCTTCTAGTCTCACCTGTGGCTGTGTTATATGTTTTAACATTCTTACTTCTCCTGCAAGCCTTGCATCTTCCACATTTGTAGAAATCTTGAATTTGGCCCATCCTGTTTTGTTGACCACTCATATAACTCTGCACCAAAATATCACACAAATATTTAAGTTTGTGATAGGTGATCTGGGGGCAAGAAGTCACTGTCCTCCCAATCACTGGATCATCCAAATGCCAGTGCTTTGCCACATTCCTCTTAATAGCTGCACTCTCACTATTAAAAGTTGTAATCAACCTGATCAGATCAGGATTTGCTTCAGTTTTTCCTCTCTTATTCAAAAGAGTTTCTCCTGTGACATTTAACACTTTCTAACTTGCTGCCCTAAGAACTTTCAGTTCGGGCTGGCAAGACTGATTTGCATATGGCCGGGTCTAAACTGGGGTGTGATGGTGAGCAAAAGAACGATGGATTAAACCCAGATCTTGATTGTGGGTGAGTGTTTGAAAAGTTTCAGCACTCCGTCCATTAGCCTTACGTGTTGCTAAAGTTGCCCTATGTGGGAAAGGTTTGCCCAGACACTGGTCCCGTGCTCACTGTGTCACTGGATTCAAGCTAGCCTGACTGATGAAGGGCGATACCCTGAAACCTGTCCCAGGATACTCCGTCCATCATCCTTTTGTATTGCATCTATAAAATTGGCCCATGGAATGATTTGTTCCATCTTGTTCTTGTTCTCCTCAGTCCATACTGTCTCTGCTTCGTAAGGTCATTTGTCAGGTTTACATATGTGGGTACAAATGCTGTCCCCATTCCAGTATCTTCTTTCTGAAGAAAATAGCAGCCATCAAATAGGAAAACAATGTGATGGAGATAGTAGGATATCATATCCATCAGCATACTGGAATGCTCCATCAAGCTAACTGATCTGGAACTTAAAAGGTACACACAAGCTTAAAGTTCATAATTATGTTTGATATGTATAGTGAAACAACATCAATGGTGGCCATTAGGGAAGAAGTCTTCCACTGGATCCCATTTATCGTATTCAGAAAGTCCATTTAATCCCTGAGATAAGATGGAAGCTTTGTGTGGGAAGAGAAAAATGTCAACGAACCTGGATGTATTCTCAAGGAGTGAGACTATTGAACTCATGATCGGTCTTCCTGAAGGTATTGGCATATTATTATGCATCTTTGGCAAAAAATAAATAGTTGGCAACACTGGATGAGCTGTTCCTAAGTATCTGTATTCATCATCATTAGTAGACTTCTCTCATACCAATCCTTTAACTTTTGATGGTACTCGTGTAATAATTTGTTGGTTGGGTCCTCTTGCAACTTTTCCTAATGTTCTCCTTTATTTAGCTGTCTATTTGCCTCCCAGATATAGTTCTCTCTATCCATTATCAGCATATTGCCTCCTTTGTTATGGGGTGGGTTATGATGTTCTGATCCTATTGAAGATCATTGAGAACATTCCAGTCCTCTTGGGTCATGTTGGTCCTTCCCAATTTCTTGTTGCTTTCATTCTTTTATTTTATTCAATCCTTCAGTCATTAGTTCTTGGAATAGATCAACTTTATTTCCGCAGGAAGTTGGAGACAGAATTTCAACCATGGTTTACATTTGCTTTGTTCTGTGTCATTAGTGGGTATCCCCACATAGTCACAGAGTTCCAAATTTGAAAGATCATTATTCATATCCTGTTTCCCACTTGCTTCTCCTTCCCATTCTAACTCAGAAAGAGATCGTTGATGTGTTAAATCTGCAGTCATTAATATAGATGGTGATACCGTAATTTTGTCTTTTTCAGATGATTCTATTTGTTGTGGGAAGTGTAGTTTTAATTTAAGTTTTCTGGAAAACTTGTACAAATCAATCCGAACATTAGCTAGATCCATATTTGTTTCCAGGCAGAATGATAATCCCTTATTAAGCAGGTTTATATGATGTCCTTACAACTTCCTACTTGACATAATTATTACTAGATTGTCATCTTTTCCACTCCTATTGTTTCTTTCCTCTTCTTCCTGTTCCTCTACCTGCTTCCTTTGAATCTCCTTGTCCTGGACTTCTTGGGGGTGCACTTTCTCCCTCAGGGCTCCTCTGCCCCCTCTCCTTGTGGTCATCTGATAAAACCTTATCTCCCCCGAGAATACCAACCTGAGCATTAAGGTTGTGGGGCTTTCATGCCCTGAACTGATCTCCAAGCTGTTTATGCTGGAAGGAACTGTCTCCAGATCTATCCTTTTTCCATTGTGTGTCTGTTGTGCAGGGAGTCACACCGTCTCGCAAATGTGTATACTCTGTCTGTCTCATAGTCAACCCTGCCCCTGTTGAAATTTCTGACCTTCTTCACTTGCACTTAATTTTTATGTTTTTCTAGTCTTTTTCTATGCTGCTAAATGCATTTTTCACTTCCTCTGTCTCTTTAATGGGTTCCAGCATCTGTTCCAACTCTGTGATTCTCTCAGATGACTTAAACATTTTCCTTTCCACATGTATTATCAGGGTATTCATCAATTCCATTGAGCATTCAAGTGTATCTATTTGCCATTGTGTTAATAGATCTAAGTCCATATCCATATCTGAGGCCTTCCAAGGTTCTTGCCTGTTCCCTTTCCTTAATTATTTTTCCTGATGCTGCATTCCCCTCCTTTTGTGTTCCAACCGATATTGTTGCCTTATTACTTTGCTCTCTGCAGAGTTCTCAGGCTTTCATTCCTTGTTTTGCACATCTGTCTGCCATAATGAGCAGTCCCATAATACCACAACACACTGCATTGTTTCAGCCATTGATGCTCTCCTACTTCCAGACTCATTATGCTCAGGAAGTCTGTCACAAATTTCTCAGCCGGCTTCTGCCAGCAAACTTTGTGATGAGGTCTGATACCACCGGAGAAAATGCCTTCCTCCACTTACCTGTTCCTTTGCATTTCCTAAAATCCAACGCACCACCACAGGAGGCAGGTCTTTCTCCTACCTCGCCCCCAAAACCTGGAACTCCCTCCCCACCGACCTTCGCAAAACCAAAGACCTACTTTGTCTTCAGAAAGAACCTCAAGTCATGGTTGTTCGATCAGTGACCCTCCCTGCCCCACCCCCCTGTTTCCCTTCCCCCAGCGCCTTGAGACCCTCACAGGTGAGTAGCACGCTCTACACATTTTTTGATTGATTGATTGATTAAGCACTGAAAGTGTGGAGGTTGAGGATCCTGGTGGGGAACCTCTTCCATTACAGGTCTCCTCCGGAACGCCTCTGGTCACGTTCTTCCCACCAACAGCCTTTCCCTACTTACCGCCTCCGTGCACCGTCGGCTTCACTTGTGCTTCTACTGCTCTCCTTTCATGTGGCTCAGAGCTTCTTTTCTGTCAAAGCAGACGTAGGAACCATGAGATGGAAGCTCCACCTCACTTCGTTGCGGTCTGGCACCTGCACTCAATATTGTTTCCAGTACCTTTGCTCAACCCCGCATTCACTTCCTGCATCCTTGCATTTCACAGCGGTTAAGAAGTGAGCGGCATGACTCCCAAAGCAAGAATCACATTTCTTTATTTGCAATCCAAAGTGCCAAGTGCGTAGCAAACGTGACCAATGCATTTCGCCCATAGCCTGCTAATGGGTCATCAATTTTAGCAATTTTAGCATTTAAAGGGAAACACATCGGCCATATCACGTTCCATAGGAAGAGAACTATCAATATAATAATACAGCAGTTACTAACACAAATAGGTGTCTGTTTTAAATACCACCTGCATATAATATGTATGCTGGCATAAGGAGTTGAGTAAACATTGAGAATTTCTTTTTATTAGGAGGATATAGTGGTGTGAAACATAGAACAACACTAGGAGCCAATATTATTTCTACCACAAGTGGCCATGATTTATTGATACATCACTGGAAAGTGATTTAAAAAAATAAACTTAGCTGTTATGATCACCTCTATTAACTGATATGGGCCATCTATGAACTGTGCTGTTGGTGTACAAAATTCCTTATCATTGTTAAATCGTTTTGATTTATGATCAGTTTAAAGGCACTGGTACTGTTGCTAAGCACAATGTTGAAGGTTTTGTTCAAACAGATAATTTTAATGGATTCCCAAAAATGAAAAATAGGCCACTTAACAATGTGCTTTGTATGTAATTTAAAAAATATATATTGTGAGCATTGCTCTGCTGAATTTATTTTAAAGGCGTGATCCCAGTCTGAGCAGCAGAATAAAAAACAGCGCCCATTAGGAGCCTATTTACCTTTTTTCTTTTGGGACTTTTTACTACCTCAGAGTTCGCAAAGGCAGTGCCAGGAGTAACAAGGGAAAAGTCAGGGGTCGCAACTGTGACTCTGACAGCCCCTAAATGATGTCCATGGCTATCTCCATCCTGGAGCACCCACAACAGAGGCATGAAGGGGTGTGCGGTTTCTGTACTTGTTAGTCATTAACCAAACAGAAGGAGTAATCAGGAAAAGACAAAATAGCAGGCCACACTCCACCCCTCACAGCTGCCATCCACAAAACTGCAGTTCCGAGGGAGTCTAATCAGCAGGTCCTGGCTAACCAAATGGCCTCATGGAATATCTAAAGTAGTCCTTTCTTCATTCCCATCCCTTCAGTGTCTAGGCCTCCTCCACAGAGCTGCGGAAATGTGAACAATACACTTCCACCATTCTAAACCTTGTGCTAGGCCAGGGGGGTTATCCAAAATGGATCTCACTTGCCTCCATACTATGACTCATTCACACCATGGATGTGCGACACTGGTTACTCACACAACCAAGCTGCACATGTGCTCAGAATGTCAGTGGAAAGTTTTGGGCAAGTGCATAGAAGATTAGCTTTACACATATGGGCCAGTAGACATCAACCTGAGTTAACCCAGGTAAAAGCCTGGTTACACTCCTGTTTCCATTAACCACAGTATCCTGTCACCACCGTTCTATGTCCTAAACCTACAACTGGGGCAGTAATCCATTGTTTATAATGAGGACATGGGTGTGTGCCTACAATTTACATGACAGGCCCAGGAAGCTCTTTCGGAAGGTTTTGGCTTATGCATCTGCACATGGGCTCGGGTTAACATGACACCAGGAGCAAAATAGAAAGCCAGATTACAAGATATACATGCAGTCCTGTAATCAGTACAGAGTAACATGCATGTAGCTCAAGCACAAGACATTTCAATCCCAACAACTTGTACCTTCCTAAGGTAATTAAAACAAGTATCATTTAGTTGATTAATAGTGATACCTGTTATTTAAGATGACATTCAGTTTGGGGTGTGTTCTGTATAGAATGGTCAAAATTACGTCTACAGAGACCTTCCATAAAGGCTGGTTGGGCTGAATGCTGGTGCAACAGTGCTTAATTTGAGCCTGTGGTTTCTGGTGCGGGCACCAGCGCTTATATTTGGCGGCCAGCACTTATTTTTCTGCAGCAGTCATTTACTGCGAGCAAAAGAAACATATGAAAAAGAAGGAGGAAGAGAAGAACAAAAAAAGTCACAAAGGGACAAAGCTGAAAGAGTGAGCTGAAGGGGCAAGGAGTGGCTGTAAATGGATTAAAGAGGCCCAAGATTGCTTTAGGATTATGCTTCCTCAATATTCTGTTCTCACACATTTAATGGCAGTAACCACATTTTTCAGAGGAGAGCTTTGGGCACTTGTAAGTGTTTATTTACAAATTAAGCACTGTGGGTCAGTGTGACACTATGGCCCGATAGATAGCTATCTTATTGCACCAGCACAGTAGGTTAACAGCGGGAGCACACTTGTAACATATAATCTGGGGCAGGAGAAAATATTGGACAGTGCTGCCTCGTTTAAATTATCAATTTTTCCCTGGTATACCACAATGCATAGTAATAAATTCATTAACAGGTGCTAAACCTACTGCTATAGGGTAGAGGGAAGCTGCACGTGGGTTCATGTGATGTGATATCTTTCCCCCAGTTCCAGCTTTGTAGCCACCATCATGTGTTATGTAAATATAGGCTCAAAAATCTGATAAAGCCATGCGGCTTAAGGGCCAGAAATGACTCTGATAGGCACATACAGGATGGAATGTGTGACAGTGACAGCTAGGGTTAACCCATTTCTTAGAGAAAAGGCCTGGCTGTTTGAGCACGTTTTAGGGGTTCTGCAAGAACCAGGGGTTCACGTTGAAATTATAGTTTGTATTCGTTTTGAACATAGAAAGTCTTTCCTTATTTGCTTCAAAATTCTTTTAAATGTGTTTTCATCTTGTATTTGTTGTTTTAAGGTTATATTAGAAGAGAGAAACATACGGGATTTGAATGGTTTCCATGATGTTTTGTTACCTAACTTGGCATGATAATACGGGCTGAGCCAGTAAAATACTGCTTAGGTGGCATCCATAGCAGCAGCCTTGACTTGGCCAATCTTAAGCCAAATGCCTGGTTCTGGTTCAGCTTGCGGTCCTTCACATGCTGCAGCATCATGCTCCAAGAATAAAAGCTAAAGTATTAACCTTTGATGTAAACCTGGAGAAAAAGATACCCTTCCAGTGATTGACTTACGTAATGTGATACTAGAAAACCTGGAATCAGCCCCAGCTTCCTGGGGTGACCAAATTGTGTGATTCTAGGTGAATATTTTATTTCACCAAGACTCCTTTTTTCTTCATATCACATCTGGGAGTACCTTCAAATACACAAGATCAGGATGTGTACTGTATACACACCTCTTTTGTGTCTTTTATTGAATAAACTATAACATTGCTTCACATATAATAGAATCTTGGCCACAAATAGCGTGCACATGGAAACAGACTAGTTCACTAATGACATTGTCGTTACGGCAAGGATAAAGGAATGTTTCTAAACTCATGCTTAAAACTATCACTTTTAGTAAATGCCTCTTGGTTCAGTGATATAATCAAATATATTAATGTGAAAGGCTTCCACTTGCTAAAGAATTACAGTTTTTAAAGTTGAAGAGACTTTCTCATAGTTTTACATAACGTTTGTTGCAGGGTTTACATGGCAATCATTTTTAGGGCATTGGTTATGCATGGGCTCTTAAAGATAAGCCAGACACAGACTCGGCTTTACCGGTAAATTGTTTGCCTAGCCTGCATGTCCTCCAAATAATAATCCAATGCCTATAACCTTAATTCCACAACAGTGCTTCAGTCACCAGGTCTGTTGTGTACTGCTCTTTGCAGTAAGTGAGAAGAGAGCCTACTGAGCTCACACTTCTTCCACTGGGGCGCTTGTGCCAGCAGCAAACCTTAACTTTTAGTAATCAAAACCTGTTTACAGCATTAACAAAGATGATGACAAACCTCAAAATATTGAAAGGGAGGCCCTTCAGGGAAATGTACTCATATGATTCTCCTTAAAGTGCTGTTACACTATTACTACTGCACCTGACCTTTTACGTGGGAAACATCAAATAATCCGTAGTGATTTAAATGTACATATGCAGCGCTTTGAAGAAAGCTTTACTCATAGGTGGCACTGGCTTCATGCCTGTTCCCCAGACTTCAGATAAAAACTATCCCTTCTAAGACAATAGTAGTTTATCTGGACTAAAGGGAGAAACTGTACTAGCACCGAGGGACACTTGTGTCAAGAGGTAGGGGATGAAGGAGGGTGTCTTTTTCTTATTAATATCTGTGAAGGTGTTTCATACCAGACATATTCTTGAAGCTTGGGGGAAAAGACACAATAAAACAAGCATTTGCAATACAGTAGGTCTTGTATTTGCTTGAGTTAGAGCTATTGGCATTGTACATTTATAACTGGATGTTTCTTGCCACATAAATTAGTCAGCCTTACCTCATAATGTTGTCTTTTCCTGCCATATAATTCCAGTGGCTCTGATTATAACTAAGGCACTTCCATTTACCTTCTTCCTCTATCTGCGGCACAAAATGAAAATGTTGCCATTTAGCATTCAAATTTAAATCTGCCATGCTAATTCCAATAGAATTCCTTTTTCACCACCCCACTATCAAAGTTGGTGGCTGGCTAACACAATTCCCCCAAGAAAGACACAAGACAGCCACAGAGGAAAATAAACTAGAAATGTCACCCAAACATATCAAGAGTGTTCAAACAGTCATAGTGTAATAAGGATGTTAAGTTGACCTGAATCATGGTCATAATTGTAATAAGGAGAGATTGTTAAAACATATACAATTATCATATAAACCTTTATCAGAAATAAACTTTTGACATTAGTCTGTAATTCTAAAAACAGCCCCTAGAGGGGAACCATAACAAAAATATCATTTGAAAGAAACATGGTCATGTAACCACATCGTTAGCCCCTAGTGGGCATAACCCCATAAACAAACAGGAAACAGTAATGCAGTGTAACCATATACTTAGCTCCTAGTGTATGTTTTTAGGGCTAACAGGCCTACTGCAATGATATTGCAAACAAGGCCTTTAAAAGAACACTTCTCCCAGTTGTTAACAAAAGTTCTAGCCATGGGAAACTTAAAAGACACTGAATGGTGGGATGAGTACTTTTTTGGGTGTCCCAATTAACCTAGTGTGGGACCCAGAGATGATGTAGACAGAAAGAGCATTTTGAAGGTGGTCCCATTGTCCTAGGACCACCACAGGCTGAGTTATGAGCAAAAAATGTTTTGTAAAAGTAAGGCCCTAGAAAGCATTATGTGGCGAGTTTTCATGGCGAAAATACTATAGTATGTTGACTGCAATGCTCAGCACAGCCCCAGATGACACCACAATGTCAGTAGCATTTGTAAGAAACATGGTCATGTAAGTATATAGTTAGCCCCTAGGGGGCATAACCACACAAAAAGGAAATGGTATTAAATAATGCAGTGTAATCATATATTTAGCCCCTAGAGAGCATTACACATTTTTCAGTGGCAGCAGGCCTGTAGCAATTATATTACAAAGAAGGCCCTTAAAACACAAGTTATTCCTAGCTGTAAAACAAAAGTTTCAGCTATGAGAGTGCTTAAAAAACACTGATTTGTGGGAGGGTTTATTATTTTGGGACCACCACAGGCTGAGTTATGGCAAGAATGTTTTGTAAAAGTAATGCCCTGCAAAACATTATGGGGTGAGTTCCCCAAGTGCAGTAAATATTGTAGTATTGGCTCTCCTGCTGTGCCGGAAGAGCCGCTTTCGCTTTGAGGATTTCGGTTTTACCTAAAGCCTTTTCCAGTTTCAAGCGTTTTAAGGGGGAGCCTCAAGAAATGACTCTGATTAGTTAACTGTGAACAATGTGACCAGTGCTCCAATACCGCCTATTGAGTTTCACTATGTTGTGCCTGTTTGTGTTGTGAGCGCCATGGCCGCCATGCAGCATGAAGGGGAGAGACAAAAGGAAAAAAATTGTTCGCCCTTGCTGAAGTATATCAGCAATCGTGCAATAATCCATGTAACAGGCAGACAAAAAGGCGTGACAAAAACATCCTCAAGGTGGAACAAACGTAAAGCATTTACCAATGACATCAAGTGATTTTTGAAAGGCATGCCCAGGAACGGATGAAAGTGATGGGCGTGAGAAGGGCGTTATCAAAAGCCCACAATGCTTACAACAGGCCATACTGTTTGCCTACTTGGCCTAAAAAGAACAGAAGCAGAAACTAGTAGGATGTGGTCCTGCAGATGAAATACAGGGCAAGAAGACACACAGAAAACAAGAATTTGCACAGCCAAGAGATCGAACTTTATTGCGTGAAATTGTGCACACAGCATTTGTGAACCTGTCTGTTGGTGTATTAAAGCCAGCCTTATCACCTTTGCCACCGGTTAAGCAATGTATATGAATCATTTCAGCAAGTAAACTGTGCTTCCTGACTTAAAGAAAAGCCTGCCATTTGTTGCCACCTACCCTGGGTGAAAACGAACCTGACCTGTACTCCATTTAATTTTCCGGAGGTCACAGGATAGGTTTCTGGCTGGATCCTCTCCTTGAATTCCAGTTTTCAGTGTAATTGTGTGTCTAGTGCGTCCCCGCCAATTGAGAGTCTCATCTGCAAGCAAGAATTTTAACAATAATATTCAAGGATGACTTGCAGTGAATGCCGAATCCAGTTCTAGGCTATTATCTTCCCATTGAGGACAATGAGTTTGAGACTTTGAATCAGCTCCAACTGATCTCCCTTGAACTTTGCCTCAGTCAGGGTGCTCAGTATGCTCTGTGATCTCTCATACCGCCGGCCACAGAGAAGCCTTAATTAGATGGATCATGTGGTCATATTTTCTTCTTCTTTGTATTTTATTAGCTTTTCGAAAACACACAAAGCAATAAACCTCCCAAGCTAGCTCAATATAGTCATGTTTTATTTCCCTGTTTGTTTTATTAAAGTCAGCAAGAATATGATTTTACTGCATTGCTACAAAACACCGCAACCTTTTGGATGTGTTTGCAGTGATTAATTTGAGTTGCCTCTTGTCAACATCTGAGGTCTTTGTTTTCGGTGAAATCGAACATACTCAAGGGAAATTGGCGTTTTCCTTTATATTTGTGATGTTCAATGCCAGAGAGCTGAACAGGTACTTGATGGTGTTGTAGGCAAGTAAATACTGTGATAGAAGGGAGCCTAAAAATCTCTGCCAGTCATGGGAGCGTCATCTCCTCATGACAAATGAGGCCTGGGCACCAGAACCAAGTGCCACTGCGAATCAGCAATAGAACTCTAGGAGCAGGCAGGAGATGTTAATATCCCACTTCCAGGAAGCTAGGAGCATTGTCAGGTGACCATGGTGATGTGGTTAGTTTCAGTCCTTGCACAGTTTTAGTAACCACCCATGGATGGAAATGAATGCCATGAAGATTTCGAGTGACATTCACTTATTGTAAATTTATTTTTCATTTATATGGAAGGCATAATGAGACTGACTATACAGAGGACTGTAGTGGTGACCTCAAGATGAAGAAAGAAACGGGGGAAACAATAGACAGGACAGTGGAAACAAAGCAGCTTGATAGAGTGCCACAAATTCTCTTGTTAAGGTAGAGAAATACATTTTTAGATTGTCACAAACTTTGCAGGCTCTGTTCTCATGCATGGGAGAGAGATAGAGATTTGGTGTTATCGTGATGAAACATTAATGGCCGAGGTATTGCTTTGTGTGTTTTGGCACAATCAGAAAAATAAAGTTTGAGGATCATATCTGGCTGCTTTTGAAACGATCATCTAATTTATTTTTGGATGTTTTAAGGTAGAGAAATACATTTTTAGATTGTCACAAACTTTGCAGGCTCTGTTCTCATGCAGGGGAGAGATAGAGATTTGGTGTTATCGTGATGAAACATTAATGGCCGAGGTATTGCTTTGTGTGTTTTGGCACAATCAGAAACATAAAGTTTGAGGATCATATCTGGCTGCTTTTGAAACGATCATCTAATTTATTTTTGGATGTTTTAAGGTAGAGAAATACATTTTTAGATTGTCACAAACTTTGCAGGCTCTGTTCTCATGCAGGGGAGAGATAGAGATTTGGTGTTATCGTGATGAAACATTAATGGCGAGGTATTGCTTTGTGTGTTTTGGCATAATCAGAAACATAAAGTTTGAGGATCATATCTGGCTGCTTTTGAAATGATCATGTAGTTTATTTTTGGATGTGGGCAGTGTCTTCGTTGCTCAGTGAGCAATACACAGTGCCTTAACTCATGAGATTCGATGGCGGTCTAGTGAGATCCGGTAGGTTATGGATCTATGATTGCCGATAAAAACATTAATCAAAATCTAAGTCTTGTATCTTCCAGGTACCATTGCTTGTCACAGTAGAATCATGTACTTCAGTTCCCAATTTACATTGTCTCTGAGTGAGGGACCCTTGGGTACTTTGTGAGAATGACAGTTTCGCTGTTATCGTGATTGACCACTAGACTGAGCTGAAATAAGGATTTTTCCTAGTTACCAGGATCTTCTAAATCAATATTATCGCACCACTAAACACAATTCTGGCATGGTGGAGACTGCTGCAGGCTATGACACTTGACTTGACTGCAGGCTGTGGTGGTGCCTTTAGGAAATGTAGATGAAGCATGCTTGCGCAGCTGGCCTCCAGCAATGTAACTGAATGGGACAGGTAGGTTTCCTTAACACCCTCCACTGGCCATGGAAGTAAAAGCATCTTAGCTAAGCCTTTCTTAACCTAAGCAAGGCCTTCTCTTTCAAAATGTTCCCAACATGTGCAGAAGCAACATTTGTTCTAAGAAGTCACAATTTTCTACATACAGGTACCCATCCTGAAGGCAGATGAGATGCTGGCCCTCACGGATACTCCAGTAGAGAGTTACTAGTGTAAGGTTCCAAGCAGTCACAGCAAACATAACAGAAATAAGATGCAATGTGCACAATTTTCACTTAGTCTTTCTTATTTTAAATGTGTGCTTATGTGAAAGCAAAGTGGCACCTGGAGTCCCAGCAGGGTCCTTTTCTAGCCACCAATGACCCAATGTAGTACACCTCTGAGCCTGTTTTTCTACAGGTTCACTGCAGGGTTCTAGACAGGGGTGGTGTCAAGGGTCAGTTAGATAGAGCACTACTACAATCTGGACATTGTACCTAGGCTTCGTTCTACATGTAACCTGATACTATCACAGGGAGGTATTGTGACAGGTTAACAGGGGCAGACCATCATCCTGACTAGGAACAAGCAGATGTTAGGACAACCATAGACAATCTTAATACCAAAGAGTCCGATGCCGAACTAGGAGGTACTGACACTGACCCGAGAAGACTGTGAGCCTTGACTGGGGATGCCTCAATATTCCAACATGTTGCCTCCTTAAGAGCTCCACACTAAGTGTGAGCCCACTCTGTGCAGGGCAAGCTGAGTTTTGTCAGGGTGAGGAGCAGGTCTGATGAAGAAGCCTGCTGCCTAGTGTGAATGAAGGCTCAGAGTCCTGGAAAACCTAAGCCAACAAAAGTCCCACTGCATTGTCTTCAAGGAACTGCTCGTAGTTCTAGCCTGCTTGGTATGTCCTTTTCGTTTGGAGTTGTCATAGTAAGGAAGATGAAAAGGCAGACCTTAATTCTGTCTCTTGCTTCTCTGTGTTTTGCAGGAGTAACTTTCAAAATAGCCATATGCTCCTCTGTGTCACTAGTCATTATTACTGCCACAACTTAGGCACTCATGGTAGGAACATTTTCGAACCATTACCTGAACCAAAGTTGCCACAAGAGGACAAAGAAAAAGAAATGGATGAGTATAAAATTACATTCCTTAAACTAGAGAACCAATCTGGGGGCAAAATTAACATAGTTCTAGAACATAATACATTTTTTCAACAGAGCCCAAGGCAAACAAGAGAGTGTAACTAACTATGTAGCGATACTTAGAGGTTTAAGCAAATTATGTGATTTTGATGAGTTTAGAGACTCATAAGGGGGCAACTAGTAAGATGTGCTAACAACCACAGAATGCAAGAAGAATGATTGCAAAAACAGTCTGACTTATATGAACCTATTGAAATTGTAAAATACATAGAACTCAGGCATTTGCTTGAAATAAATTAGAACACCTACCGCTACAGAACAAGTTACAGAAATAAATGAGAGACCAATGACTTAAATATGGAAAATAAAATCTTCATATAACCAACACCATAAAAATAAAGAGTTATCAAACTCAAATGTTACTGTTGTGGCAGCAGTAACCATTTAACTAATTACCCTAATTGGCAAGCTAAATGGGCCACCTGCAGGAAATGCAATGAAAAAGGCCATTTTGTGAGAGCATGCAGAGATATATCTAGACTAGGGAAAAGTGGTGACAGCAAACCATCAGACAAAAGTCACCAAGTAGTGAAGAAAATTGTTTTCCAGGTAAAAGATGAGATCACAGTTAACAATGCGAAGTACCGTAAATGCAATGTGTAACTAGATGTTAACCCCATAAAAATGTTTGCCGATTCATGTTCCCTATTTACTTTGTTTACCTTTTCAGACTTCAAATCTATCTTAGATGATGGTCGAAAAAAACCTTCCTATCCCTGACATATCACCTGGTGGCTGCACGAAAGACCCCATTCCCCTTGAAGGGATAGTCAAAACATGTATCACATTCAAAAATCGATCCAGGATAAGGATGGTGTATGTATGGGAAGAAGGGTCTATCCTTCTAGGATGGCAACATCAAAAGGAACTAGGAATTAAACTGGATCCCAATGATCCAGAACAAGTTTGATTGTAAACCTGTCTGTCACAGGAGACCAAATATGCCATGAATTCCCAGTCATTTTTACAGGCAAATGAGGCATTTTAAAAGATTTTCAACATAATATCAAGTTAAGGCCTAACTCCAAGCCAGTAGTACACAACCCTAGACTGGTATCTCATTTAATGAGAGAGACGTTAAAGAAAGAACTTGCTAGAGTGATATAATACAACCCATTGATTGCTCTGACCGGGTAGCTCCCATTGCAATAGCTAAGAAAACCCAGAGAGATGGTATCACATTGTGTGTGGATCTCTGGGCCCTTAACAACAGCATATGGGTTGAAAGACACCTATTACCATGTATCCACGAGATACTAAGTACCATGGGGAAGCCACATGTTTTAGTGTTTTGGACCCGTCCATGGTTTACATCGGAGTGGAATTGCACCCAGACTCTAGGTGGTTAACAGCTTTTCCCACACTCATGGGCACATTAGTGTTTCGCAGAATGCCATTATGACTTGCGTCTGCTGCCGCTGTCTTCAAAGAGGACATGCAACAAATTCTGGAAGGTGTTCCAAAAACTTGTTGCTTCCAGGATGATGGACATATTTATGGAGTCATAGTGGAAGAACACAACAAAAGCTTGAGAAATGTTTTAAACAAGCTTTAGGATGTGGGGGTCACTTTGATTAAAGACAAATGCAAAAAAGGGGTAGGTGCAGTAAAGTAAATATTCCCTCTAGAAGCTATTAGAAAAGGACCAGCTCCCAAAAATAAAGAAGAGCTCAAGTCCTTTTTAGCACTTGCAGAGTACATGTCAAAATATGTCATCAATTTTGCAACCAAAACAAACAACCATAGGGACCTAATGAAGAATCATGATCCATGTAAATGGCAGGAAGAGCCCCATTCATCATTTGAACAGGTTAAAGAAGCTATACTGACAGCTCCATACCTATGCAATTTTAACCTTAACAAAAAAACAATACTAACCACAGATGCTAGCAACAAGGTCCTAGGGGCCACTTTATCCCAAATTATTGCAGGCAATGAAAGAATGATTGCATCTGCTTTGTGAGTCCTCTCTAAGGCAGAACTAAATTACGAAGAAGTTGAAAAAGACGTTCTTGCTTGCTTCTGGGTTGTAAAGCATTTAAAATTTAATTTATGGGGATTACAGTTCAGTATACACACAGACGACAAACCCCTCACACACATGTTCAGTTAAAAAAAATCATCCAACAGCCCTCCTCGTATAGACACATGGGCCATAGGGTTAGAGAACATCTGTTTTAAAATCGAGTATGTTACTGAAGAACAAAATGCAGCTGTACACTTCCTATCTAGAGCCCCATTGAATGTGGAAGAAGATTATGAAACTTGGAAGTATCACATTTTAGAAATCAACATCCCATCTATTGCCTATAAAGAATGGAGTGAGAACATCAGGAAAGACAAAACCTTGAACTAACTCAAAACATACACATTACAGGATTGGCACAACATTTGCAAGGAAATAAATGAAGAATTCAAAGGATTTTGGGAAGTTAGGTATGAAACAAATACCAATGAGAATCTCATACTTAGGAACAATAAAATCATACCTAGAGCAATACAAGAAATAAAATCAAAGACCTTGCACATGAAGGCCACTTAGGAAGAAACTTAATCCAGGGTGAGAGAATGCTACTGGTTTCCCAACATGGATTCTATGGTGTAATTGAAAGTAAAAGATCGATCCATTTGCGCGAACAGCGACAAACCCCCAAAAAATCATAATATACCTTTATCACCAGTATCCATGTCAAGTAAGCCATTGCTAAAGCTAACCCTGCATATAATTGGTCCCATAAATCGTAAAGGAGTAATGAAAAGTTAAGCATTTGTCTTAGTTGAATATCATTCTCACTGGGAAATCACTAAAATAGTTAACCAAATCACAACAAAAGCCCTTATAAGCTTTTTGAGGGGCTCATTTACCACAGAAGGCATGCCATCCACCACTGTAACTGATAACGGTGTACAGTTTACTTAATCAGCTATGACACTTTTTCTCAGTCAGCTAGGTATCAGACATAAAAAAAAACAGCACTATACTGTCCCCGTGCCAATGGTTTGGTCGAAAGAGTGAACAGAATAATAAAAGAGTGCATCCAGCTTGCATGTGCTAAACACTTGCATGATGAGAAAGCCATATAACACATGCCATGAGCATACCATACCAGCCCTAACCAATTGATAGGAATTTCACCTTTAGCTTCCTCAAGAAAAGGAAACCTAGTACTAAATGATCTCCTTATTGGTTGTGAAGAGGAGAAAATGTAACATACCTAATGTGAGGGAGAAGGTTGCACAACACCAAGCCATATACGAAATGTACTATGATTATAAACATGTAATAAAGCAACAACAATGCAACAAAGGAGATTGGGTGTATTGCAAAAAACCGACAGGGAGGAAAGACTGCAAATCCATATTTTTTTAACCCATGTGTAGTGTTGATTTCAAACATAATGTAGTTGTAATGGACAATGGCCAAAGGTGGAGTATGGACCGTATACCTAAGTAGACCCCACCTATAAGAAATGCAAATAGTAGTAAAAACACCGTCTCCAGTGGGGGGCATTCTAACAAGACCGCTAACATGGGGAAAAGATGAAATATACCACCAGTGTGTTAGAAGGATTATAACATGGAATAGCCTTAATCGTATTGTTTGCAATTTCAAATCTTTTCTAATTTGTTTGGGGGAGATGTGTTTGAAATGACAATCTTTTATAGGTGTTATATGGCATAACATTTTGTTAGCCAATTATTATTCCAACTGTTACTTTCACACAGTATATTCCTTCCCCCTCTTCACCCCTTCCTACTCCTGTGTGGTACATTTCTACAGTTGATATTGATAGCTCCTTAAGAATGTTACAGTGAAGATCCTATATGATGTCTGAGGAGAGTGGAAGAAAATGGAGAGAGGAGACGTGCAATAAAGACTAGACTTTATCTTTGTGTACTGTTTACTTTACAAGATGAAGTAAAAGTGGAGAGAGCTGGGATGAATGCAGGTGGTGGTGGCACCACTCACTAGCGGAGGCCATGAACTGAGGACAGGATTTGCTATCAGGAAGTGGCAGTCCAGTGAAGCTGAGTTATGATTTCCCTATGTAAGTGGTTGTAGGGTGTGCCACTTATGCCCATGCTTGGGAACACAAGCTTATGTTTGATGCAAGAAAAAGGGGCGAGGGCAGAGAGCTGCCAAATGAGCCAAGAGCAAAAGACCTTCCATGACCGGTTGTGGAAACAGGTTCCCTTAAGTGTGAGCAGAGACAATATGGATGGTAAAGATCCCCGCTCAGAAGATTTCCTTAGGTGAGGCGCTGTTTAGTGTAAATATATGAAACGGCCAGGCCCCAGACTGGTCCTTTGTATTCGCACAAGAAAGGTGGATAGTGATTATTCCCCCAATCTTTCTATCAGCAGAGCAATGCCTTTTGTCTGTTGTCCTCTCCCAGACAGGCATTTTGATACATAATCAGTTTGCTAATTATTGTCACTGGATCGCAAAGATGATGGCAGAGATGATTTATTATTGCCAGACTTCGAATGCAGGGATGACTGTTTTTTAAAATTATTTCTACAGTTTATTTGATAAAATTTTATGTGCACCACTCAATTCGATTCTTGACAAATATCCTGTTAATAATAGCATTTCATAGCCTGGCATTTGGATAAATATGCTCTTACTGCTGATGCAGTGAAAGAGATTTAGCTTTCTATCATGTTACTTTAGGAACATACCAAATCAAATCCTAAGCATGCCACACTTTTTTCAGAGTAGGCACATTTTGGGCAACATTCACAAAGGGGAAGGGGTCCCATGGGGACCCCTTCCCTTTTGCGAATGGGTTACCACCAGTGTGACACTGGTGGTAACTGCGAATTGCTTTGCGACCGCATTCGCGGTCACAAAGCAATTTAGGATCTTGATGCAAGTCGCAAATAGGAAGGGGACATCCCTTCCTATTTGCAAGTAGCATTCACAATTTGCGAGTCGGTACCGACTCGCAAATTGTGAATGAGCATCGCGATGAGCATTTTGCATGGCGCAAACTGCGATTTTCGCAGTTTGCACCATGCAAAATGCTTCCTACATCTGGCCCATGGTGTTTATGTGAGAAATGGGTAATCTCTGTTTTATCCACGACACTCCTCGAGATGTGACACTCCTGAGTCCATGCGTATTGGCTGCCACATATCTCCTTTTACTGTTTGGGTTTTTGGTGAGGTGCTGCTTGTTAGCCGGGAGGGTTGGGACGACAGTTGTGACTTCTTGTAGGACTGGCATAGTCGCCTACAAACATAAGTGCCGTCATCCTTAAACCATCAGTCTTGCCTAGAGGAAGAGTCCAACTACGACACTTATAAGAACTTTTCTATGATGATGCTCCACTGATGGTCCACTCGGGCCATGGTACTAACTGTACGATGCAAAAAAAAAAAACAGCTCACACAATCTAATCTATAGGAAAATAAAGTATAAAAGTGTAAAACTGCCAGGGTGCGTGACCTCATAGTAAAGGCAGTAAAAGTACAGTATAATCAAAAAACGTAGTCATGGCCAGGATGGTGAAAGCATGAAGAGCCGAAGGATCACAAAACCTTAAATAAAGCAGAAGGTTAATTTAATCAGTAAATGCCCAAGAAATCAGCCGGGGGAGGCAGAAAGCAGAGCCTACAGGGGATGGCCCTGCCCTGCCTCTTCCTGGTGCCGAAGGGCATAGGACGGGCCCGGCCTTGGCATGAGCTTTCCCCGGGTGTGTCCTGCACAACAAGGGAGGTAGTACCTTAAATACACTAGATAGCGCTCTTGAAATTCAGTTAGCGGCTCTAGCCCTGAAAAGCACCGATGACGTAGTCCTGGGCTGTGAGTAGGCTCCCCTTGCAGACTTTTAGAGCCTTTTTGTAAAGATACTTTCAACTATTAAATTAAGTTTATGACAAAAAATACCACATTAACATCTGCAGGAATTCAGAAGCGGATTCTTGACAGGTGTAAATGTACTTTCAAGAAAATATTTATTTCAAGCTATCCACCGCAAAAGACGTCATATAAAATATACATAGGTGGTAATGTTTAATATAGTCCTGTGTTAGCATTTTGGGTTTCAGTCTTGTAGTTTCTGGTGTTACGCGCCCCTTGATTACACTCCCAACAATCTTAGTAGCTTCCAGAGGCGCGCATATTTTTGTGGAGTACTTTACCTGGGTTTCTTCTCAGGGTCTAACTTTGGTTATTTGGCTAGAAGTGAGGGACATGGTCCCATCGGCTGATTCAGGACCCTGGTGGAGTCGAGGATAATCTGACTAACTCCATGTTTCAAGCCATCTTCCTCAGTCACACCAACTACAGAATTATATCTTTCTAGAAGCCCTCATATCTGAATTTGGAAAGTTCGCTGCCATTCTTTCTGACCTGTCATTTACAAGAGTGAACAGTAAACCGCCTGGGGAGAAATAAAAAAATGAGTTCTGGAATAGTGTGACTATAGAACCTGCCCTGTTTCACTTGTTCCTGGTTAGACAACTTTACAGCTTGGGACCAGCAATCACTGAGAACATCGATTTTGCTAGTTCTTTTTTCCAGCTAAGCCCAGTTTTTCTCAGATAGCAATGATTCTTCCATGAAGGCACATATTTCATGTTAACATGCCAGTTTGATGAGCGTGTAATTTGGTCCCGATACATTTTTCATTGCATTCAAGAACTTGTAGTTTTGCATTTATAGTTGAATGAGAAAATCAAATGTACAAATGCCAAAATTACAATGGTAAATGAGCAAAGGGTGAGAAATCCGCACCTGATTGAGAGAGGCTGACAATCCTGGCATACCAGCCCTGGCCCATACTTCTGTCCTCTTGACAGCAAAGCAGTTGGATAATCTAAAGATTTTTAAATTGTCAAATATTGTTGACACTCGGGGACATTAAGGGGTTGACTTCTGAGAAGTTAATATCTCTATGCAGCGGGCGTGATGGGTGTTGAATTTGTAAGCCTTGCTGCTGGGTGGTTGGCAAATAAATGGTGGTTTGGAGGCGGCAGCGATGGACCAGATAAAGTTGTATCACACTTTGGTCAAGCATTGTGGTCTGGGTAAGGGAGGAGTTTTTCATAACCCTCAAAGCGTTGAGGACGCACAAAAATGTAATTCTGCTTTTGTCTCTAACTAGTCATTAAACGGAAATTAAAGCTTGAAGAGGAACGCACATGGAATGAGAAAATGAAAATCCAATGATGTGATGAAATAATTACAGGGTGTCATGCTGGCTGAAGCCATCCGTGAACGCAGTGCGGATCAATGGACAATGCAATTAGAACCTAATCACAGGGCTTTCTTTTGTGAATTAACAGGCCTGTACTAAATGCTCTTGCTTGGTTTAATTTTAAGAATATTCGGGAGGGATGGGCGAGCGTTCTGGCAGACTCTAAAATTCACTGGATTTCAGATGTGACACTAGCCACGACCTGACATCTTGCTTTCTGGCTGCAGTAGGAGTCGGCACACTTATTTTGCAGCCTCACGTTCAGTTCAGATCACCAGCAGAGAAAGAAAACTACTAAGGGGGTCATTCCTACCCTGGCGGTCTATGACCGCCAGGGTAGGTGACGGAGGAAGCACCGCCAACAGGCTGGCGGTGCTTCTGGGGGCATTCTGACCGCGGCGGTAAAGCCGTGGTCAGAAAAGGGAAGCCGGCGGTTTCCCGCCGGCTTCCCGCTGGCTTCCCGCTGCCCCAGGGAATCCTCCACGGCGGCGCTGCAAGCAGCGCCGCCATGGGGATTCCGACCCCCTTCCCGCCAGCCTGGTTCTGGCGGTTTTCACCGCCAGAACCTGGCTGGCGGGAACGGGTGTCGTGGGGCCCCTGGGGGCCCCTGCAGTGCCCATGCCACTGGCATGGGCACTGCAGGGGCCCCCCAACAGGGCCCCACATAGATTTTCAGTGTCTGCGTGGCAGACACTGAAAATCGCGACGGGTGCAACTGCACCCGGCGCACCCCTTCGACTCCGCCGGCTCCATTCGGAGCCGGCATCCTCGTGGAAGGGGGTTTCCCGCTGGGAGGGCGGGCGACCTTCTGGCGGTCGCCCGCCAGCCCAGCGGGAAACTCAGAATGACCGCTGCGGTCTTTTGACCGCGGTACGGTCTTCTGGCAGTTCGCGCTTGGCGGGCGCGACCGCCGCCCGCCAATCTAGGAATGAGTGCCTAAGTGTTGCCAGGATAAAGGTAGAACTTTCATTAGGGTTCGTCAACATCTAAGATGTACAGCCTTTATGTAAGGGGTCAAAATGGGAGTTTCAGCTCAAACTAATATTACGAGGAAAGCAGGAATACATCACATTGCCACTTTCTGAGGACCCATTTCACCCCTGAAAACCTGCCAGAATATGGTCCCTAAAAGTGTTCAAAAAGTGGGTAAACATGCAGCAATCACAACAGAAACACCAATTACTGCAGCAATTCCTCATTTCCCACGTTAGAATCCATAGTGATATATAATACTGCTCGCTCGAAATAATGTACCACTGCGATCAGAAATTACAGGTCTGCTATTAACACATATGGGATTACCTTATTATGTTGACTTTAGTAATTTCGCTTAAATCCAGGTCTGTACCAATGGTGATGGCTGGATGCGGCAAACACTGTCCACTCCCTTTAAATCCACAAGTCTATGTAGCATGCAAACCAATTTTGACTAATCAGGCATTCTTCAAGGAGGCTTCCAAATCAAAGCCGAAGTAATAGAGTTTAAAATGTGCAATACTGCTCAATGTGTACACACTCATTATTTCACCTCAGTGTTAAAAAGGACTCCCTGTGTCAGAGTGTAATGCGAACATCCATAGTGCAGCACCAAACGTGTTAGTTACTTCACTAAGCTAGCACAATTAGGAAAGTTGAAAAAAGACATAGGGGGTTATTACAACTTTGGAGGAGGTGTTAATCCGTCCCAAAAGTGACGGTAAAGTGACGGATATACCACCAGCCGTATTACGAGTCCATTATATCCTATGGAACTCGTAATACGGCTGGTGGTATATCCGTCACTTTACTGTCACTTTTGGGACGAATTAACACCTCCTCCAAAGTTGTAATAACCCCCATAATGTCCATCAATGAGAACTTTTTTGCAATTGACAGAATCTGGACGTCTATATGGTGAATGAGTGCAGAGTTGGTGATTCATCATCCATTGAAGAACAACAAAGTTTGTGAGTAGAAATTTGTGATCAGAGCAATCACGTGTTATGTATTAGACCATTGTACAGTTCTTGATAAAAACCTGTCACCCATCAATTGCATGCCTCTTAAGGATGGCAATAAACCTCTACTAAAAAACATTAGTTGATTCTGCAAGAACTGCCTCTGAATGATTTTTCCACGCCATCACCGTTTGAACAGTAGGGTATATGTCCTATAATATTACTTCATTCTCTTTCCTCCAAGCTAATTAGATGGCCATACAGTGTCATTACTGTTTCTTTGTGGAGCCGTGGCTTTGATGACATTTTTGTAACGGGTAATATTTTCATGGTAATCAAGTCATCACTTAATCTGTTTCTTTTCTCTTAAAAACAACCGCTAGTTATTGAACTGTTCATTATGACTCCCATTTCTTAAGTTCACCTGCCAACCTTTTCTCATTCGAAGATATTCGGGCATTAAGGAGTGTTAAAGTGGCCCCATTATGGTTCCTTCCAGCCTTTTATGAAAAAGTGTGCATCCTACTTTAAAAATTTACATAATTACGTGACATACTTCAGTTCAACCCTGTTTATGGACACTCTTAAGTAATTTACTTAGCATGTGATTTCAACTATCACTCTATTTCTTGTGTACTTGACCCATGTATTATTGTGACCTGCCTTCCAGGACCCTGAACATTTAAACCTACCTATCGTGGCCCTGCCCAGGTTCCAATGGTGTCCAATCCCTCTGAAATCTTGGTGTGTCCTCAAATCGATTCACCATTAAACCCAATATTACATCACGAGACAATCTGTTGACACTGCAATTTATGTTTTTCTATTAATCCTTTTTTGATACATTATAAAACATTCCAGTGCAGGGGGAACTTTTATCACACCTATTTCAATGCCTCACACTGTTCTAAGATCGTACAATAAATTAGTTCGTCTTAAAACCACTTTCAACAGGTCTCAAACTACATTAGAAAAAATAGTCATCATCTCTTATGTAATGCTTCAACATCCGCTGCAAAGCCTGAGTATATAACATTCAGCTTTTATGTCCTAGATCTAAATTGTTCTTACCTTCTCATTAGACCCATCAGGTGTTTTGGTGAGGTGGATTATGATACATTTCATTCTTATCCGTTTTAATGAAGTCTGACTGGATGGTCAGCACAATATGACAGTTTGGCTAAAATGAGTCTGGGTCTGAAGCCCAGTACATCTGAAATGTTGCTGTGTTAATTGTGATTCCTGCAATGGGGCCAGCTAAAATCGTGTTCCAGTGCAGATAGATTCCTGGCCTACTAGAAGGACTTAACAGTCCATTTTGCTGTGAGGCCGCGTCGATATAATCAGCTCTCTTCTTAAAGGCACAGCATAGATTAACGAGCATTGCCAATGCTTAAAGATCTGGCATACTGTGCTGCACCTGCACCCTCACAGGCATTCTGCTGGCCTTGAACACATATGTGCAGTGTCTTTTTCCACTGGTGCATAGGGAATAGAAGCGAGAACGAATAGAAAGCGTCTGAATGCCCTGGTGCAATGACACATGGGCACAGCCAAGAGTTCATGAGAAGAGGACAAAAGCATGCGAGAGGGCATGTAGGCCAGGAACCGAGAGCTGAGCTACTCAGAACAAGTGTCAGCAAGTGCCTTCTACACCATTCAGAGTGGCTTACATAAGATCCATTTATTCACTGGAGACCTGTGAAGGACGTCCAACTGAGGTTTAACTGAAGCACACTGAGGTAAATTTAGTAACAGATGTGGCAGTTGCATTTTTCACAATCTGAAGGATACAGATAATATATGTGTGTAATCCATGCAGAATTAGATGTCTGCCTGAATCACAATTCTTTTTCCTTTAACTAAGAGGCAAGGAAGAATTGTCCTTAATTTAAACTCTTCAAAAGAGAGTAACATGTTTATATGGGGCAGAAGGTAAAATCAGCACTGACAGGTACACTAACATTTATTTTACCGAAACTTTGAGTATCTTCAGGGCAACTGACTCAACAATATTGCTGTGCCGTTTGCATTTTTCTATTTTATATATTGCACTTAAATTGTTAAGAAATTCACTTTTTTTTACATTTCTGTTCTTGAACTCCCTTTCTTATTGACTGTATTTTGTAATACTATTTGAATCTGATCTTTAGAGACACATTTCTCATAGTTCTTGAGGTCAACACCGTCCCCGACCTTGCAGTCTGGGCACCATTGTCATGCAGATTATATCAGAGATAGTTCATCCACACTGCTTCAGCCCTGCCGGAACTAGAGCTCTGTTTAAGAAGGTCTCCAAGTATTAAACAACATATAGCCCCCTCCCTACTGTGTTTGTCAATGAGCTCACAATGGAAGGTCTTCATATTGTAGTTGTCAAAGAGGTCAGAATGAAAATCCTTTGCTCTTGCATTTGTCAGAGTTCACAATTAAAAACCCTTTCCAAGCACATTTGTCAAAGACTCTCAGGGTAATGAGGCAGAGCAGTTCACCGCTCACTCAGGGAAGTGCTGTGTGCATTGGCAGGCTTTAATCCTAAAACATCAGCAATTTTCCTATATGGTTCGATTGGTAAATGTTGGACCTGGCCCTTTTACAGGGTCATTCCCCAGACTTTTTGCTTTTTGCCTCCTTATTTTTCTGACCTTTGTTGGCTGACGTTTTGACTCTGAGCACTTTTTCACTGCTAACCAGTGCTAAAGTGCATGTGCTCTCTCTTACAAATTTGGTATGATTGGATTCTACCTGATTGGCATATTTAATTTACCTATAAGTCCCTTGTAAAGTGGTATCCCCATACCCAGGGCCTGTAAATTAAATGCTACTAGTGGGCCTGCAGCGCTGCTTGCGCCACCCACTGAAGTAGCCTGTCAAACCTATCTAAGTCCTGCTAGCGCAGAGCCTGTGTGTGCAGTTTCCTGCCACAGGGACCTGGCAGCTAAATTTACTTGCCAGGCCCAGAACTCCCCTTTTTCTACATGTAAGTCACCCTGAAGGTACGCCCCAGCTAGCCCTTTGGGCAGGGTGTCATGTATGTAGAAGGCAGGACATGTGCCATGTTGCGTGGCCTGTCCTGGTAGTGACAAACAGCCTAACTTGGTGTCTCACAGCTTTGAGTGCTGCCTCCTCATAGGATTGCATTGGAAAGGCCCTGCCTTATGTGTAAGGGGTATTGTCTGATTTATGAGGGGTAGCGTAGCCATGTTTGGTATGGTTGTGCCAGTGGTAAGAAATGCTGCTTACTGGTGTAGGTGTATTTTTTATTACTATCACAGAAATGCCACTTCTAGAAAGTGCGCATTTATCTGTGCTTATGACTTTGGTGTTTTGCAGCTTGTCTCCAATCAACGTCTGGGCAGACTGACAGTTGGGGCTTTGTGCATACTTCTCAGACAGCCTGAACACAGGGATGGTGGAGGTGACACAGAGGTGCATCTACATATTGTAAAGCCTTCCTGGACTGAGAGCAGGGAGAGGCGGGGCACACCTGCATTTGTAAAGACTGTGCCCTGGCCTCACACAATAGGGTTGTTAACCCCCCCACTGATGTTTGGAGCCTGTGCTGAAAGGAGAGAGGGGGCACTCCCAGAACCAGTTGTAACTGGCTGGAACCTCCTCTCCCTACCATTGTAAAATACTGTAAGAACTGACTATAAGTACAGGGGAATTTTCTCCACAATTTGAACACTCTTGGAACTTGAAACTGGACACAGAGCGCTGATGAATGGACTCACCAGGAAACCACCTTGGACTGCTGCTGCTGTGCTTACCTGTGACCTGCCTGGTCACTAGTAGGAACTGCCACCATCTGCACCCCTGGTGCTGGCCTGTATTTGGGCCCATCAGCCCTGTGCTTATCCTTGTTATTTTGCTGTTCCCAGGGCAGGGTGCTGTGGCCCCTGACCCCTGCACCGATCTCTACAGCTTTGTCTTAGCGCTTTGGAAAAGCGCTCACTCTTAAAAATTGCTGTAGAAGATCACCGCCGCAGCCCGGGCCTCAGATTGGCCTTAGTGCTTTAAAAACACTTTATTTCTGCCCCCCGAATCACCGCCGCAGCCCGGGGAAGTTATTAGGTAAAGCGCAAGTGTAGCGCGCTTACCGGTGCCCCCAGGGCACGAAGAAAACCTTCCTTTCTTCGTCGGGAGCAAGCCTGCTCCTATTGGTGCCCCCGGGGCGAGGACCACTCCATGGAGCACCCCCGGGGCACTGGTAGGCCCTGCCTTGGGCCAGGACATCGCAGACTGTCGGAGGGAGAGGAGGACGCCTCTCCCTCGCCTGTGGAAGTCCCGGAGGACTTCCCTTCGTCATGCGGGCCAGGCGGTAGCCTCACCGGAGGCTCGCCCGGACTGCCGGGTCCCTGGTTGGCCCCCTCGTGGGCCAATGGCATTCTTGTAGGGGTCTCTCCCTGTATAAGGGCCAACAGAGGCCCAGGGAGACCCCAGGAGTTCGCAGTTCCCTGGAGGGGCCCGTTTTCAAATCGGAGGGGGTGCGTGGCGCCCCCCTCCTCCCTCAAAGGATTTCCCTGACTCGGGGCTCCCCCTCGTGAGGGCCAGTGGAGGCCTAGGGAGGCCCCCAGTAATCCTGGTCCCCAGAGTGGCCCATTCACAAGATTGAGGAAGTGCGTGCCGCCCTCTTCTCCCAAGGAAATCCGAGGCCCCCGTTTTGCGCATAGGAGCACCGGTGGCCCCATTGTTCGCCTTTTAGGCACTGGAAGTGCCTCTTCATCCAACCAGGTACTTTTTAAGGGACCAATAATAGTTGCAATCCAAAGTTCTTTGGTTCAGATATTACGTACCTGTGTTTGATGTTTTTACATATATGCTTATGTTCCTTTTATGGGCATGTCTAGCTGATATGTATTTATATGACTTGTGGTATATTCTCTAATGTTCCTTTTATGGGTATTTAGGAATTGTTCATGACAAGTGCATCTATCTTTTACTCTAATTCCTGACTACTGCTTATGTTGCAGAATCCTGAGTACTTGCGTGTTCTAATGTGCCAACTGCATATTCCTGCAGAGTATTAGTAACTTGTGTAACATTCTGACAACTGCTAAGGTAGCAGGGTATTACTTACGTGTAATGTTGGTCTAATTATGTTTTGTGCAATACAGATTATTTTTACATAGCTCAGTGTTGTGTTTACTTTGTGGTCTATATTTTGCGTCACGTGCGTTGTGCAAACGCTTTACACATTGCCTCCAGGTTAAGTCTGACTGCTCGTGCCATGCTACCAAGGGGGTGAGCAGGGGTTTTCTTGGACGTGTAACTCCCTAGCCCTGACTAGAGTGGGTAGGTTCTGCCTGGCTGAGGTGCATACCCTAGCCAACCAGAAACCCCATTTCTAACAGTAAACATGAGGCTTTTCATAATCAAAATGGTTAATGGAAAATGAGAGGGCTGTTGCCTTTGTAAACTGAGTAAGCTTACTGACCTTGCAATGAACAGAGGCATGACCATGTTTTCTTTGGTTAGAGAAACTTAACAAACGATTTAGCTGGGCCCAACCTATACACTCACATGAATATTAAGTCTGTTTCTGGAAACACCAAGCGTTTACTGTTGTTAGATCTAAAGATGGATGGGTGGGTGTACTTAATCCTTTCGTGTTGTTTTTGTCAATAAGTTGCCAATGTGAAACTCAATGCTACTGCATTTGTCCAATGTTTCAAAATGAAAATTGCCAATAAACCAATCAGACCCACAGTCTTGATTATTGTGTCTTCATAACCAACCGAGGCCTACATTATTGAGCATAACTCAAGTTAAGTCCTATCTCTCTTCTTTGCTCACAAGCACTTTCGTCAGCAGCCAAGATGGCCCTAGTTGTTTTTTTCAACCACACCCAAACTGTTTAGAAATATCGTAATAATACATTACTTTATGATAAAAACCATAGAAATTCACTGAAAAAAAGCAAAAGTTAATGTGGGGTTATATATGAGAAAGGCAGTAAGATTTGAACATACTAGTAAAACAACCTTAGCACGAAAAAAGCACTACCATTTAAAAAACACAAAAACATTGACAATTTCCGGTTAAATGAAGCTGACATAAGTATAACTTGCACTGCTGTAGATTTCAAACATCATCAATGATGTATGTAGTCATAAGGAGTGCATCATAGCAGTGCAAGTTATAGGGCACATACCTTGCTCAATTGTACCAGTTCTCCACCTATAACCCACTTGATAGATTAGTAACAAAGCATTTACATACAAATGTGCTTGGACTCTATTGGTCAGTGTTATACAAAGATTTTACCTATTTTGACAAACAGATAAATCAACCAATATTTCCCTGTGCACGCAGGGTCTCTCCTTTTTAAACAAATTGGCACAATTCTAGTAGTAAGTCACAAAGCAGGATAGTAACCCACTTAAGGACCTTGGTAAAGAGCACTGTTAAAGGGGCCCTATATAAATTGGGGTTGTGACCAAAACGGTCTGTGGGTGCAGTGCCAGGGTGCCCTGCTACTGTTTTAGCTAAATATTGACTACTTAACCTTTTCTGTAATGACTGGATTCAGAAGGAAAGATTTAATTTCTTACCCACTGTGATTCTTGAGATTTGACTCAACTTCTCCCAGCCCCACTTTTGCCACATATGAGTACAAAATGGTTCAGCTAGGCTTCTTTTCTTGTATGCACATCCCAGAGGCCCTCTTATGGGCTCTGCTTCTGTTGGCCAAAACATTTTAAAACTCTGACTAATTTCTGGTGAGTACTGCTATTTTTATTTTGGAACTTGTTCCTAGTTAGTTATAAGACAGACTCTTTTATTGAGCATCAGCTTCCTCAATCACCACTAATAGTGGTCATGGTAGTTCATGTATAAAACGTCCTTTCCTTGATGGAAATCAGCTCCTTTGCCCTTCTTTATTCCTAGATTCTACTTACCCATTTCCTCAAGGGAGAATGGTCTCCAAGAACATAAACTGTAGGACCACTCCCTTGTTTTTGGCACTGTCAACTGTACTGTAAGCATGAGTGTGGTTCATTTGACTACTGCATTGCACTTTTTCATAAGTCTCGCTGATGAGCCTCTTAAAATTAAATTTGAGTTGATCTCCTCATTTTTTATGACTGCTGCCGGTCAGCTTTAATTTTCCTCCCTCCCGACCGCTTCTTGCGAATTACAATAGCCTAATATGGTGGTGAGTCTAAGGACCAGGTCTGGGACCCTACTTACCTTCTCCTAGCAATTAAAAAAACATTTCCATTTTGGCAATCATTTGAGGGAGCATGCATTGGCCCCTTGGAGCAGTACCTGCTTCCCCTAAGGTCACCTGACATAATTTCCAAAGGCGAAGGTCCCAAGCAGTTAGCTTTTGGACACCTTCCCTATTGTGAACCAGTTACAACCTCCTTTGAGTAGTCGGTAACTCATTTATACATGCCATACTGAACCCCATTTTCGAGGGGATGACCCTTTCACACCCCTTCTGAACTGCAATTCCCTATGGGCCGGTAAACCTTTTTGTGTGGTGGCAATGCGTTTTATGCATATGAAAAGGCCATTATGGGGGTCATTCTGACCCTGGCGGTCATCGACCGCCAGGGCCAACGACCGCGGA